>NW_016806339.1:294122-306664 GCF_001698545.2 Rhinopithecus bieti
TTTTTTTTTTTTTTTGAGACAGAGTCTTGCTCTGTCGCCTAGGCTGGAGTCAATGGCCTGATCTCAGCTCACTGCAAGCTCCGCCCCCCAGGTTTACGCCATTCTCCTGCCTCAGCCTCCCAAGTAGCTGGGACTACAGGCGCCCGCCACCTCGCCCAGCTAGTTTTTTGTATTTTTTAGTAGAGACGGGGTTTCACCGTATTAGCCAGGATGGTCTCGTTCTCCTGACCTCGTGATCCGCCTGTCTTGGCCTCCCAAAGTGCTGGGATTACAGGCTTGAGCCACTGCGCCCGGCCAAAACACTTATTTTCATTTCAGTATTCTGGAGAAGAAGGCACTAACACACAAAAGTCATACAACTGTATGACCTTAGGTTGGAAAAGTAATATTAAGAAGGAATCTTGCCCCCAATTGTATAACTTGGAATTTTGTTTTGTCTCTAGTCCCCAGTATAATACTGAAATATACATTATTGAATTAGTTTGTTGACAATGAAAATAAGGAGCATATGGAAAATTATTGCTAAGATGATCTTGATTAATTGCTTTTCTATCCCTGTAAAGAACAATGCATAATAGCAAGAAAAAATGAAAAAATAATTTTCTTATAACTGTTGTGGAAACAACATTTGTATTTAAGTGAGGTCAGAATGATTATCTCCAGTAACAATTTAGTAAACAATTTCTTAAATTATGATATTACACTGTGGTCTTTTAAATTTCTTCATTTCTTTTTTTAAAAGTTACTTATTTCTATTTAACCTATATTTATTGAATCAAGTGGTGTTAATAAACAAGCAATTACTTTTAAAAACTTGTGACTGTTTTCAAGACCTAGGACACAAATCATTACTTTTAACTGATAGATATAAAATTGTATTATTACATATTTAAGTAAATAATAGATATAGAATATTTTTAGTATAGAGATGCATATACTGGAAGCTAGATATAGTCACGGGGAAGTGAATAAAATAGAGTCAGGCAGCTAGCTTGTTTGCTAGCAGCTTGGTACTTGGTGGTTATTACCTATTTCCCCAAGCAGCAGTGTGCAAATCATAGAAAAAAAATTAGTTGGTATATATTAGTCTGCTTGGGCTTCCCTAATAGAATATTACAGACTCGGTGGCTTAAGCAAGAACAATTTATTTTCTCCCAGTTTTGGCAGCTAAAAGTCCAAAATCAAGGTGCTGGCAGGGTTGGTTTCTGGTGAGGCCTCTCTTCCTGGCTTGCAGGCAGCCACCTTTTTGCTGTGTCCTCAAGTTGTCTGATCTTTGTGAAGTTACAGAGAGAGAAGGAGAGACAGAAAGAGCAGAGAAAGAGAATCTGCTGTTTCTTCTTTTTCTTCTTATAAGGACACCAGCTCTACTGAATTACAGCCCCGCCCTCATAACCTCATTTAACCTTAATCACCACCTTAAAGGTATTATCTCCAAATACAGTCACTAAGAGTTTGGGCTTCAGCCTCTGAATTTTGAGGTGACACAAGTTAGTCCATAACAGTTGGTACAATTTTAGGGGGTCAGCATTTATTCTAGATAAGTGCCCAAACCAATGATGTTTTCAGTCACCAATGGGCCACATTAAGTGAATAAACTGTAGATTTGAAGAGTAAACTGAGAACTACTTTCACGTGCTATTTCCAGACTTCTAAATTTATTTCCACTTGAATAGTGCCATTTATTGAATCTTTAACAATGAATTGTAGCTTCTTAGTTAACAATAATTTTTTGATTAATAATTTTTTCCATAGAAAGTGGACATTTGATGTGCTTAAATCTAAATTCTCATTTGAAAAAAAAAAAAATACTGTGATTTTTGGCTCTGTGTTCCTTCTAGTTCCATTTTCTAAGACTGTACTTATATTAATACTTATATTCACTACTGTGTAAAATATATAGGAAGCACAATTTTTAAATGCTGTTGGGCCATGGACAGTGGCTCATGCCTGTAATCCCAGCACTTTGGAAGGCCTAGATGGAGGCATTCCTTGAGGCCAGGAGTTTGAGATCGGCCTGGGCAACATAGTGATATGCCATTGCTACAATAAATTTTAAAAATTAGCCCAGTATGGTGGCATGTGTCTGTAGTCTCAGCTACTCAGGAGGCTGAGGAGGGAGGATGCTTGAGCCTAGGAGTTCAAGGCTGTAGTGAACTATGATCTCACCACTGCACTACAGCCTGGGTGACAATGTGGGATCCTGTCTCTTCCAAAGACAAAGTAAACTAAAATAAAATAACAAATATGCCTTTTGCATTACCTATTTCTCCAGACTCCATCTTCTAGTAAAACACACAGAAAATGCATTGAGTCCAAAGTCTTAATGAATTACCAGATTTTTAACTAGTTGTAGCTACAAATTATTCTCTTTACAGTTTTCTAAAACTTTGAATTTTGAAGGCTCCTGGATGAATGTCTAGGTTGTTTTTTATTATCTATAAATTTATTATATTTATGTTTTTGACATTTCAACATTGTTGCACCAAGAAACATTCAAAATATTGGGAGAGAATATAGGAAAAAATACGAAGAAAACTGATTGTAGTCATAGAGCTGTAAAATATGTGGGTATAGGAATTACAGTGAACTTTTAGAACTTGAGAAATTTTTACAAAGACAATGCCTTGTTAGTTGAACTTACAGAAAGGAGAGTATTTTAATAATTAAGAAAGTAGTTGACCAAAATTTTCCTATTTTTTTTCCACCAGGAGTAACAGAAAATATATGACATTCTGAGTTAATTAAGTTTTATTTAAAACTGAAAGCATTAATAATCTTTTAAGAGAAACCTAAACATTCTATTGGCATCCATTTTATAATGTGATTTTCAACAAAATTGAATTTTGAGAATATCATTTAAGGCTGGGCATGGAGGCTCACGCCTGTAATCCCAGCACTTTGGGAGGCTGAGGCAGGTAGATCACCTGAAGTCAGGGGTTTGAGACCAGCCTGGCCAACGTGGTGAAACCCTGTCTCTACTAATAACACAAAAATTACCCAGGTGTGGTAGTGCGTGGCTGTGATCCCAGCTACTCAGGAGGCTGAGACAGGAGAATCATTTGAACCTGGGAGGTGGAGGTTGCAGTGAGCCAAGATCGTGCTACTGCACTCCAGCCTGAGCAACAAAGAGTGAAACTCTGTGTAAAAAAAAAAAAAAAAAAAAAAAGAAGAAGAAGAAGAAAATATCATTTAAATAACATTGATCTATCCGTGATCTTTTGCATAAGTAAGCTGCTTATTTTTTTGCCTGGAGTCACTCTATGGACTACTGCACAAAGAAGAGAAACCCAAGCAGAGCAACTTGGTTTTGTCATCCACATGCTTAGCAAAGTCTAACATCATTTAAAGGACAACAACAATATCCAGTGAATTGGTGACATACACCATGAGGTATGCTATTTATTCAAAGATTACTAGATATTCCAAGAAGCAGGAAATATGACCCATAACTAGGGGAAAGTTAATCAATTAAAACAGCATTAAATGACAAACATAAAATTATTAGATAGTTGTATAAAAGAGCTATTACAAATATATTTAAATATTTGAAGGAAAACCAAGTTGGTGATAGAAATGGATGATATAAAAATAACAAAATGCAATATCTTGTACTCAAAATACAGTATTAAAAGTAAAAAATAAATTACAATATCGTCTGTTTAGTCTCGCGAGAAAAAAAAAAAAAAAGATTAATGAACTTGAAGTTAGAACCTACCTAAGTAGATTCTACCAAGTAGACACTGCCAAGAATCTACCTAATCTATAAAACAGAGAAAGAATAAAAGGCAGGAAAATATAAATAAAAACATAGTCTGAGGTGCATAGTATTAAATAGATTCATATAAATATTGTTGAACTGCTTGATGGAGAGAAGAGGAAAATTGGAGCAGAACAATATTTAAAGAGAATTATTAAATTTCAAAAATTGATACAAATATAAAGATAAGATTATTAAAGTTTTAATAATAAAGACAGTATGCTTTCAGAATAAAGGTAAGCAATGCAGATAAACAATACCCAAATAATAGCTCAGAAATAGTCCATATTTCTACAATCACTTGATTTTCAGTCAAGCTACTAACGCAAAAAGATAAAATTGATCAAGTGGACTTCCTTAAAATTAAAAAAATCTGATAATTAAAATTCCAATAAAGAAGGTAATAGACAAGCCCAAAATGAAGGAAATATTTGTAAAACACATTTCAGACAAGATACTGGATCTAGAATATATTACCCCTACTTATAAGGCAATACTAGTAAGACAAATGACTCAATTTAAAAAATAGACAAAGAGCTTAGATAAGCATTGTACATAAAGTATTCAAAATTACATGTCATCAAGGAAATACATATTAAAACCATAATGAAATATCGTTATATATCCACTAGAATGGTTAAAGTGTAAAAAATTAACACCGTCATGTTACTGACTATTAGAAGCAACCAGATATGCATATCTGGTGAGAATATACAATGGAAAAATCACTTTGTAAATCAGGTTTGGCAAATTTTTATGAAGTTAAACACACACCTGCCATATGACATACCAATGTGGCTTCTAGCATTTTTCCCAAGAGAAATGAAAACATATCTGTACAAAACAATACTTGTACACAGATGAGCATATCAGTTGCATTCATAATAGTCGAAACTGGAGACAACTCAAATGTTTATGAAAATGAGAATGGATAAACAAATTATTTTACAGGTACACAGCTGAGTATGCAAAAATAAAATGTAACCAAGCTATTTATGTACACAACAGCATGTATAGACCTCAAAACCATTAGGTTGAGTGAAAGTAGCCAGACAGAAAAGAGTGTGTGCTTTATGATTTTATTCATATGAAGTTCTAAAATAAAAAATCCCACAAATATATGGCTAAAGAAAGCAGAACAGTCTCTATTGTTTCGGGTGGAATTTTCTTGGAAGTCTCTTAAGTGATTTTTCTGAGAAGATGAACTTGCTATATACCTTAACTGAGAGTTAATACACAAGTAAGCAATTGGCAAAACTCACAGAACTGTACTGTTTAATGCACATACATATGTATACACACATAGACAAACATTTTAATATGTGTCAACATATAAATTTGGTGTATTAAATACAATTTGTTTACTATTTTATAATTCTGAATAAAAAGATTGCTACAAGAAAATATGTTATTTTAACATCACAATCTAAGTCCTTAGGTCCTTCATTAACAATCAGAAAGTTTAAAAACTTATTTCCAAACTATAATTTATTTACCTGGTACAATTAAATAAGCAAATTCAATCAAACCAAACCAAACAAAACAAAGGGAAGAGAAGGAAACACAACATATTTTCCATGGGTGCGTTGCATTCATGCATTTCTTCTGTGCTGGGCAGTATGTTCTTTTCCTATTACTTCATTCTTCTCTTCTCAGTGACCAAAATGAAGATTCGGAAAAAAAAATAATAATAATAGCAGAAGTAGACCTTGATAGTTGACATACAGTGAAAGAGGTTTTACTTTATTTTATTATTTTTTTTCTGTGGGTTTTCTCTCATTATGAATTTCAATAGTTTTGGGGGTACAGGTGTGTTTTGGCTACAGGGATGAGGTCTTTAGTGGCAAATTCTGAGATTTTAGTGCACCCATCACCCAGCAGTGTACACTGTATCCAATATGTAGTCTTTTATCCCTCACTTCTTCCCAATCTCCTCCGCACCTGGAGTCCCCAGAGTCCATTACATCACTTTGTATGTCTTTGCATCCTCATAGCTTAGCTCCCACTTATAAGTGAGAACATGCAGTATTTCGTTTTCTATTCCTGAGTTACTTCACTTAGAATAATGGCCTGCAAAGAACTCAAACAAATCAACAAGAAGAAAACAAATAATCCTATCAAAAAGTGGGCAAAGGACATTTCTCTAAAGAAGATATACAAATAGCCAACAAACACATGAAAAAACACCACTAATCACCAGGAAAATGCAAATTAAGACCACAGTGAAATAACACCTTACTCCTGCAAGAATGGCCATTATTAAAAAGTAAAAATAAAAAAAAAATATTGGCATGGATACGGTGAAAAGGGAATACTTTTACACTGCTAGGGGGATGGAAATTAATATAACCACTATGGAAAATAGTATAAAGATTCCTTAAATAAATAAACGTAGAGTTACCATTCAATCCAGCAATCCCATTACTGGGTATCTACCCAAAGGAAAGAGATTTTAGAAATTAGTTAATTCTGAGTGTCATGCATTCCTCCCCATTCTTTCTACCTATGGTAGTATTTCTGAAATGGTCTGGAATAGCTATCTTCAAATTCAAACCTTCGTGAATAGTGAATGACTTAAATATATTAACTTAGAAATATCTTAGCAGATTATTTCATTAGGTTAAGCATGAATCTATCATATGTAATTTATTCTATTAAATATTGTATGTCATCAGTATATATTCATATCATATTAATAATATACAGCCAAATGGTAAATAAGTAAATGGTTGCTAAATGCCTTCCTGAATAGATAAAACAGTCCTAATACAACACAACCCTTTAATACTATCTTAGAAGTTTCTCTCTAAGTTCTTGCAGCTCTTCTAAATTTTCTTCTCCTTCAGTGTTCATGTTACTTGGGAGCATGGTGATTGGCTGTTGCATTTGAGAGCTTGGAAGTTTGGAAAGAGCTTGATAATTAAGTTATCATAGTCACAATGCTTGCTGGCATTAAAATAGATCCAGCCATTCTTTTTCTGCAACAAAAAAAATCATTCTAATAAATATCATTTCTCCCTCAGATAGTAGCATATTTCAATAGTGTAGGTGGCACAATTGAAAATATACCTCAAGGCAACTTAGTATCAGAGAAAAGTGACATATAAATGGGAAATCTGGAGGATGAAGATGTGAGTAGTATAGATAATGGAGAGATGGTGAGATGATGAGAGTAATGGTACATTGGTGAAAAATCAAGCAGAATGTATAGATCCTAACAAATAAGGCAGAGAGCTGGAAATGATGAGGCAGGACTAGAACAAAATTGCATTGTTTCTAGTGTTAAAAATAGAAAGAGTTTATAAAGAGGTAGTTATTGACTGTCAAAATATTACTTGAATAGTACTATGTTGTTAGTTCCACACAAAAAAGATTTTAGAAAATTATTAAAATGTGATGAAAGAATGAACTACAATTATTTATGGAAATTCCCCAAATTGCAAGTCATAAAAATTCAATTTCTTAATAGATACAATATTCTGTTTAGAATATACTTATAACATCTTAATTTTTAAGTGCTTATTAAGTTTGCATGTAATATATGAACACAGTATAAATGAGGGAGTATATATTATTTTAAAGCACGCTTTCTTTTCTCTGCTTTAGTTAAGTCTTTTATTAAGATGTGAAAGTAACCAATGATTTCATAATTTACTATATTTAAAATGTTTTCTACCAAAACCTTATGGTTCATTTGACATTATTTCAAACTGTGTACCTATAATTTAAAATTATTTTCCAAAATAAAAATTCTATACATTTGCACTTTGACTTAAGAGTGTTTGCCATTTGTTCAGTTTTTGAAATATTGTACCCTTTAAGAATATAGAGTACCTGCAAACAGTTGCTATATCTACATATAGATGTACATTTCCATCTGTTTTATACAGCATGTCTTTATTTTTTGATATGCACACAAATGAATTCCTTTTACAGTAAAAATCACATGCTTTCAAGTAGACACTACATAGCCTAAAATAAAAAAAGAGTTGCTTGCTGTGAAATAGAGACATAAAAATATGTTAACTGGGAGTTATTGTAAAGATATTTTTTCTAAGCAATATTTTCTTGTTATAATCACTTTTGCTACATCAACCAAACCAACTTAGAATCTCAATCTTTATGAGACAAATAAAATAAAACATTAATTTTGTAAACTGGAAATGGTAACAAAGCCAATTTTATCCTTATAAAAATATACTACAATCTAATTTCTTCTAGTAGAAAGATATGACTAGATTGAAAATACTGAAGACAAATATTATTAAACTAAAACCAGACATGGTAGTTTTGAAAATAAATTATTGTATTCAATTATTTAGAAATATAATGAATATTAAAAAATAATCTCCTGCCAAAGATGAAAATGTTGAGTTAGAGCAGTTATTACTTTGTAAAATAAATAAATAAATAAATAAAAACTCCAGAACTGAAAATTATATGGGAAAGAGAAAATGTAAACTAAGAATGTACTGCAAGAATGATTGTATATATTTCATAACATGAATATCAAAAGTGGTTTAAACAGGAGTGTGGGGCCTCTACTTTCAGCTGTTTGATAGGCTTCATATTTTGAAGAAACTTAAAATTTAAAGCTACCTTTTAAAATATACTTACATATTCTTAATATATTACAACAAACAATCTACTAAATGAATAACTAAACTCTCAAAAAAATAATAATTGCTAGAGAAATCTCTAGGGTGCCAAAAATAGCAAGTATTTGAAACCAGTGTTAACTGAGTACTCAACTCTAGTACTATTTACCAGTATCAGAAATGTTGAGCCTTGGGTTCTAGTAGCTGTTGTTTGAGAAAAGAGAAATGCATAAATACCATTTATAGTGGGAATTGTACCATTGCATAGACACAGGATCTTCAAAGGCTGTACTCTAATGTGAAGACAGGAATGAAATTTGCTGGGCATTAAAAGGATACAACTTGGTAAACTGTTGCACATAGGAATGTCCTTTCATCAATGACTATTGCCTTGGGTTGACAGTTTAGAGGAGGTTATTCCAACCTGTGGGGCAAGGAAAATCACATGGCCAGTGGGACTGAATCATCAAAAATCCATGCTACTCCGAGATCACATTCTAAAAGTCAGGATCCCCAAATCCCCTGCCTAACACCTATAAGGCCACAATCATGACCTTTCAAAGAGCTTCTTACCTGGTTCCATCCTCTGAAGGAAGAGCCCACCATCAGCACACATATCCCTAGTCTGGTAGCTTAGCCAAGAAACGCTGGCTCTTAGCTAGGCTTGGAGATGAGGTGAGTTTTAGGGAAGTTAAAACATATGTGCTGCACTGTTTTGTAGTCCATAGGATTGTGTGCATGGTCCTTCTGGTTATGGAACACCACTGGGGCCTGGGAGAAATAAATGGACTGCAGTAGACCAGAGTCCTACATTTGTGCCCTTACACCTGACACACAGATGTTAAGCGATGCACCTGGTCTCAGGACCTATTCCAATTTGTGAAATGAATGGCTTCTGTAGGAATTAAAATCAAAAGCTTACACTATCAAAATGCAAATGGACACTATGTGAGTAGCATAAGGAGCACCAAGATCACTGTCTCTATGTGTTCCTATATGGGTAGTACTTGAAAATGACAGGACACAGAAAAAGAAATCTCTGGAAAAATGAAATTCTTCCTCCCCAGTAATGAAAAGATGAGCACCCCTCCACCCCAGTAATCAAAATAATTTTATGTCATAGGTTCTAAAGTAAAATTAAATATTAAAAGAAAACCCTTAATGTTTTACTTTGTATATGTCATAATGTCTTTGGCTTTCCATCCAGTAATGTGTTTTATAGTCTGAAAGGTAAAATGGTTTTACGTTTTGACTGTTTGAAAATAATCAAAGAAGGATATGTTTGGACTTGAAAATGGTGTGAAATCCACATTTCAATAACTATATGTAAGGTTTTATTAGTATACAGCGTCACTGGATATGCATTATCTCTGATTGCTTTTGCACTACAGCCTCAGAGTTCTGGGAACCAGAACTGTCTACACCGACACTTGACCTAGACAGAATGCAAATGACATCCTTATTGTCTACATTAACATGATTTGCTATTTCACTCTCTTCATTAACATTCTTTTGCTGTTCCAGGACATTTCTGTGCAAGCAAATGGTTTGGTTGCTCATTATAGAATCTGGAAGACCCATCAGTTCTCCAAAGAGAAGCATCAACAAGCAGTTTGTCCCCTAAGATCCTTTGAATTATTTACTCAAATCCTTGCCCTGCTCTTCTCCCCAATTCAGGACTGTCGTATTGTCATTCTTCCCTAATCCTAATCAATGTCCAACATTAAAGACTGACCATAAATCACATTTCCAATTCTCAGCAAATTCAGACCTTAACTTCCCCCATCTGAGATACTGTCAAAGCTTTGTGGAGGTGGCGTTTTCCCTTACCATTGTAAGCAATAAACTCAGCTTTGCTTTATCAACAGATTGTGTTGGTGATATTTAGGGAGACAGCTTTCAACAATTTAGTAGTTGCCACAAAGACCATATGGCCCATAAAAGCTAAAAGATATACTATTTGGCCCTTTACAGAAAAAGTTTGTCAATCTTTGTTTCAAATGAATATTAGTCCTATTGTAATCAAAATGTCCAATTGAATCTCTTATACAAAATGTATTACTGTTTGTTTACTTCAGACAATAAGAGTTCCTTTCCTTGTGGATTACAAAGTAATTTCCGGCAAGGTGGTAGAGGGCTGGGATGCACTTTGGACTTTATTCATATAAAAGAGAACCTCTAAATCTGTTTTTAAGAACAGAGGTGAAATAGTCAGCTGGCTTTTATCTGGTACATCCTTTCCTCATTTTTTCCTGCAATGCAGAATTTTTAGTAAATGGCAAAGGTCATATGTCTAAACATTCTAAGAGTATGATGTTATTTCTGCCAAAATTTGGTGCAGTCTTGGCAAGTTTTGATGCAAAACAAACACCAAATGTGGCAAAGTAGGTTACAGGACAAGAACAGAGTTTGCACATAATCAAGGCCCTTGATGTCTGACTTTTATTTGCTTCTGTGGGAATATATGAAAGTATTCAAATGAGCACAAAGGGGATATTTATTCAGAGCTGTCGATACCTTCAGAGCTGACTATAGCAGGGGACTCAGGCACCATCATTTGTATTTGGCAGAGACTCAAACGCTGTCAGGGGAGGGAAAAATTTTGTATTGAAAAAACACAAGGCTAGGGTATGCTTTGATTAGAAGTTGTTGGCAGGAGAAAGGTGGATTTATGTTAACTAGAAACAGGGCATATTAGTTGGCTGATTTGGGGAACATATTTTTTTTTTTTTCTTCTCAGGATAGGTCCCAAGTTGGAGGTAGGAGCAAACAATTAGGAAACTGGCAGTCATTGACATATCCTGACTGTTTGGACCACTGCTGTTGCCTTTGTGGTTTACCTTCCTGGTCTGGTTACTACAGAGATTGTGGGTTAGAGTGTTTCCATATGGGGTCTAGTCATTGTCTGTTTTTATAAACAGATTCCCATTCTTCTCTTTCTCTTCTACACTGAGACAAAATTCCACAGCAAACATTGAATTCTTAACTGTTTGTTTTTCTTCAAAACTTTTATTATTTGAGAGTAATCACAGTCTGCAATTCTGGGCTTGTTGTTGAGCCGCTCTTAGCCCTTCCATTCTTAAAAATAAAAAGATGCATTTAAAACTATTTTTTTTTTTAATGCATGTCTTATTTATACCTTTGGTCCAGACTGAGTTACTGTACTTACTTTTCAGTGCAAGGATCAGGAGGGCAGAGAACAACACATTCTGGGTTGTATTTTAACACTGTTGTGGTCCTTGAGCTATACAATAAATTGTATTTAATTTGGCATACTAGAGATAGGTCAAAAGTTTTTTCCTTTGTTTGTTTGTTTCTTTTTTCAGTGCCTCCCAGTATTGTTACGTCCTGAATTATCTAAAAGAAAATCTGAAAACGGAAACAAAATAAAACACGTCTCTAACTGTAGGAAGATGAGGCTCAGGAAGGGATAGAGTTCCTAGTCGCCTCCCTTAAATGTATTCAGATGAAAACGCAAAAACACAGAAATATGTTGAGTGGGAAAAGTGAATATTTGAGAAGAATACTCGTATACCTTGAAAAAGGCCAAAAAGTTCCAAACCAAATCCTAACATCATTAGAGGAGGTGTAATTCCCAATCCCTCCACTAGTTCATGTAGAGAAATTATAACTGTTGAAAAACCAAGCAAAGAAAAGAAAAAAAGAGAACAAAATGCAATCTGCCCATCGGAACACTGATGACATGAATATACCACAGGAAACTGAGACTGTACTCCTATTCTTAAAAACCCCTTTGTACCAATTCCTGATAAGCTTTTGTGTTTCTCTTCTCTTAAGTTCCCACAAAATGAGCTATCAAATGGCCTTAATGTAAAATTAAGCTCTCAAAATATTCTTACTAAAGTCTCAGAACCTTTAGGGGAGTATGTTGTTGAAATAATGGCCAATTGTTGCTTTTCGTCTTCATTAAATTAAAAAAAAGTTTTTATAGAAGTCCATTTTACTGACATTCATTCTTTAATGACTAGCTATACACTGATATAAAATAGATTATAGTAACATCCTTCTTCAGATTAATTGAGATAATGAAGGATCATTTGTATAAAAATAAAAAACAAAATTAAATAATGTTTTTAGTCCAGCAAGAAGCATTGAAGAGATACTATATTTAAATATACATAATTAAGAAGCTCCATTTTAACATATAAGTTATTCCAGCTTTACAG
>NW_016806339.1:307033-339503 GCF_001698545.2 Rhinopithecus bieti
AGTATTTTATTTAATTTTTAAAAAACAAACAGTAATGAATTACATCAACTTTCTTAGGAAGTTATATTTTTAGTATAAAGCAAAGGGAGAAATATTTATGTGTAAGAATTTATACACTCATGGTACTATTAGAACTGAATTAGGAATATCATTATGAATGTGTGCATTTACAAAAATTGTCAATTAAAATTATACATATTTCTTACCTCTGTACACAGAAATACCCTAGTATGAAAGGTACCCATAAAATGCATCCTAGTGAATAGATTTTGGGAGAAAAGGAGGCTAATTCAATTTCTGGGTCTGAAAGGTACAAAGTGAACCTGCTACACTTTATTGTATCATAAAGCAGTGAAGCTTTCAATGATTAATAGGGTTATGTTGAAAGGACACAGGAGTCAATAAAAAAGGGACTCCCACTGGCCAAAATCGAAACAATTTGAGCATCCAAAGAAAACTACTAGGATAATTTGATTGACAGGTAATAAATCTGAAAATCATGAGTACATAAAACCCAAAAGTTAAAAAAAAAAAAAAACTATTATAAACAGGTAACCAAATTGAATGTATTTTTGTTGATTTATTCAGTAATTCTGGTATCCTTGACTCATGTAATGTACAATGAAGAAAAGAGAAAGTAAACATTATTACATAGGCATGTTTCTGCATCAATGTATTTTTAATAGAATATTCCAATATGTGATGATCTCAAGCAAAACCAAAATATTAAAATTCAATTTAATATAACTTGATTTCTTTAAATGTTAGGTGATCCTAGCAATAAGAAAGTATGTACTTTTCACCAAGTTCCAATGTTTTAAAATTATGTTTCCTAGAATCGTATCAAGTTTTTAGATCTAAAGTAAAAAAAAGAGACCTTTACTTATCTTAATAACTGATCAATGTGGGCAAGAGAACAATATTTTATAAGCTAAATAACAGTAATGTTTAAAACTTGAATCTTGCGGGCTGGGCGCGGTGGCTCACGCCTGTACTCCCAGGACTTTGGGAGGCTGAGGTGGGAGGATCATGAGATCAGGAGTTCAAGACCAGCCTGACCAACATGGTGAAACCCTGTCTCTACTAAAAATACAAAAAATTAGCCAGGTGTGGTGGCTAGTGCCTGTAATTCCAGCTACTCAGGAGACTGAGGTAGGAGAATCTCTTGAATCTGGGAGGTGGAGGTTGCAGTGAGCCTCTGTCTCAAAAACAAACAAACAAACAAAACAAAACAAAAAACGTTGAATCTGGGGGAATAGACTAAGACAGTGATCATTCTCCTATTGAAATTAGAAGACTAGTAGTAATAACAAAATTATAAGGTTCAATGGATCTGTCAACTGAAGAATCACAGGGCTCATCAATTTGGAAAGGAAGGCTTTTTTTTTTTTTTTTTTTTGAGACGGAGTCTCGCTCTGCCGCCCAGGCTGGAGTGCAGTGGCCGGATCTCAGCTCACTGCAAGCTCCGCCTCCCGGGTTCACGCCATTCTCCTGCCTCAGCCTCCCAAGTAGCTGGGACTACAGGCGCCCGCCACGTCGCCCGGCTAGTTTTTTTTTTTTTTTTTTTTTTTAGTAGAGACGGGGTTTCACCGTGTTAGCCAGGATGGTCTTGATCTCCTGACCTCGTGATCCGCCCGTCTCGGCCTCCCAAAGTGCTGGGATTACAGGCTTGAGCCACCGCGCCCAGCCGGAAGGCTTTATTTTTCATGAAAGGTTGCAGCCAATGAGACGTCCAGGTAGGAGGGGATCCCCGGAGACAGGCCTTCCAACTGGCCTGCAAACTGAAAGGAATGCACACTGGGTTGGAGTCACAGAAGTTTGTGCCATATGCAGCGGGGAGTAGCCTGGCCTCTCCTCTTCCTGGATGGAATCTGGGAATCAGTCTGTGAGATGGGAAGCCCATGGGTAGGAAGCATACTGTTTTGCTTCACTAAGAACCTCCATTTCCCCTTTTTTTTTTTTTCGTTTTTGCACAACAAATTCCATTTTTCTTACTCTTCAAATTATCTGTGAGCCTAAAATTTCACAGCCATGTGATAAGGACTCCATCTATAGCTTAACTAAGGAAAAAGTCCTGCAACACCTTCAGGATGACCATCCCACAAGCTGGGAAGCTTAGCTACGGTCTAAGACGAGAGGAAGCACTTGGAGAGAGCAGTGAAAGGTACAGAAATTTATGCTGAGCAGGGTGGGTGATTATACATATGTAATAAGCTATAGGAGAAGTGTGTTAATCTGTTTTTTTGTGTCACTATAAAAATATTTGAGGCTGGATAGTTTATAAAGAAAAGAAGTATAATTGGTGCACGGTTTTATAAGAAGCATGACATCGCCATCTGTTCCTCACGAGGACTTCAGCAAGCTTACAATCATCGTTGAAGGCAAAGGGGGATCAGGTTCATCACATAGTGAAAGTGGGAATGAGAGAGAGAGACAGAGAGAGAGAGAAAGGCACAGGGGAGGTACCACACTCTTTTAAACAACCACATCTTGAGTGAATTTAGAGCAAGAATTCATTACCACGGAAGTGCACCATCTCATGAGGGATGCAACCCATAACCCAAACGCTTCCTACCAGGCCCCATGTCCAACAGAGGAAATCATATTTCAACATGGGATCTGCAGGAGAAAAATAGCCACACCATATCAAGCAATCAAGAATATTTAAAAAAAATAAAAAGAAGAAGAAGAAGCATGCATGTGTACAGTTGGGCTTCCTGCCTTTTCATGGGTCACATGTTCAGAAAATGGCTGCGTTAGCATGACCTGAGGGTGGAGTTTGGGGTCCACTCATATCAAAAGAAGAGAATGAGGACACAAAAACCATCACTGCATCTTCCACAAATCAGCGAAAACTAGTCTGGAGATGACTGTCAGTTCTTAGAAATAGGATGCATTGTGAAACTGGTGAGCTGTCGTGTCAAAACTGCGAAGAGGGAGGGGAAGCCAGGTTACGGCTTTAGATGACTGTCTGAAGGTGGTAAAGGAATGAGTCATCTATTTCTTGTTTTCCAGGACTAGTCTCTGCTTACTCCTCGGGAATGAATTCTGGTGAAATGTTAAGAAAGAAGGGCACACTGAGTCGTGTCTGACCTCCCATCCCATTGCGGCTGCTAACTTAGGTCTCTCTGGTGTCCCCTGGGTCAAGAAGGTGTCCATGAAGTCAGTTGGGAAACTGGGATTTGATTTTTATTTCTTAGATCCCATCTTCTGCATAAACTAGGCTATAAGCAGCTTTAATGTTAACAGCAGGTAAAGGAAATTGCCATGAAAATGAAAGAAAAAAAATCAGTCTTTCTATAGTCCAAGGGCTCTCCAATTGTAACAATAAATGTAGAGTACAAATCCAATGATGAGAAGATACAAGCCCCAAAATTCCTTCAACCCATTTCAGGCCATTATCACTCAACATGTAAAATCACATTTTCTCTCTGTCAAACACTCCCTTAAATGTGAGCTACCAAACTGCCCAAACTGGAGGATATTAATATATATAAAGGAATTATTGGGAAGGAATTTACTGGAGGAACCACACCAACATTGCTGTCAAAACAGTGAGCCTTCTTTAAATTGTAGAGGGCACATTTGTCCCTGAAAGACTAAAGGACACTGTGTTTTTTCACAGCGCTCTGGCAACTAAACCAAAATGTTAAAGAGGCATGCATGTATGATAGACTGAAAGTTTGGAAAAAGCACATGGCGATGCAGACACAAATCTTCAGGATTAATGATACAAACTGATGAATCACTAAGTTTCATAAGGACAGCAGCATGCATTTATCTTTGCGTTGCTTAGAATTTCAGTTTGCTGGTACTTGATAGAAAGACTCTCCTTCCCAACCAATCACCCTAGCCTACCTCCTTCAGATGTCTCTTAGAGTGATAGTAGAGAATCACAATTCTTAAACAACCCAATTTATGAGACTGATGCACAGCCTAATGCGCTAAGGAGGAATTTCCTAAACAACCAAATTTATAGATGCTTGCTATGTATACAGTCTATCTATCCATCTATCAGGTTGTAAGTGTGTAGATATATGCATACAAATATGGGGAGAAATTATGAGGAAAATCAATCAGCCAATCAAAATATACTTTATGTGTTAAAAAAATAATAAACTCATCTGAAAAATAAACAAACAAAACTTAAGGCTTTATTCAATCAGTGTCATATTACCTAAACTTTTGTAACAAATAATGTAATTCTTTTTCTTTTCAAAATCGATCTAAATTTATTTTCAGATATCTAAGTTTACCTATCTTCACTATTGCACCTCTTAGTTTCTCTCTCTCTCTTTACACACACACACTCTCTCTTTCTCAGTTGCTTTGAAAATAGACTTTTGAGTTTGTTTACTTGTGAGTCTAGGAATCTTCCTCCTCTGTGAATCCCAAAATAATTTATGGAAAAGTTGTGTGTGTGTGTTGTGTGTGTGTGTGTGTTTGGTGGGGAGCAGGGAATGGCAGAAAGGGTTTATTAGTCCATTCTTAGGCTGCTACGAAAAATACTCAAGACTGGGTAATTTATAAAGGAAAGAAGTTTACATATCATATAATACATTCTATTTCATTCTGTTCTATTCTATCTCATTTTAATGTTAGAAAAAACAATTTGTTTTTACATAGCAAATATATTTCACAACCCAATGTATGAGTTACTACCTCTGAACGGAAAACATTGACTTTTTAAAAAATGTTTTGAAGGCCGGGCGCGGTGGCTCAAGCCTGTAATCCTAGCACTTTGGGAGGCCAAGACGGGCGGATCGCGAGATCAGGAGATCGAGATCATCCTGGCTAACACGGCTGAAACCCCGTCTCTACTAAAAAAAACTACAAAAAAAACTAGCCGTGCGAACGTGGGCGGCCGCCTGTTAGTTCCAGGATGAAACTTTCTACAACACGAGGGTGCGCTGAGGTCAGTTGAGAGTTATATGGATAGGTGATTTGTTATAGACAACTGGGAGCGGAGCTTGCCCTCTCTCTCTCTATGTTGTGCTGAGATACCAGGCACCATTAAAAGCACTCCAGCCTGTCTTTTTGGGTGAATCAAGGATGCGAGATTTCTCTACGTCTCTCTCAAAGTAAGATAGGAGAAAAATAAATAAAAAATAAAAAAATAGAAATGTTTATGCAGATTGATATAGGATATTAGAGTTCATGGGTTTACTATATATACTGTCTCTTTAATATTTAAGAATAAGGCTATTTATTAATTACAATGTCCCGAGGCAAATGGAAACTTCTAAGGTTAGCGTTTTATGTGAGTTCCTAGTGTCTACCTGAGTATGGTTTTCTGTTATTTATTAGTGCTTGCTGTAAAGATCAAGGTATAAAGAGGGGATTTAAACTGAGATTGGGCTGGAGTTCGGGTAGGTATGTATACAAAGAATGCGAGAAATAAATACAAGGCCAAATGTCGTCTATTTGACCTAACTCATAAAAATGATATTGACAGGATGAATGTGAGGTATATATGTGGCATTCATTATGAGACTTCTTAAATAAGAGCCTAAAATTAGTTGTACCATAAGGTTAAATGTTGGGTGAAAATTAAAAAATAAATCAGGAGACTTCTTAAAGAGTATTATGAAGATCCAGTTATCTGCCATAAGCTGTGGGCAGAGATGGTATTTTCTTAATATTTAATATCCCTCTAGCTTGAATATGATTTTAGTTCAACCTTAAACTGGTACTCTGTAGCTGGTAGAGGGATGTGGGCCAGATTCGCTCATTAATCACCAGTTAACATTTTCAATCCTCTCTCGCGCACATTTTGCGCTTTTTGCCAACTAATAGTCCGGCTAAGGCATATGAATGGATAGAGTGTGCTGGCGTCACATATCTCTTTTCGTTGTTCTATCATATCAACTGTGCATGTCGCTGTGCTGTTGTCTTTCTGAGGTTTCATGGATGTTCTACGTGTTAGTGGCTTGGCTGGAACATGGACATTTCAATCCCCATGGGAATGAAGGTGTTACCTTCCAGATTCCAGAACAAGAAGGAATAATGTGAGCGAGATCTCAGGCATTCTTCATGAACCACCAATCTACAACTTTCATGTAAGTAAAAAACAACTATTTTGCATAATCTGTTGCATTTTGTTTTTTAAAATTCTAATTGTTTATTAACAGCAGCTTAATCTTTACTCCTACTTATAAAGTTGAAGTTTATTAGTTAAGTATAAGCACAACTCTGAAAACATATTTCGTTTGAGGCAAATCGAAACAATAATCTTTAAGTTGGATATAATTAAGCAATTAACAAATTTCTCATTTGTATAAAAAGATAGAATAAGGGCATAATATACTTCATACAATTATTTTAACATTTAATGATTTAATCTATAAAATTTTAACATTGAAGTCATTTGTCCATCATTAACTTACAATAAATGTTAGCTTCTGTTATATGATCAACTGCAAAAATCAAATTGTCTTTAAACTTGAACCACACAATTCAAGTTACTTCAAGGAAACATTAAAACTGATTTTAAAAGTAACCAAAACTCTTCCGGACTTGGTGGCACTTTGGGAGGCCAAGGTGGGTGGATCATAGGGTCAGGAGTTTGAGACCAACCTGACCATCCCGGTTTCTACTAAAAATACAAAAATTAGCCAGGCATGGTGGTGCGTGCCTGTAATCCCAGCTACTCGGGAGGCTGAGGCAGGAGAGTCACTTGAACTTGGGAGGCAGAGGTTGCAGTCAGCTGAGATCGCACCATTGCACTCCAGCCTGGGCAACAGAGTGAGACTCCGTCTCAAAACAAAACAAAACAAAAAACAAGAAAAAAACCCCACTTCATCTTGGAGCATTTGATTTGTACAAAAATATTCAACGTACATCTCAAGAAATACATGTTTAAACAATATGCAGTAACTATCAACAAATTGCTGTTTACCTTTCTAGTTTTTAATGTTTTCATGTGAATATGTACATAATCTTTGGATTACAAGGTGATACAGTTTATATATTATTTTCGTCTTCATATACCTCAAATATTCTCATATTACATATTCCAAATCATGAGTTTTAATAAAGCTCCAAAGTTTCATGCTATTAATTAACACTTTATTTATGTAACAGTCTATCATTGAACTTTTGAACCAGCAGTTTTTGACTTTTTTTCAGAATGCTATACACAGTGATTCAAAATACCTATTGTATGTAAATATGCACACATTTCTATTTATTTGCTTTGGTGGAATTTCTAATAAAGGAAATTCTGTGTCAAAGGATATAAACAATTTATAAAGATTCTTTATAAATCAGTAATAATTATTCCACTCTCTAATTTTGGACCAATTTATATCCTTGTAAACGTGACATGAAGGCTTTTATTTCCTACACCCCTGCTAATATTGAAAACTATTTTTTGAATATTAGATAAATGTTTTTTCAATTTAATATAATGAAACTCAAAGGTGCACTTCACATAGTTTATTACAATAGGTAGTAAAAACTGAATTAAACATTTTCAAGTCTCACAGAAGTACTTGATTCCTACCTGTTCAGTGAATTCCACAGCCTCAAAGATAGAAAACATGATTGTTGCTTCTTCTAATAATCTTTAATCTCTTCAAAATGTAATGCTGAAAAACATTAATATAAATTAAATTATCCTGCCATCAATTTAGTGGATTTCACATATACCATTATCAATATCAAGAAAGTGTTTCTATTATGATCAAGAAAAGCTTTTATCTTGTGATATGTAGGTTATTTCTGTAAAAGCATGTATTAATGTATTATGTATCTTTGACATCATTTTGGCTTCAATCTTTATAATTGACATGATAGATTTTCAAGAATATTTTTGAGATAAAGAAATAAAGCATAATTTAAAATGCTGTTTCCACTTTTGTTTTTTAAAATCAGTGAGAACAATGATGGATATACTTTTAAGTTTTGAGGAAATACATTTGTTTATATTATGAAATCCTATGAGTTCTATTTTCAGAATAACAGTCACTAAGGAAACATACGATTTTCTTAATATATTTCAGCACTTTACCCACCAAAAGATAAAAAACCATAAGTATGTATGGTCTCATCCAGGAAAGAAACTAGTTTAGTAATACTCCAGGATATAAATAAAATATTTCTATATAAACTCAGTTTCATCAGTTTCATCATTTGCACAGCAAACGTTTTGAGTATATCTTACAGAGACAATTTGCTGCCTGCAGTAAGTTTGATTATTCATCATTCTAAAATTACTCAGAGGTTCTTCTTCATTAAGCCACAAAGACTCTGCAAAATGAGAGACTCTAGTTGATCATATATATTTGAGGTTTTTTTACACATACACACACACACACACATACATGCACATGCATACATACATATATATGTTCAAAATACAAACTTTGAAGTTTCACATGTGTTCAAAAATTACATATATATGTATATAAACAAGTATATGTGTGTGTGTGTGTGTGTGTGTGTATTTTATACATGTCTATGTGTGTGTGTGTGTGTTTGCTGAAATACCAGGTCCTTTGGTAAATTGGCTTATGTTACAAGTATGAATCATACAGATTTAAAAGAAAAAGATTGAAAGATATTTCCACTTGCTAGATAAATTGGAAATAGTGAGGTTGAGATTGAAAGGGGACAACATACACTACCGTCCAACTTGGTATTCTCCATAAGTAGAGCCTAAGATGAAAATTCTAAATGCGTAAATAATTCGGGGAGTAAAGAGAACATGAATAGAGATTGAGAAAATGTTTATGTGGGGAAGTAAATGAAGTGTGTTTTATCAAGATAGCTACCATTGGTTATGACTGAAACTTAATTCAGCGAGTAATGAATCTGGGAGTCAGTGGAAAACTCACCCAAATTTGTTCCAGGAGAAGTGGACTTAGTTATTCCTGTCAATCATTAATTGAGGGCTGCTTCTAGGGGAAATAATTATTGAGCATTTTTGTTCTACCATAAGGTCTAGGGAAAATGTCTTGAGGGGAAAAACAAAGAAAATAAACCCAAGTAAACAAACAAACAAAAATGTTGGGACATAATTCTCTGAGTTTTTATTTGAAGCAGACAGGGAAGCTGCACTAAGCTCCATAGCATTGCAACAAGTGAAGCTTTCTTTCATAAAATCAACCAATCAGACCTAAAAAGAAAAATAGAACACTCTGATGACAAACATCCAGGCCATCAGCATAAGGATTTTCCAAAAGACCCTTCCCAGAGCATGTGCACTGTAGGATTATAGCTTGACCTAATTTAACATTTACTTCATTTTAATAGCAAAGATCACACTAATGTGCAGAGATTTAAGATACTAATTAGACATGGGACATATGAGGAAACATGATGAGAGACTGTGCAGGTGCAGCCAACAAACCACCACAAACATGTGCTCATATCACCTGGAGGAGGCCTGGAGAAGAATAAAAACCTAGATTAGTTTGCTTTTGGGGAGCAAGCTGAGGCCCAGGGGAAAGGTCAGGCATGCTTATTGCCCATTAGGTAAAAAATTCTCTAAGTTCTGGATACCTATTTGCAACATACTTCATTGTGTGTGCATATGTCATCTAGCCCTCTTTACATCACTATGTGGGAATTAGAGCTCAATGACTCAACACAAAATACCCTCTGACTACTACTGTTGCCATGACTAGTCAGCTATCTGTATTAATCTGTTCTCATGCTGCTATGAAGAAATACCTGAGAGTAGGTAATTTATAAAGAAAGGAGGTTTAAGTGACTGACAGTGTCACATGGCTGGGGAGGCCACAGGAAACTTACAACCATGGAGGAAGGGGAAGTAAACATGTTCTACTTCACATGGGAGCAACAAGGAGAAAAATGATAGCCAAGCAAAGGGGTAAGCCCCTTATAAAACCATCAGATCTCATGAGAATTTACTCACTCTCCTGAGAATATCATGAGGGAAACTACCCCCATGATATAATTATCTTACACAGGGTCCCTCCCACAACACATGGGGATTATGGAGACTGCAATTCAAGAAGAGATTTGGATGGGGATATAGCCAAATCATATAATTCCACCCTGGCACCTCCCAAAACTCATGTTCTTACATTTAAAAATACAATCATGCTCTTCCAACTGTCCCCCAAATTCTTAACTCATTCCAGTATTAATTCAAAAGTCTTAAGTCCAAAGTCTCATCTGAGATTAGGCAAGTCCCTTCTCCCTATGAGCCTGTAAAATCAGAAGCAAGCTAGTTACTTCCTAGATACAATGGGGGTACAGGCATTGGGTAAATACACTCATTCCAAATGGGAGAAATTGGCTAAAACAAAGAGGCTTACAGGATGCAGGGAAGCCCAAAATCTAATAGGGCAATCATTTATCCTTAAAGTTTCAAAATGGTCTCTTTTGTCCCATGTCTCTAATCCAGGTCATGCTGATGCAAGAGGTGGGCTCCAACAGCCTTGGGCAGCTCTACTCGTTTGGCTTAACAGAGTACAGCCTGTCTGCTGGCTGCTTTCACAGCTGGCATTGAGTATTTGTGGGTTTTCCAGGCACACAGTGCAAGCTGTTGGTTGGGCTACCATTCTGGGGTCTGGAGGATGGTGGCCTTCTTCTCACAGCTTCACTAGGCAGTGCCTCAGTGAGTTCTATGTGTGGGGGTTTCAACCCTACATCTCCCTTTTACACTACCCTAGCAGAGGTTCTCCATAAGGGCTCTGCTCCTGCAGCCAACTTCTACCTAGATATCCATGCATTTCCATGCATCCTCTGAAATATAGACAGAGGTTCTGAAACACCAATTCTTGACTTCTGTGTACCCGCAGGCTCAATATACTACATGTAAGCCACCAAGACTTGCGGTTTGCACCCTCTGAAGTAACAGCCAGAGCTGAACCTTAGTTTCTTTTAGCCACAGCTGGAGCTGAAGTAGCTGGAATGCAGGGCACCATTTACTGAAGCTGCACAGAGCCGGGCGGGCTGGGGGGGGCCCTGCACCTGGCCCATAAAACCATTTTTTCCTACTATGTCTCCAGGCATGTTTGGAAGAGTTGCCCTGAACACCTCTGACATGCCCTAGAGACATTTTCCCTATTGTCTTTGCAATTAACATTTAGCTGCTTATTACTCATGCAAATTTCTGGAGCAAGTTTGAATTTCTCCCCAGGAAATGGGTTTTCTTTTCTATTGCATTGTCAGGCTGCAAATTTTCCAAATGTTTATGCTCTACTTCCTCCTGAATGCTTTACTGCTTAGAAATTTCTTCTACTAGATACCTTAAGTAATCTCTCTCAAGTTCAAAGTTTCACACATCTCTAAGACAGGGGCAAAAAGCTACCATTCTCTTTATAAATACATAGCAAGAATCACATTTATTCCAGTCCCAACAATTCCTCATCTCCATCTGAGACCACCTCAGCCTGACTTCGTTGTCAGCATTTTGTTTAAAGCCATTCAACAAGTCTCTAGAAAGTTCTAAACTTTCCCACATTTTCCTGTCTTATTCTGAAGCCCCTCAAACTGTTCCACCTCTGCCTGTTACCCAGTTACAAAGTTGCTTCCACATTTTCAGGTATCTTATCACAGCATCCTCCTCCCGTACCAATTTACTGTATTAGTCTGTTCTCTTGCTGCTGTGAAGAAGTACCTGAGAGTGGGTAATTTATAAAGAAAAGAGGTTTAATTGACTCACAGTTCTGCATGGGTAGGGAGGCCTTAGGAAACTTACAATCATGGCAGAAGGAGGAAGCAAACATTTCCTTATTCATGTGGAATCAGCAAGGAGAAGAAAGAGTGCCCAGCAAAGGGGAAACTTCTTACAAAACCATCAGATCTTGTGAGAAGTTACTATCATGAGAATTGCATGGGGAAACTGCTTCCATGATTCATTTACCTCCCACTGGTTCCCTCCCACGACAAGCAAGGATTACGGGAACTACAATTCAAGATAAGATTTGGGTGGGAACACAGCCAAACCATATAACTCTCCTTCATTTCTGACCCCAAGAGTCTGTGTCCTATGCCAAGAACTATGAAACTGACTAGCTATTTTTTTTTTTTTTTGAAATTCTGAGTAAAGTCTCATAATCTTCACATTTTTTGACAAAAGTCAAAAAAAGTGGTGGATTATGCTGTGCATTTAAGTAGATTAGGACTCTAATCTACTTAAACTTTTGGTGAAGAGTTTGTGTATAAACTAGTGATAGAAATAATTCTGTTTTTTACACCTATGCTCAGAAATAATTCTGAGAAATTCAAAAGAAAAATACACAACTTTGATACAATGTTACTGTACTAACTGAACAGTTCCCTATAGCACTCATATAATCTTATAGTTTAAAGACAGTATAGTGGGTTGAATTGTGTCCCCCAGAGAGATACGTTATAACAAACAAATTAGGTGTAAGTAATTTATAACAGCCTGCTCCTACTTTATCAAACCCTAGAAAATATAAGGGGTACTTGATGGTGAATGTAATCCTGCGTTTAAAGAGTACTATACTGAGACCTAAATATTCTGTAAGATATTCTAAAGGATATCCCATTGAGTCCTTTAGAATATCCCATAGAATCCTTTAGAATATCCTACAAAATATTTAGACCTCAGTACTATAATTGTTTTAACATAGGATTTTAACAATTTTAGCAATTTAACACAATCGTTTTTGATTCCGTCATTTGTGTTTTATTTTACTTTTACTTCAGAAAAGCTGTTTCATCATATTGAATACCTAACAATTAGAATTAAAGTTTAAACTTGGAGAGTAAATGATTATGACTGCTGTTTCAAGTGCAGTTAAAGAGAAAGATGTTTATTATTTGCACAGGACTATTATATACATAATAATGTGATATATTCTAATAATGTGATACATAGAATATGTATCACATGATACATAGAATATATATGACTCACACATATATAGAATATTTATCACATGATATGCAGAATATATCATATCACATTGTATATAATATATTACATATATATCACATGTTCAAAATGACAGCACAGAGTCTTATAAAGATTATAAATGGAGAATATCCATTATGAACCAGTAACATTATAGTTACTATTTGAAGTAAAACTCTTTTAAATTTTCACTGGGTTTTTCTTTAAAGGAAGAGAAAAAAATGTCATTTGTCCTCAACCAAGCTCAAGTTAGTAACAGGCGCAGCATAGATTTTTCTTAATAATTATGCAATTTTACCATTTTCATATATAAATTTTATGACACTTTTTAGGGGACAGAGTATGAAATTTAATTAAGTGATATATTTTATTCATGCTGTGATAATAAAGTGATTTGGGGAAAACATGGTTCTAATTCAATTTAGTTGTAATATTAATTAATGTGTGTTCACCTGCTTTAAAGTTTTCTGTATGATTCTAAAATAGAGCTGCATTAAGAAATTATCTCTTGGGGCTGGGAGCGGCTCACACCGGTAAGCCCAGCACACTGGGAGGCTGAGGCGGGCAGATTGCTTAAGGTCAGGAGTTCAAAAACTGCCTGGCTAACATGGTGAAAACCTGTCTCTACTACAAATACAAAAATTAGCAAGGAGTGGGGCATGTACCTGTAGTCCCAGCTACTTGAGAGGCTGAGGCAGGAGAATTGCTTGAACCTGGGAGGCGGAGTTTGCAGTGAACTGAGATTGCACCACTTCCCTCCAGCCCAGACCACAGAGAGACTCTGTTCCCCGCTCCCCTACTGCCCCCTGCAAAAAGAAAAAAAGAAAAAATTATCTCTTGGGATGTCAGCAAGATAGCTAAATAGGAAGGCCTAATGTTTATCCTCCCTCTGTGAAAAAGGACCAAAACAATTAATAAATAATCACATTTCAACTAGAATATGTGAAGGAAAGCACTGGCGTATCAGGTGAATGACAGAAACTCTGTGGAACATAGAGATCAGGATGGCCACAAGAAAAGGTGCCTTTGCCACTACATCTCCTCAGTTGGGATCAGCTCAAAGCCAGGAGGGACACTCCCGTGGGGAAAAAGGTAAGCAGCAGGTCTCCAGAAGCACGTCTTTAAACCACAAACACCTACCATCTTTGTTACTGAGCACTCTGCAGTCATCACAGGCTCTCAGTCCAGTCTAGAGAGCTACCTGAAATTATATGCCTGCATTACTGCAAAGAATAAGCTCATATGTGTCTCATTCTCCACCTACCATGATCCAAGATGCAGCTAAACAACATCATCTTCAGACTGAAGCCATTAGTAGAGGGCATCCTTTTCTGGGGACCAGTAGCTACTGCACATGTTCATCCCTGACGTTCCATGACAACTCCATTGCACCCATATGCAATAGTGCATCATTCCCCACTGAGCAGCTACACCTGCCTATTCCCAGAAATAAACAGATTAGGTGGCACTCAATTGACTGGCTTCAGTGTTCTAACGCCAGCTACACAAAGCTTAGGCCCAGCAGAACAGGTTACAACTGTAACTGTGGCATCTTAACCCACATGGTACCCGATCTCTCAAGGAACAGGTGTTCCAGCCCAGCATGAAACTGACTTGAGCTACGCCCACAGTGTGGAGGCTATGCCAGGCAGAACAGCCACACACACTCCTTCAGCCTAGGCAACTGAGGCACTCTCACAAGCATAGGCATCTCTGATGTTGCCTACAGCCTAAAAGCCTGCACTGTGGCTACTCAAAAACAAATGCACCCTACCAAATTGACACTCTAGAACACATCTGTAGGCAAAAATCTATCCCTACAAAAGTCACTCTATAAAATTGAAAAAGGCTACTCTTCCACCAGGTGCACAGATATCTATTCAGTGACAAAGATGTTAAGAACATACATTGTGGAAAGAACAGTCTCCTCAATAAACGGTGCTTGAAAACTGGATAACCAAATGCAGAATAACAAAAGTAAGCCCCTATCTCTCAGAATATATAGAAATAAACACAAAATGGATTAAAGATTTAAATGTAAGACCCCAAATTATGAAACTGCTGCAAGTAAACATAAGAGAAACACTTCAGGACATTGGTCTGGGCAATAATTATTTGCATAAGAACTCAAAAGCATAGGTAAAAAAGCTAAAATAGACAAAGGAAATTATATCAAACTAAAAATTTGCTGCACAACAAAGAAAATAATCAACAGAGTGAAAAAAATAACCCACAGAATGGTAGGAAATATTAGCAAACTATACAACTGACAAGGGATTAATATCCAGAATATTAACTCAATCATTTTAAACATCTCAAAAACAAAGAAACCTCCACACAAGCAATCAAATTTAAAAATGGGCAAAATATCTGAATAGACATTTATCAAAAGAAGATATATAAATGACCAACAGATATGTAAAAAAATGTTCAACACCACTCAATATTGAGGCAATGCAAATCAAAATGTCACCTCACCCCAATTAGAAAACTATTATAAAAAAGACAAATAAAAAAATGCTGATATGAATGTGGAGAAATGGAAACCTTTATACACTGCTGGTAAAAATGTAAATTAGTACAGCTGCTATGGGAAACAGTATGTAGATTCCTCAAAAAATTAAAAATAAAGCTACCATATTGTCCAGCAATCCCACTACTTGATATTTATCCAAAGGAAATGAAATTCGGCCAAAGACCTATCTGCACCCCTATTTATTGAGGCACTATTCACAATACCCAAGTTGTGACAGCCATTAAGTGTCCATCAATGGATAAATTGACAAAGAAACATGTGGTGTGTGTACACAATGGAATACTATTCAGTCACAAAAAATAATAACTTCTTGCCATTCTAAAAAATCATGGAAGAACTTGGAGCACATCATGTAAAGTAAAATAAGCCAGGCAGAAAAATACAAATACTGCATAATCTCACTTCTTTGTGGAATCTAATAAAAGCTAATTTCGTGGTTGTATAGTGTAGAATAATGGTTACTAGAGGTGGAGAAGGGTAGAGGGAAGAAGGAGATGTACTAACGCCTTTATTTAAGTTAGACAGGAAGAACAAATTCTGGTGTTCTATTGAACAGTAAGGTGACTATAGTTAATACTATTAGATTATGTAATTCCAAAAAACTAGAAAAAACAATTTTGAATGTTTCCAGCACACAAAATAATAATAAATGTTTGAGTTGGTGGACATGCTAAATACTCTGATTTGATCATTACAAAATGTATGCATGTATCAAAATATCACACTGTACTCTGTAAATATGTACAATGATTATGTGTCAATTAAAAATAATATGAAACCCAGCCAAGCATAGTGGCTCACGCTTGTAATCCCAGCAGTTTGAGAGGTCGAGGCCAGTGGATCACCTGAGGGTATGAGTGCGAGACAAGCCTGGTCTACATGGTGAAACCCTGTCTCTTCTAAAAACACAAAAATTAGCTGGATATGGTAGCAAGTACTTGTATTTCCAGCTACTCAGGAAACTGAAACAGGAGAATCGCTTGAACTTGGGAGGTGAAGGTTGCAGTGAGCCCAGATCGTGCCTCTGCACTCCAGCCTGGGCGACAGAGTGAGACTCCATCTCTAAATAAATAAATAAATAAATAAATAAAATGAAAATAAGATAAAACAAAATGAAACAAACAGAAATAAATTATCTCTTGGTATTAAAATGTCTAAAAACAGTGTTAAAAAGGATATAATTCTCCAGAGGGGTGGTATTCCCCATTGTTATTCATACTAAACACAGTGCATAATAGCTAAATATCACCACAATGTAAAATACACACATTAAAATTTTCTGGTAAAATTTTGTGACTTTTTCGTTCACTTTCAGAAAAGATGATATATTGTAACATGTTGTTTAGTTCATCTACTTCTGCAATTATCAAATGTACATTTCATTTAAAAAATGGAGTAGGATGCATTTTTTACTTTATTGTCCATTTACATAAGATTAACTTTGCAAACAGGAGTTTATCATTTATTTAGTAAGGTTTTATAACATTTAAATTGAAGAGGACTTTATTCTTAATACTGAAGCTCAACTCATCAATAAATGTAGGGAAACCTTGAATAAAGGTGATGTATTCAAATTATTTATTCAAAGACCCATATTCTTTGCTAGTAGGAAGTACAGTTCCTCTCTTAAATTCTACTCATCTCAAAACTTTAAAAGTCCCATAGACATATGAGATTCAAAATGCATTATTTTTTCTTTTCCATGCAAAAAGGAGAGAATTTGATTCAGAGTACAATATGACATTACTCTACATACCAGTGACCATTAATAGATAGTTTTGGTTCTAAAACCAAGACTTGAGCAGTTCCACACATAACGCTCATCATTACCAAGCCCTTATGCAGACTACTGTGTTTCATCAAGCAGAATATTCAACTTCCTCAATGATAAACTTGAACTAGGTACGACCTGTTTATCTAAAGGTAGCCTGGGGCTTACAGTTCATGATTCTTGGCTTTCAGATCACATATAATAAAAGCTTTTTCTAAGAGTGCCAACAAAATTGAGGAGCACACGATTAGAATTGGTTTCTAGTATCATCAAACACAACATCTCAGAACCACTAACGATATGGACATTTACTGAGATCAAATCTTGAATAAAAGATCAGTTTATACTTTAAACCTGTGTAACACAAAAGCTTTTGCTACATCTTATTTCCAAGGTCCCTCTGGTACCTAAATAATAGTCAATATGATCTGAGGGAACGTTATATTTACTCATCATGTTGGAACTCATCTGTGATTAGAAGTGGAGTTTTGGCACATTTGTATTTAATCTATATTGTGGCATCTGACTAAAGTTTAGCCGGAAATGTTAGTGTCAATCTTCTGAGGCAGATAATATTTAAATTCAGAAATAATAAACAACTTTGCAAAAGGTGTAACAAGACTTTATCAGTATAGAAGATTATATTTCCAGTAAAATAAGAAATAACTCTATTTAAATGTCAATATCTCAAACAGACTGCATTGTCTATTAATTTATCTGAAGCAATCTTTGACAGAATCCAATATTATTCATTTAGAATTGTGTTCAGCTACAGAGGAAACAAAGAATTGTATAAAAACTGCAGTTTCCTTATGTAGCAGGTATGTCTATTATCTCTCACCAGCATGTGGCTAAAATTTCTATTCACAGCCCAATTATTTTTGCTCCCTTGAAAATTCATTCACAAATATGGATTTCATCTCTCATACACATTAGGCATCATTCTAGTTTCTTAGTTACAGTGATGGACAAAACAGACATTATCCAAGATATCTTTGGGCTGGCTGTATAGACGCAGAGCTTCCCTAGCAGAAATTCTATAGAGCATTGTAAGTTCCCTGTGATTTTGTTCTGCATGTATTAGAAATGGCTCTACAGAGGTGATTCTTTTCCTGTTCTGTCTCTGGCCACATGCTACAGTTTCTGTGACATCTGGTTCATATTCTAGCGATCACCTCGTGTACATGATTGATGGCATTCCTCAGGCTGATGTTGCTGCTCGTTGTTGGCTCCATTTCTCTCTACACCTCTTTTCTATTGCATCTGAAGCATGGAGCAGGCCCTCACCATATGTCTCTATAGCAGAGTGGAGAATTGGTTGAAGCTTTTAATAAGACTTTACTGAATATTCATGGATAACAGATGAACCTGATAACCCAACTTCTAGAATTTTCCTTTGTATAACCCAAAGGCCAGTGTATTGAGTCCAGCTCCTGGCAAATCTCTTCCTGGAATCAAGTGCATACACAGCACAAGGAAGACGCAACAACGCCTGAACTGCTATCAAGGTCAATTTATAAAAAGTCTCAGAAGAAAAGTTAATGTGTACTTCTTGTATGCTTAAACTTTGCCAAGCCTGTTTCCTATCCCAGTCCTCCTGTCCCAGAACTCCCAACGAAATTCTGGTCTGTTTACCCACAAACCTCAGTGATGTCATATCCCCTCTGGTTAAAGCAGAGCAATTATACCACATTAGAGGAAGCTGACATCAGTAAATTTTGTAATATTAAGGAATAAACAAAGTCACATATACGACTTTAGCCATCTAGTCTAGAGTCTTAATAGTGTCCTGTCTTCTGCAGGAAGTAAAAATGTTGACTTCATATTCTTTCTGTGATAATTTTCAGCTTACGACTTCTAAGTCACCATCTCAAATAAGAACACAAATGATAAAATTAAAACAGCCAATGGTTTTAGACAGAATGAAATATATTTACATGCAATAAGTGTTTTTTCCTCTATTTCCAAAGCCCCATTCTCAAAAAAATAGTTTTTAAAAAAATTAGAGACCTGTGGATATACAACCTTATATCATAATTTACCATGCAAACAGGAGTTTTAGTTTCTCAGTCACATATTTGGCTATTTCTTTTGTAAGATATGTCTATGGAAGCTTCCTATACTCTTTTTTCGGCCTCAGAATACAAAGAAAAAGAAATTAAAAACTTCATATAAGGAGGGTCTTAATTTTATATAGACCAGAAATAATGTACTTCATTATCTAAAAAATGAATTAATTGTAAAAAAAAAGCTTTTGACTCTTTTTGTTCCAAAATATTTCCATGATTAGTATTAGTCAAAATATTTAATTGTACTTATTCTTAATTTTAAAATGTCAAATCTATTAGGACACACATTATTAAATATTAAGTTATGCCAGCATCCCTCCCTCTTACGTTTCTAATGAGAATTCTATTTTGGAATACCTAGAACTCCCCAACTCTACTTTTTACTGTTTTGTGTGTGTGCATTTTTTTTGTTTGCCTTGGCAGGCTAGTTACTTTAACTTTTGTGATATAAAACCAGTTGTAAGAAGATAATATGAAAGGGAAAAAGTAATAAGAGAAGGTATAGAGTGATGGCTAAGCCAGGATAGAAAGTTTAGAGGATTTGAAATGGCTCTGTGTTCCCACCCAAATCTCATCTTGTAGCTCCCATAATTCTCATGTGTTATTGGAGGGACACAGTGGGAAATGACTGAATCATGGGGATGGGTTTTTCCAATGCTGTTCTCATGAGAATGAATGAGTCTCATGAGATCTGATGGTCTTAAAAATGAGAGTCTCCCTGAAGGTGCTCTCTCTTTGACTGCTGCCGTCCACATAAGATGTGGCTTGCTCTTCCTTATCTTCTTCAATGATTGATTGTGAGACATCCCCAGTCATGTGGAACTGCAAGTCCAATAAAACTCTTTCTTTTGTAAATAGCCCAGTCTTGGGTATGTCTTTATCAGCAGTATGAAAATGAACCAATACAGTAAATTGGTACTGGTAGAATGGGGAGCTGCTGAAAAGATACCCAGAAGTGTGGAACCGACTTTGGAACTGGGTAACAGGCAGAGGTTTGAGGGCTCAGAAAAAGATAGAAAAATGTGGGAAAGTTTAGAACTCCCTAGAGACTTGGGAAATTTGACCAACATGTTGGCTTTGACCAAAATGCTGATAATGATATGCACAATGAAATCCAGGCTGTGGTGGTCTCAGATGGAGATGAGGAAAATGTTTGGAAGTGAAGCAAAGGTGACTCTTGTTATGCTTTAGCAAAGAGACTGGCAGCATTTAGCCACTGCCCTAGAGATGTGTGGGTCCTTGAACTTGAGAGACATGATTTAGGGTAACTGGCAGAAGAAATTTCTAAGCAGCAAAGCACTGCTCGGGAGGCTGAGGCAGGAGAATGGTGTAAACCCGGGAGGCGGAGCTTGCAGTGAGCTGAGATCGGGCCACTGCACTCCAGCCTGGGCGCCAGAGCGAGACCCCATCTCAAAAAAAAAAAAAATGAGGTGACTTGGGTGCCGTTAAAGGCATTCAATTTCAAAAGGGAAACAGATCATAAAATTTGGGGATGTTTGCAGCCTGACAATGCAATAGAAAAGAAAATCCCATTTTCTGAGGAGAAATTCAAGCCAGTTGCAGAAATTTGTATAAGTAATGAGAAGTCAAATGTTAATCACCAATACAGTGGGGAAAATATCTCAAGGCCATGTCAGAGACCTTTGCACCAGTCCCTTCTATCACAGGCCCGGAGGCCCAGGAGGAAAAAAGTGGTTTTGTGGGCCTGGGTCCAGGGTCCTCGTGCTGTGTGCAGCCTAGGGACATGATGCTCTGCATCCCAGTTGCTCCAGTCATAGCCCAAAGGGGCCAAAGTAAAGGTTGTGCCATGGCTTCAGAGGGTGCAAGCCCCAAGCCTTGGCAGCTTCTGGGTGGACCTTGAGCCTGCCAGTGCACAGAAGTCAAGTATTGAGGTTTGGGAATCTCCACCTAGATTTCAGAAGATGTACGGAAATGCCTGGATGCCCAGGCAGAAGTTTGCTGGGAGGGTGGGGTCCTCATGGAGAACATCTGCTAGGGCAGTGCAGAAGGGAAATGTTGTGTGGGAGCCCCTACACAGAGTCCCTACTGGGGCACCACCTGGTGGAACTGTGAGAAAATAACCACCATCCTCGAGACCCGAGAATGATATATCAACCAACAGCTTGCACTGTGTGCCTGAAAAAGCTGCAGACACTCAGGGTGAGTCTGGGAAAACAGCCAAGAAGGAGGCTGTACCTTGCAAAGCCACAAGGATGGAGCTGCCCAAGACCATGGGAATCCAACCCTTGCATCAGCATGACCTGGATGTGAGATGTGGAATCAAGGGAGATCATTTTGGAGCTTTAAGATTTGATTGCCCTGCTGGATTTTGGATTTGCCTTGAGCCTTTAGCCCCTTCATTTTGGCCAATTTCTCCCATTTGGAATGGGTATATTTACCCAATGACTGTACCCCAAGTATCTAGGAAGTTATTAACTTGCTTTTGATTTTACAGGCTCAGACGTGGAAGGGACTTGCCTTATCTTGGATGAGACTTTGGACTGTGGACTTTTGAATCAATGCTTATATGAGTTGAGACTTTGGGGAACTGTTGGAAAAGCATGATAGGTTTTAAAATGTGAAGATAAGAGATTTGGGAGGAGCGAGGGGCAGATTATATGGTTTGACTCTGTGTCCCCACCCAAATCTCATTGTGCAGCTCCCATAAACTCCACGTGTTATGGGAGGGACTCGGTGGGAGGTGATTGAATCATGGGGGTGGGTCTTTCCTGTGCTGTTCTTGTGATAGTGAATGGGTATCATGAGATCTAATAGTTTTAAAAACGAGTTTTCCTGCGTAAGTTATCTCTTTTCCTGCTGCCATTCATGAAAGATATGACTTGCTCCTCTTTGCCTTCTGCCATGATTGTGAGGCCTCCCCATACATGTGGAACTGTAAGTCCAATACGCCTCTTTCTTTTGTAAATTGCCCAGTCTCAGGTATGTCCTTATCAGCCTTGTGAAAACAGACTAATACAGAGGCTCAGGTGTATCTGTTCTGAAAGGAAAAAGGAAAGAAAAGCCAGGTAGAAGATAGTGTTTATAGAGAGTTCCTTCATGATGAGAATAAATGCATCCTCGTGGTAAATTAGTTTAAGTTATTTTTGTTTTCCATGCCATATATTGTATATGCTAGGACTACAAGTTTATATATCATATAATCTGAATTCAGAAACACTTTTTCACATAGATAAGTTAAAATTAAACTTTAAAACCACAATTTTCTGGAAGACTGAGTGCAAATCTTTCATTACATAAAGAAGAACAAGCTTATCAGGTTTCAATAAATTATCCTAATTCCTCATCTAAGTCAGTGTCATTTCTAGAATTCAAACCATGTCTTTCTCTGGATTTATTCAGTACTCTTTCTAGTATATATCCTTCTTATTTACTACTAATAATTATTTTTTCAGTTGTAGTTAATTATATTTACATATAATCATATTTACAAAGAATTTATCAGCCTTCGAAGGAATCTAAAACATCCTGATTATTTGTTTTGAATTTCATGAGATTCAACAGGGTATCTTCCAAACTCTTTTCTGAAATTATTTGCTTCAAATTGACTTTTGGCTTGAAGAGTAAATCCTGTTTATGACAGTAGAGCTAAGTTTTGTACATGTCACTTTTTTGAACCAGGACCCAGCAGCAGCACTGATGTTATTGCCCAGGGTATCACTCTTAGAATGGTTCAGAGCTGAAAGGGAATGCAGAGCTCTGCTTTGCTATTCTATGTCCGCTGGAGGTTACTCTCACTCTATATCTGTGATGGATTCTATTGTCCCTTTGGACAATGGGAACTGCCTCACAGGAATGCTCACTTTCATTTCACCCTCCTCTACCTCTACCACAAACTCTGTACCACCTCCCCGCAACCAAAGAGTATGGCCAGGGAAATGAAAGGGGGAGAGAAGCTGGGCCATCTGCCTCAAGGTGAGTTTCAACTCTGACATGATTTGTGTTCTAGGGCTTACTCTAGGATCAAACCAAAGGTAGTCTCCATCTGAGCAATCTCCTATCCAAAATAAATAAAAAAATCTTTATCTCAGGTTTTGCTTCTAGGGAACCTGTTTTGAGACAGTAATTTTTCCAACAGTATTTGTAGGAGAGGATGCCTCTTTCACTTCATTGTGAAATGATAGCCAAATTTAAAATAATTCCTTCGAAGTATATGATTTATTATTAATAGTATTAGTATTATGAGTCATCATTAATTCACTTTGACGATGTGTGTGTGGAAGGGTTTATGTGTTGGAGAGGGTTAGGCTTTATTCTAGACTATCTTAATATTTCATGGAAGAATAAAATGTGATATTTTATTTTTTACCCTTTTAGAGCGATCTTTCATGGCAGGCAAGGCACAGATTGAAGGTGATTTTCTTAGTTGATTCAGGTGGCTATAAGAAAGTGCCATAGACTGAGTAGCTGAGAAACAACAGACATTTAATTATCATGGCTCCGAAGGCTGAGAAGTTCAAGATCAGTATGCCAAAACAATCAGGTTCTAAAAAGGGCTCTCTTTTGTGTTGCAGACTGCCAAGTCTTCACTGTGTCCTCACACTGTGGAAGGGATAAAGAGGCCTAATTCCATTCATTAGGGCTTTGCCATTATAACCTAACCACTTTCCAAAGACATCACTTCTTACTACCATTACATTGAGGATTTGGCTTCAATATTAGATTTTTTTTTTTTTTTTTTTTTTTTTTTTTTTTTTTTTTTTTTTTTTTTTTTTTGCAGGGGGGATAAAACGTTCATATGACAGCAGAAATGATCCATGGCTCCCCAAATCATTTCATGTTGTCCATCTCAGAAAACACATTTCCAAAACCCTGGCCCACTACCATTTTACTTATAAATTTAAACTTGGCCAATATTCACTGAATGATGAGCTAACTATGCAGCACATAACCAATGTTCATTAAGTATTTGTTGACCATAGAGCACTTAGTCAGTCAATAAATATAGTATTTGTGATGCTATCAGGTTGTGATTAAAACAAAGTGTTCTATTTACCATGCTTTTCTTTCTCTCAAGNCCAAAACAATCAGGTTCTAAAAAGGGCTCTCTTTTGTGTTGCAGACTGCCAAGTCTTCACTGTGTCCTCACACTGTGGAAGGGATAAAGAGGCCTAATTCCATTCATTAGGGCTTTGCCATTATAACCTAACCACTTTCCAAAGACATCACTTCTTACTACCATTACATTGAGGATTTGGCTTCAATATTAGATTTTTTTTTTTTTTTTTTTTTTTTTTTTTTTTTTTGCAGGGGGGATAAAACGTTCATATGACAGCAGAAATGATCCATGGCTCCCCAAATCATTTCATGTTGTCCATCTCAGAAAACACATTTCCAAAACCCTGGCCCACTACCATTTTACTTATAAATTTAAACTTGGCCAATATTCACTGAATGATGAGCTAACTATGCAGCACATAACCAATGTTCATTAAGTATTTGTTGACCATAGAGCACTTAGTCAGTCAATAAATATAGTATTTGTGATGCTATCAGGTTGTGATTAAAACAAAGTGTTCTATTTACCATGCTTTTCTTTCTCTCAAGAAGAGCTTCAGCAATTTATACCCCTCTAGTTTGAGTGTCATTTAGATTAACCACACCACAAGCAACTCTATCTGACTGTATTCACCTTTTTCTGAAGTAATTCCTACCTTCAGACAATCATTCAGGCAATATTAACTGGCATTTTACTCTATGTCACCCACTCAACCAGAAACCAGGGTCAGAGTGGTGAATGTGGCTCCCTCTAAAACAGAGCCTCAAAAAGATAACTCATTTTGCCGGATATGGTTATTTAGAATAGAGACAAATACCTGAAAAACTCTCCTGCTCTGTCTCTATTTTTGAGAATCAAGAGTATAATTAGTTCTTTATTATCATAAACCCAAAGACTATGACAAGCCATCTCCCACAGAGTCTTCTCAAATGTCCTTCCATCTCCAAGGCAACCAGACAGCTTTCTAGGATTTAAAGTACTTCTTAAGCTTAGATTCCTCATATCCTCACCAAACAACTTTGAGTTAGAAATTAATCCCCACAATGAGCTCATACATTCTGTTCCTTATACAATATCATTTTGTACTTGAATATGGTAATTTAATGGTATTTGACTAATTGTTTATAAGACATCCACCTATTCTTTTATGTGTTGATCTTCCACATACTCCCCACATGGCTTTTGTTTAAATAAAAAGAAAGCTATTAGACTCTTTTGTAATTCTACTTCATTTCCAATAATGTAATTTTTTGATGTTTTACAGAGAGTAATAAATAGGTAGTATCAAAATATTCTAAGAGAGATGATTGGATCTGAAGAGGTATAAGTTAACTTTCTAAAAGTGCAGATAGATGAGATGTAACGTATCTCATTTCTTTAAATACAAATAAGCATTTCTGGATTATCATGCTCTCACACTGCTAGATATTAATGAAATAACTCTGTTTCATTATTTCCTAAAGTTTCTGTTCTCTGTGTTATGACACTGAGTGAAAGTATTAGTAGATAAATTTCACAGATAGATATGTGTAGATTTCCTAATCACTTTCATGAAGGTTGGTGAAAGCTCATCTTCTCAACTAAATTCAAACTATTGTCACAGTAAGACAATGGCTTAACACATCATACAAAACGAAATTCATTAAAAGAAGTGAAAACTGTAAGAAAATTTTTGTAAGAAAAAAATTGATTGCCCAGTGATGTTCCTGTTCATCAGCTTTTGCTGTTTTGACTACTGAAAATAACTTTCAGCAATTGATATGAATATATTTTAATTACAAATTCATCTGACATCCGACAATTATATACACTTTACTGGATTTAAACTAAATTAATCACAACTACTTACATTTTAAGCATACTTGGAAGGTATTCTATCTATTGGCATCAACAAATATCCAAAAAAGACATGATTTAGGCTACTTTATAGAGAACAGGTATTAATTTAGATAGTTGCAGATAGAAACATAAATATGTAGCACTGGTCTCTTGCCTTTTAAAAATCAAGTAAAATCTGAGCAGAAAATCTCAGTTCTGAGTGGATTAAGAGGCAACATTCTTCCCAACTCAGAATTTGTTAATGTTAATGAGGTGTATCTGTGGGAGAAAGGTTGCTTAAAATTTTCAAGTCATCTCCGACTCTAAGTTACTTCTTTTGAGTTCATTCAGCTTGTGGTATATTTCCTCTTCTTGCTTTTGATGTTCTCTTTTATTGCAGCATTCACATTAGTCATCTTCCTTATTTCTTTACTCCTCCAAAACCCCAAAACAAGTTGATAGAATGTATGTTTAAAAATGATTGGGAAGTTTCCCTTTCAAATGTAAATGTAAATTTCATTGTTGACATTCTTTTTTTCAGCCACACTGTCAGTAGGCATTTCTTACTTACTATGTTTACTCCAATAATTCGTTCTTTTTTATACAAAGTATTTTTCTTTCCATCCATACCTCTACCTTCAAATCTAGGTTAAGGTTCTGTGTATAAGAGTGTGGCTGTCTCATTCTTTTGCTTTGTGTCCAAAATTTGTAATTATTTGGCTTCCCTCAATACTGTGGTCCTGGCTAATACCTACTGATACCCACTCTGCTTTCTATGAAGTGTCAGATGTATTTCACTATGGATGCTGAAGGGTCTAAATCCTTCCTTTTTGCATTTCAAGATAGATAGACTGGACTCATGAGCAGAACTTAGCAAAACAGGTGTTCCATTTCTGTTTTTTCTTGTTTTGTAAAACTGTTGAACTTTCACACAATAACTCTCAAATTATTTGAAGATGATCTAGTTAACCCTTGAAGAACAGCAGCACAGAGAAAAAACGCATGAGACAAAAAAATGTGTTTCAAGCCTTTTAAAGGTAATCTATGCCATTTATTCCCAAATCCATGCCACCTTACAAAGGTTTTTAAAACACTTTACAAAGATTGTTTAGGGATGTACACACCCATTCAACTTCTGTGTGAAATTAACAAATGTGGAAAAGAGAGCAATGAATAAAGTTTGAAGCAAAATAAAAAACAAATTTAACTACACTTGTTGAAATTTGTTGTACCAAACAACTAATCAAACTGCCAACCAACCAAACAAAAATTACCAGATAATTTGTATATTTATAATAGGAATAAAGTAAATTAAGGACCACCAAATGATTTGACTATGAGGGAAAACTGGCACACAAACATTTCCAAAGGACTAGTCACAGATGTTTCCTTTGGGAAAATGCTTCTGCACAACACTTAGTTTGAGTAATAACACAGAGCGGTGGTTTTAAAAGTGTGTTCTGTGGCCCAGCACAGCATCAGCAGCACCTGGGAACTTGGAGAAATATAAATTCTCAGGCCTCTCAGCAATTTCACTAAATCAGAAACAGGTTGTGGGGCTCACTTAGTTTTAATCAGTTCCACAGGTGATTCCGAAGCATAATAGAATTTGGAAACCATTGGTATAGAACATAGCACTCTCTCAATTTGGGTTATAGTTGAACCTTAAAAAACTGCATAGATGTTACCAATATTAAATCAAATTGATATTCAACCACATACATGTCTCCCTCTCAGTTTAAGTGGGAAATAGGTAATGTAAAACCTTCCCTCCTCTGATCTAAGGGGATCAGTGACACTGTTTTTCTTTTTTCCTCCTTTATACTTTCCTATAATTTGGTTAGAATTAACAAAAAGAAATTTTTGCCTTAGTCTTCCAGGTACCATCAACGTTCTTGAGTACAGTGTTGCAGTACTGTGTTAAATGCACAATTAAAAAGATGACATTTATGTGAAATACGGATCAACTTTGAAGAAAAAATACTAGTCAGAATAAATAAGACCTAGTGTTCAATAAATCACTACATGCTGACATAGTAAACAATAATCTATTGTATATTTTTAAATAATTAGTAGAGAGGTACTGAAATATTCCCAGCATAAAAAAGATGATGCATATCCTAATTACCCTGATTTGATTATTTCACAGTGTATAAATCTGTTAAAATATCACATGTATCCTGAAAATACATACATCTATTTTTATACATACAAAATGAATACAAATAAAAGCTAAAACTTAAAAGTATTACTTGTGATCTTCATATTTATTGGGGTTGATTATAAATTTTCCTTTCTAACTTTGTCACTGTGATGTGTATTGACTTCTCAGTAAATTCTCCAGTTCAAATTGAGCCTTCCTTGTCTGAAATGTTTGGAACCAGGGTGTTTCAGATTTCAGATGTTTTTGAGTTTTGAAATATTTGCATATGCAAATGAGCTATCTTGTGGATGATACTCAAATCTAAACCTGAAATTTGTTTATGTTTCATGTACATCTTATACACATATATACATAACTGGAAGGTAAATTTATATAGTATTTTTAATAATTATGTGGCTAAAACAAAGTTTTGTCTCCATTTTGACTGTACCCTACTATATGAGATCAGGTATGAAATTTTCCATTGGTGGCATCCTATTTACATGCAAAAATTTTCAGTTTTGGAGTATTTTAGATTTAAGATTTCAAATTTTGAACTTTTGGATTAGGAATACTCAGCCTATAATATTCTTTAAATCACAAATTTTCTCTTAGCTTGCATTTGGTCTAGATTAGTTTCCTTATAAGTGAACTTTCACTTCAATGACTGTATCTCTTAATCTATTTCATTTTATATTGTCTTTTAGAAATTTCTGCCCATTTTGTTTTACTTTATATTTTATTGCTTTTTATTAAATAATTCCTTTATTTTGTTGACATTTTTAACTATACTTACTCTGAAGACTTGGAAAATTTCCTGTAAATTTTATTTTATTAATCATTTCAGGAATGATTTCATGTTCAAATGACAGAGTTGTTGGTTTCTCTCCTATACAGTACCTTTTGTATATGTTTTACGATTATTTTCTGGGCTCATTTTCACTGAGATATTGGGAGAGCAAAGATTATCTTAATCTGATTCCTCTTTTATAAAGGAGGCTTTCTAAACATCCTAGTCACACTGTTTTATATCTCAACACTCATATTACTTCAAAGATGGAAAACTCACTAAATTCTCAGTAATACTTTCTTTTTTATGAGCAAACATTTTTATCTCTTCATGTGTTCTTATTTATTTCATTTTCTCTTTTTGGCTTTTTCTAGACACTTATGGTGGAGTGCAGTGGTATGATTAGAATTCACTGCAGCCTTAAGCTTCTGGGTTCAAGCAATCCCCCAACTTCAACCTCCCCTTGTAGCTAGGATTACAGGCATGCACCACACCACACAGCTAATTTTTTGTTATTTTTGTAGAGATGGGGTTTTACTATGTCGCCTGATCTGGTCTTGAACTCTTGGTCTCAAGATATCTTCCTGCCTTGGCTTCCCAAAGCACTGGGATTACAGTGTGAGCCACTGTACCAGAGTCATTTCTCCTTAATCACCCTTTTATGATCAATAGTTGATGGATGTTCCCATTATTCCTGTGTTCTTCTGTCATTCCAGATGACATTTCACTGCTTCTGCCTACAATGGCATTGAGGATAATTGTATCAGTTCATTCTCATGCTGCTATGAAGAAATACCCAAGATGGGTAATTTATAAAGAAAAGAGGTTTAAGTGACTTAAAGTTCCATATGGCTGGGGAGACCTCAGGAAACTTAACAATCACGGCAGAAGGCACCTCTTCACAGGGTGGCAGGAGAGAGAATGAATGAATGCCCAGTAAGGAGGGAAGCCCCGGCCAGGCGCAGTGACTCACCCCTGTAATCCCAGCACTTTGAGAGGCTTAGGTGGGTGGACCACGAGATCAGGAGATCGAGACCATCCTGGCTAACACAGTGAAACCCTGTCTCTACTAAAAATATGAAAAATTAGCCAGGCATGGTGGTGAGCACCTGTATTCTCAGCTACTCTGGAGGCTGAGGCAGGAGAATGGGGTGAACCCGGGAGGCGGAGCTTGCAGTGAGCCGAGATCCTCCCACTGCACTCCAGCCTGGGCGACAGAGTGAGACTTCATCTCAAAAAAAAAAAAAAAAAAAAAAAAAAAAAAAGAAGAAGAAAAAAAAAAAGAATAGGAAGCCCCTTATAAAACCATCAGATCTTGTGAAAACCAACTCACTATCAGGAGAACAGAATGAGGGAACCGCCCCCATAATTCAATTATCTCCACCTGGTCCCTGCCATGACACATGGGGATTATGGGAACTACAATTCAAGATGAGATTTGGGTGGGGACACAGCCAAACCATATCAAAAATACAGATCCGGTGGGCCTTTGGGTTCACTTCCTGAGGCTGGCTATGCATGAGTCCCCCAGCTTCATCAGCCAACAGCTTACTAAAATCAGAGGTAATAGCATATTGGAAACATTTGTGGGATTTTGTTTGTTTGGTTTGTTTTGCTTTTCACCAGACTTCTTTTGGCTTCATGTCCATTTCCATAGGAGTTTTAGCTCTTTCAACCTGCAGATGCTAAATTCCGAGCTACACTTTCTGTTCTTCTCCTTGATCTTTAAAACTAGCAGGACTTCACTTTAGCCATTACTCTTAACAGTCTTGATCCTTCTTCAGCACAGTAATATGTTTATCTTTGTCCTTAGTTGCACTTTGTCTGTTTTATTTTCAGTTCTGTACTTTATCTATTATTGCTATGTATTTGAACCAAAAAGGATGTATCAAAGAGAAAATTTAAGAACAACTTAGCTGGAAGTCACTTACTTTCAATTTCCATAATTAAGTCATGGTTTTCTATGGAAAAACCATTAAATGCACAATAAACCCTTAAGTTAATAGTTAAGTTCAGCAGCAAACTATAAAAGATGAGTCAGAAGCTAAGCAGAAACTAAAAATATAGACATGTTCAGACCCCAGGAGGACAAACAGGGCTGAGACAGCACCTGGGACCATCTGCCTCATGGTTAAGAGAGGGCCGCAGTAGCAGTAATTATAGTAAATGACAGCAGTCCAATCTCTCAAAGCAAATTAAAAATATGTTATAGGAATATGAAGAGAACACTAATAAAAAAAAATCTACAGTGTGGGTCCCAAGATATTTCTGTGGTCTTTCTCAAGTCATGAATTGTGGGCGTGTGATATCTGATGCCCCTGATCTGTGAGGCAGTGCAATATATAGGTGGGGCCAGGACATTGGCAGTAGACTGTGCTTTATGGTTCTATGACTTCATGTTGTTTCTGACAACATTGTTGTGTTCAATGGTGTTATCGTTTATTATCTTACTTAAGGCAACGTTTTTAAAGTAAATATCCATAAAACTACCTTGTTTTAAATCTATTCCTTAGAACAGAAAATTTGAAACTGGTCCTATACTTGGGGACTTGTTACTCTTTATCTTGGTTTTGCAAAGACTACCAGGAAGTTGTATACCCTTACCAACAACTAATCAGAAAATTTCTAGAGCTATTTTAAGATAGATCCACATAATGGCTCAATATTTTCAGTTTGGATGCTTTTATAAACAACAGATTTTACATTGTGTTAAAATGTATTTCTTTGGGCTTCCATTCTGTGTTTGAGTTAATAAAAACAAATTAAATAGCTGCAAGACGAAATTTTTAGAAACATATACATATTGGACCAGGCAAGGTTGTTCACGTCTGTAATCCTAACACTCTGGGAGGCTGAGGTGGGCTGATCACCTGAGGTCAGGAGTTGGATAACAGTTTGGTCAACATGGTAAAACCCCGTCTCTGTTAAAAATACAAAAAGGCCGGGCGCGATGGCTCACGCATGTAATCCCAGCACTTTGGGAGGCCGAGACGGGCGGATCACTAGGTCAGGAGATCGAGGCCATCCTGGATAACACGGTGAAACCCCGTCTCTACTAAAATACAAAAAAATTAGCCGGGCGTTTTGGTGGTCACCTGTAGTCCCAGCTACTCAGGAGGTTGAGGCAGGAGAATGGAGTGAACCCGGGAGTTGGAGCTTGCAGTGAGCCGAGATCGCGCCACCGCACTCCAGCCTGGGCGACAGAACGAGACTCCGTCTCAAAAAATAAAATAAAATAAATAAAAAAAAAAATAAATAATACCAAAAAAAAAAAAAATTAGCTGGGTGTGGTGGCACGTGCCTGTAGTCCCAGCTACTCTGGAGGCTGTGCCACGAGAATTGCTTGAACCCCGGATGTGGAGGTTGCAGTGAGCCGTTACACAGCTGACAAGCCACTGCACTCCAGTCTGAGAGACAGAGGGAGACTCTGTCTCAAAAAAAAAAAAAAAAAAAAAAAAAAAAAAAAA
>NW_016806339.1:339571-370022 GCF_001698545.2 Rhinopithecus bieti
AAAAAGGAAAAACTTTAAAAAAAAAAAAAAAAAAAAAAAAAAAAAAAAAAAAAATGTGTGTGTGTGTGTATATATATATATTATTTGTTCTGCATTACACACTCCACATAGTAAGTCTTAGAAAGCTCCCCACCTGCATTTCAGTATCATCATCCATCTTGAGTTACCTGAATAGCAAAAACTAGAAAAGATTCAGATCAATTGTAAAGTTTATCAGTAGTAATAGCCTCTAATACTTGCTTATTTATAGGAATTAGGTCATCAAATATGTTCTCAAAGTGTGGATTTAAGTGTGCTTTCTTCAGCTTCGATGTATAGAATGCTTTTTTAAAAAAAGTAAGCTTTACTTCACCAAGTTACTGGATTATCACTACAATGAACATCCTTTCAAATTTTGAAGAGTGTGAGAGCCAAATTTATTTCTTGCTGAATACTAAACCAGGGGGTTTTGTACAAAAGTCACAAACTCCTATGCTTCAGGCACTAATAAATTTATATAATAAAGAATTATGAGACAATTTTTACTTGCCAATAAAAATTAATTAATTTTAAAGAACACAAGTGATGAAACTTTTAGAAAATTAGAGTTGTTATGTAACCAGAAAATACTGCAAAAATGTTTTTAATGTACAGAAAAAATAAAACATATTTACAGACATTACATGGTCCATAGACTGCCAACTTTATCCCCAATTTCATTTAAACACCTTTTCCTTTGGATATTTTCTCATATTTACTCTCATCAAAAACTGGTAAGACTTACCTAAGACAATATGAGGAATATTTTATATTATCCAATTTCACACTGTTAATCTTATGTAAATACACAAATCTCAGATTATTAATAATCCTGAAACTCTGACTAACCTCTTCCAATTCAAACTAATGCCCTTTAATACTCCATTGTAATTAATTTATTACTTATTGCTTTGGACAGAGTTTCATTACCATTTAAATGTGGAAAACAACCTCATTCAAAAATTCTACTTCTTTTAACAACGATGTGTGGGTATGTTTTTATAAATTACCCACAGATCGCTTTATAAATTAACATTTCTTCAGTTAAAAGAAATGTTACTCTGGGCTTGGCGTGGTAGCACACACTTGTAATCCCAGCTACTCTGAAGACTGAGGTAGGAGGATCATTTGAACCCGGGAGGCAGTGGTGCTTGAACCCGAGATCTTGCCAGTGCACTCCAGCCTGAGTGACAGAACAAGACTTTGTCTAGAAAAAAAAAAAAAAAAAAAAAAGTATGTTACTGTAGATGAAGAATTTCTGAAATGTGGTCCCAAAAGAGATTCTTATATAGTAAAGAGAGCCAAAACATAATATTTGCTATTCTTGTACTTTTGCATGTTATGTTGTGGTCTATGATGTCTCCCATTTTTTTCCTTGTTCAATCCTTTTATTTTGTAATGAGTAAATACAATGCTTAAATAAATACAATGAATAAATACAATGCTTTATAAAGTAATAATTAGTAAAGTCTACTGCAATCATACAAATGCATGGTAATAAATAATGCACTACAAAAGCACTTGGCAAGACTACCATATTTGTGATTGTTTCTTTATGAACTGCGTGGTGGTAGGAGGTGCTTTTTAAAAATTGCTTTTGACCTTTATTTTAGGCTCCATGGGTATATGTACAGGTTGGTTGCATGAATAAATTGCATGTTGCTGACCTTTGGTGTATGAATATTCCCATCAACTAGGTAATGAGTGAGCGTAGTATATGATAGATTTTCAAACCTCACCCTTTCCCATGCTCCCTACTCTAGTAGTCCCCAGTTTCTATCGTCTATTGTTGCCATCTTCTGTCCATGTGTACTCAATGTTTACATCCCATCCCCTCGCCCTTTGTTTTTTTTTTTTTTTTTTTTTTTTTTGAGACGGAGTCTCTCTCTGTTGCCCAGGCTGGAGTGCAGTGGCGTGATCCTGGCTCACCGCAAGCTGTGCCTCTGGGTTCATGCCATTCTCCTGCCTCAGCCTCCCAAGTAGCTGGGACTATAGGTGGCCGCCACCATGCCTGGCTAATTTTTTTGTATTTTTAGTAGAGACAGGGCTTCACCATATTAGGCAGGGTGGTCTCGATATCTTGACCTCACGATCCACACGCCTCGGCCTCCCAAAGTGTTGGGATTACAGGAGTGAGCCACTGCACCCAGCCTACTTCCTACTTATAAGTGAAAACAGGTGGTCTTTGGTTTTCTGTTCCTTAGTTAATTCCCTTATAATGGCCACCAGTTGCATCTATGTTGTTGCAAAGGACATGGTTTCATTTATTTTATCAGTGCATAGTATTCCATGTTGTATATGTACCATATTTTCTTTATCCAGACCACCACTGATGGACATCTAGGTTGACTCCACATCCCTGCTATTGTGAATTGTGCTGGAATGAACATAGGAGTGCATGTTTCTTTTTGGTAGAACAGTTTATTTTCCTCTGGGCATACACCCAATAGTAGAATTGCTGGGTTCAATCACACTTCTGTTTTGAGCTCTTTATGAAATCTCCAAACTGCTTTCCACAGTGGCTGATATAATTTATAATTATTTCTGTCAATCAGTGTCTGAGTCTCATAGTGGGAGGACAATTTTCAGGCTGCCAGAGCCTTCTTGGGCTGCATGAAAGTAGAGGCTGAGTACCTGAGAGATTATGTCAATCCAGTGCCAGTCCTTACTCAATGCTGACTCCAGCAGGAATACATACACTTGAGTTCTCTCCCCTACTGATTAATTGACCATGAGATGTGAGACTGAGGGTCTCCAGTGCTTTTCTCCATGTGCAACTGAACCAAAATTGCTTTTGGTGGGACTTTGCTTGATGGACTTTTAGTGTCTGCACTTATTTAGTTGGTTTTTTTTTTTTTTTTTTAGTCCCTTTTTTTTTTTTTAATTTTTTCGTGAGTTTCCCAGGTTTTGTCAGGAAACAATTTCTAATAAATCAGGCTTATTTGATTTCTCATTTTAAATTCTGCTTCTTGGGAACCCAATCTAAACAGCAAATAAAATGCTTATGTATATAAGGCATGAATGACAAACAGTTCAGACAAGTAGTGACATCTAATTGTTTTTTTTCTCTTGTATTACATCTTCGTTTCCCTTAATTTCACCACTATGGAAACAATCAAAGTGAATGTATCAACTACAGTCATTCCTTGGCCTTAGGAGGGCATTGGTTCCTAGGACTTCCTACACCCCCTACAACAGATATCAGAATCCACGGATGCTCAAGTCCCTTTTATGAAATGGCCTAGTATTTGCGTGTAACCTCCTAAAATATGCCTTAAATCATCTCTGGATTACTTATGATACCTAATGTAATTTAAGTGTCATGTAAACATGTGTTATACTTTTTCATTTTTTTTTTTTTTTTTTTTTTTTTTTTTACTGTTGTATCGTTATTTTCTGTGTATTTATTTTTTTAAAATATTTTCATCTGCAAGTTGCTCAATAAGTGGAGCAACAATGTTAGGTAAATCTTTCTAGATACCCCATAATTTGCAGTTGGAATTAACAAAATAAACCAATAAAATAATACTAAAATTTTTATAATATCAATGAGAGCAATATTATTTTGTATTTCCACCAAGGTAACTATGGCAACCATGAAGTGTGTCACTCATATCTCCCTTAACAAGACCTTTCCAGGAGCCATGTTGTTACTTGGTAGCTTCAAGCTATAGCACTCATGTCAAAGCAATGAATGCGTGAGATTTTACACTGAAAATGCATGGCAAGGATACCAGATTCCAGATCGTTTATAGCCAAGAAGGGAGTGGGCTCCATTAATAGGAAATCTTTGCTCAGAATTCCTCCAATGACCTAGCTGAGAAATTCTCACAGATGCACTGCATTTACTAGGCTCCTCCTAGCAAATCCTCTTTTCTTCCACCTCTCTTTTCATGAGTTACATATCTGCATTATACTTTCCCTACCCACACCTATGCCCTCCCCCCTTTACAAATACAGGTATTTCTCCCTCAAAACCTTTTGCACTTCTAAATCCTTCTCAGATAATTCAAACTGTCTGTATTAACTGATAAAGACATACCCGAGACTGATAAATTTACAAAAGAAAGAGGTTTAATTGGACTCACAGTTCCATGTGGCTGGGAGGGCATCACAGTCATGACAGAAAGCAAGGAGGAGCAAGTTACATCTTACATGGATGGTGGTAGGCAAAGAGAACTTTTTAAGAGAAACTCCCATTTTTAAAACCATCAGATCTGATGAGACTCATTTACTATCACAAGAACAGCACAGGAAAGACCAACTCCCACAATTCAATCACCTCCCCCGGGTTCCTCCCATGGCATGTGGGAATTGTGGGAGTTACAATTCAAGATGAGATTTGAGTAAGGACATAGCCAACCCATATCACTGTCAGAATATGGAATTTAACTACAACTACTTCTATACATATAGGTCACTTTCCATATGCAATCAATTTCCTCCCTTACTCTATTCTGTTGCATTAGAAAACTTAATCTTGAATGAAATGTTGGCAGCAAATGTTTAGTGATATTGAATAATTTCATATATTCAGATAAAACAAGGATTTGCAAATTGTGGTGATGGTTACACTGATGTGTTCCTTATATATTCTGGCTGATGCTAAGTCAAGAAGCACATCATCATCAAAGTGAGAAAGTTCAACATTGAAGCTTGATATCATCCATGAATAGAGTCTCAACGCAGTCTTTGGTTGTATATGATTCAGAAAGTAATTTCTAATTTTTTTCTGTCCTGTTGAAGAATTTGGACATTATTTTTAAATATGCCCTACAGCATGTCATTGGTTCCTCTGTCTAAGATATAAAGAAAATCATTAATTGTTCAGAAAGTGTCAGATTTCAAGCAGTCAAGCTGTGTGTGGTAAGAAGTTCCTTCTTAAGATGTTTCATCTTCTTAAGAAATCTTATTAAATAGCTTATTTTAGCTTTAACTAAACAGCTAATATTTCTTTTAACTAAAGAATTTTCTCCTACATTTCAAAAATATTTTGTAATACTAAATCATGTGTAAATATATCCAAATTCACTGTTCCTCTTCAATAAATTTGAAAAGAGGTAGAGAGAGAGAGACCAAATTATGTTCAACCAGACTTTTACTCAAAACTAGGCTTCTTGTATAATTATCTTTTCCTACATTACTCACAATATATGGGTTTTCTCTATACTGAAATCACCAAGTTTTTATATATATATATAGACTACAGGAGAAAAGAAAAAGCTATTTCTATGTGAGCTTTATAATAGCTGGTAAAAAATCCATTACTCTCGATTATTAAAAATGATAAAAGGTGCTCTTTTAGATTCAATATTATTTGTTGTATAATTAAACTACAAAAAGGATATTCTAATATATTTAAATATGTAAAAACACTAAAAACACAATTCATATTTTCTTTCTAATATGGTTTGCATTTCTTTTTAGAGAGTTAACATTTTACTCTAGGCACCTTTTATTGCTATGGGAAAAACTATTGTAAGTGTAGCATATAGTAATATTTCATATTTCAAGAATTCTACTGATTTAAATCATTTAAACATTTGTTAATAATAATGTAATTTTAACTGGGTTTAAGTATTTTAAAAGCAGCTGGGTTGAGAGAACTATTTAAATGTAATCTTTCTTTCTCTTTTGCCCTTCTCCTTAAAATCTTATTTGTGACCTCTGAAAGCCAAACTACAAGTTTCTTAATTTTAACAGAACTTTGCAGTATTACCCGCTCTTTTCAAGAAGAAGAGTGTTTTTTCAATGACTTCACAGATTACTGCTTTCGTTCTGCAATTGCTTTTTTAAAGCCTCACATTTTTATGAAGCAATCATATAGTATCTTAGTGTTATGAATATCTTAACTTACCAAGGAGTTTAGATTACTTATTAAAATAATAATCAAAAAGAAAAAAGTGCCGTAAATGAACTTGTAAGGTTAAAAATGGTATGAAAAATAAGATAAAATTGTAATTATTGTATCAATTTACAGTCAGTAATTTTTTTTTTTTTTTTTTTTTTTTTTTAGGCGGAGTCTCTCTCTGTCGCCCAGACTGGAGTGCAGTGGCGCAATCTCAGCTCACTGCAAGCTCCGCCTCCCTGGGTGTTATGCCATTCTCCTGTCTCAGGCCTCCCCAAGTAGCTGGGACACAGGCGCCCGCCACCCTCGTGGTAGTTTTTTTTGTTTTATTTTTTTTAGTTAGAGACGGGTTCACCATGTTAGCCAGGATGGTCTCGATTACCTGACCTCGTGATCCGCCCGTCTTCGGCCTCCCAAAGTGCTGGGATTTACAGGCTTGAGCCACCGCGTCCCGGCAGTCAGTAAAATGTTATTAAGGCACTTACAATTTATCTAGACTTAGGCTAGATATGATGGTAAAAAAGAAAGAAAAATACGGCGTGCTAACAGACCTCAAAGTACGTGTTTAGAAAAGTTACAAGACAAAACACTTAAATGCAAAGGAGAACAAAATTTTAAGAATTATTAAAAGAAATAGGAAGAAAACGTATATTCTCTTCTGTAAAGCATTCTTCCATTTCTTTTCTTTCTAAATTTGCTATAATTCTCAATATTTCATTAGTAATATAATATTTTACTGGGAGGCAATCATTTAACAGTCTGTACATGTTTTCTTTACTGAATTATCAAAATCATAGTAATTGTTTGAATTCTATAAAAATAACCAACAATGATCAAGGCTCTATTATTTTAATTTGGGTCCATACAATGTTTGAGAACTTAGAAGCATTTTTATTAGGTTTGGCAGGAGATATTCTTACCCTGATTTTTCTCCAAATATGGATTACGATAAGGTAAATATTTGCTCAAAAGTTTTGCTGATTAATAGAGAAAATATTTAAATAATTCAAGATGATTTGGAGGACATATATTAAATCTCTAAGAATGTTTCAGATCAATGTCATCCAAATAACACACTCTCTAAAGGCCAGGGACATATCTTCAGTAACAGTTTATAGCCTGTCAAAATAATTAATGTCATGTGTTTGTTTAAATGGTTGCATGCATTAATGACTATATTGTTTAAGAGCAAGAGTCAACCTTCTTGATATTACTCTTCATTCTTATCAATAAAGACTAGAATGTATGTTTTTTCTGGAAAATTTTACCTTTTTATATTATTTTATTACATAAGAAGCAATTAATTACTTTCTTTAAACCCATTCCTTGTCGCAAAAACTGCCCTCCTTTTAATTTGCCTAAATCAATTTCTTGTTTCGTTACTAAATCTAATTTCTGGACTGCTGTTTAAAACTAATACATGGTTTCATTTGATCGCCTGAAATTTTTATATCACCCCTAAGTATGTTGAGGGTTTAGTTACCACAAACTACACAAGCCAAAAGGAGAGCTTAAAAACCAATGAGAATGACTTCCCCAGATGGTATCAAAAAGGCTTGAAATGTATATATAATATATATAATATATATATATATTTATATATTTCTTTTTTTTCTTTTTTTTTTTTTTTTTTTTGAGAAAGAGTCTCACTCTGTCGCCCAGGCTGGGGGGCAGTGGCCAGATCTCAGCTCACTGCAAGCTCCGCCTCCCGGGTTCACGCCATTCTCCTGCCTCAACCTCTCGAGTAGCTGGGACTACAGGCGCCCGTCACCGTGCCCGGCTAGTTTCTTGTATTTTTAGTGGAGACGGGGTTTCACCGTGTTAGCCAGGATGGTCTCGATCTCCTGACCTCGTGATCCGCCGTCTCGAGAAATATAATTTTAAAATGAACAAGAGCTTGGATATTATCTGATTTAAAAATCATTCTATAACGCAAAATACTGAGATCTGTGGAGAAGGCTTTTCCAGTTTTTGTAAACCAGCTCTAGGCTGAACATGGATTTAATCCAAGGCCCTCTTCCCCAAGTGGTGCCCACTTACATTCCATTAACCTTTTCCCACTTTTATCATTCCACACTGATGTGTCCTGGTAGTATTGCTTATTCTGCTACCCCTACCTACAGTCATCTGGAAAATTAAAATTAAGTTTTCATATAAATCTTCTTTACATATATATGAAAAGGAGAAAGAGAGATTTTGTTTCATTCACTGGAATTTCAGAGATTATTGTAGATTTGAATATATTTTACCAAAAGTCGTTTAACTCTTTTCCTCTCTGATGATATATTTCAGTTTTACTTTTAGCATTTTATTTCATACATTTCTATCAAGCTTCAACTTTTTTTTCAAAGTTATAGATTTTGAGTCGTGGTCAAACAATCGAGGCAACATGAATGGAAATTTTAATTTTTTTTTTTTTTTTTTTTTTTGAAGAGACAAGGTCTCACTCTGTCAACCAGTTTGGAGTGCAGTGGTGCAACCACGGCTAACTTCAGCCTCCAACTCCTGGGTTCAAGTGATCCTTCCACCTCAGCTAATCAAGCAGCTAGGAATACAGGTACATACCACTATGCTCAGTTTTTGTTGTTGTTGTTTTTGTTTTTTCTTGGTAGAGACAGTCTCACTGTGTTCCCCAGGCTGGTCTCAAAGCTATGGGCTCAAGTTTTCCTGCCATCTTGGCCTCCCAAAGTATTAGGATAACACACGTGAGCCACCCTGCCCAGCTGGTCAATGTTTTATGAACAAATAAATGATCAGTAAAATAACTTAACGATTCAAATTAAAAGAATCATAAAACTAAAACTGCTATATAAGCATATAATATCTGTCAGAGAAAATAGTAAAATAAAAGAAGAATCGTACTTACTATATTTTGTTAGGCTGTCTGTAATTTCATTGGACTTTCGAATATGTATGTATTTGTCTTTAAATAATTAAAATTGTAAGGAAATGAAAAAACATCAAGCAAACACTACTACAAAAGGGGGGAAAACCTACTGGTATTTTGTATATTTATATATCATTTATTTATAAATATCTGTTCACAAAGCTAAATTCAAATTGAAGCTACATTTTAGTACTCTGAATTTTTACAGTGCATTATATTTACTATGTGTTATGTTAGTTAACAATGATCCATAAATTTAATTACGATTTATGCAGGTTTCATCCTACGGTGTACCATTATTTGAGGATGTCTTACTCTCCTCTGGCTTAATATTTCTCTGTTAGAATCTCTAATAGTGACTCTTCTCACTTTTTGCTCTCACTAATTCATGATTTTGAAATAAATAACCAGGTCTCTGTTGTTCAGCCACTTACAGGATGTCTTTCAATATCTACCAGTCTTCATACATTATTTATTGTAGTCTTCTCTTTGGCATGTGGTGAAAAGGTCAGGACATTTTTGCAGAGGTCCACAAATATCCAAGTAAGAAAGTGCACAACTAGTTAAATTTGTTTAATTTGTTTAATGCAATAAAGATGTTTTGATAATAAACATTATAAAGAGATAATTTTGATTTTAATTTTCCCATTTTTTTTTTGTTTTCTGTTTATCAATTGGTTCCAGATTCTGGTAGGGAAAAGAACAAATTAAGCTTTTAAAAAACGTAGGAATCATGCCATGCTTATAAATTCCTCTTTTGTAATTGTTGGTTAGAACTGTTGTTTCTAATGTTTGATTATTATAAATAAACCTGTGGTAAAATTTTGCAAATAAACCATTGTTATATATGTGAAAATATTTAGAGCAGAATTTCAGAAAGAGTATATTACATCAAGAAGTGTGAGGATTTGAAAGATTCATGATAAATAGTATAAAATTACATTTTAATTATCATTAAAGGACGATTTGAAGAGGCAGATTTAATATCCTTATCTGTGTTGGTGTTCCCTATTTTTGAAAACCTTGAGAAACTGGTCAAATATATAACTTTGTATCTGTCACAAAATTGGTTACTAACCAACTCTGCATTGGTTAGTGACATTGTAAGATATCAAATAATTCATTAGCAGTTTCCTTTTTGTGTCCTCAAAATCCTTACGAAAAGAAAAGAACTATATAATCTCTGTTCCCACATGGTCAACTTTCACTCCTCACTCCTGTTACTCTCATCTATTCGTTATGAACAGTAAGCTTTTTAAATGTGCACCTACAAATATATTTTTTATTTCTTTTCTGCCAAAACTTTTAGAATAAATTATATAGAGTTTATATCCTATTTTTATATCATAACATCAGCCTTTTTATGCTAGTACATTTACTTTTGCAAATTTCAAAGATCTTTAAAATCAGCACTGTCTTCATTTTACCATCATACCTTGTCATAATATTGTTTCTAATTATTCTTTGTAATTAGATAGATATAAACAACTCTAACAATTTTTTTTTCTAAGGAATTAAAAATTTTCCATATATATATAGTAGGGGAGAGAAGGTAGTAACTTTTCCTCACTCATGGCAAAGCTTATGCCTGAGATGTCTATAATAAAAGAAAGATTAACAAGAAAGTAACACAGATGTATTTAATGTAAGTTTTACATGACACATAAGTCTTTTAGCAACAAAAACCCCAAAGAAATAGCTAATCCAAAGAAACTTTAGTATAAAAGTGTATGTTTATTCTTGGTTTGAAGAGTGCACAGCCATGCAGAAGTATACTTGAACAAAGGAGTATGATCTGAGGGTAATCAACTCAGGTTGGGGAGACTTAATAAACCTGTTTGTTCAGATTTGTCTCTGTGTATCTCTGTCGTCAGTAATAAGGACATTTCTCTATATTAAAGGAGGGCACCTCTGGAATGAGGGTCTTATGAGCTACTTTAGCAGAAGGTTGGAGGATTCTTTTATGGCTTGGGGTAGAATGTTGGAAGTTGCTCAGAGAGACCTTCCTGCTTCTGTTGTTTTCTCAAATGCCAAAGGTTCCATATTTGGGGGTAGCATGTCTGGAACTCTATCATTATTGTTAATTTGTTTTCAAAAAGGTGGTCCATTTAATCACAACCTCCCTTGATTAAGATTTTTCCCTTTTTAAGATTTAGCAAACATATTGTGAAAATGATACTCATTACTTACATGTTCTTCTAATTTGCAGTTCTTTTTGAAATGCTTATTTATTTCATTGGCAAGGTTTTTTCCAACCCTGTTATTACTCATTTAAAGTTTTCAAATATTTTATTAACATCTGTCTTTACTTCTTTTTTGTTCAAAATATTATCTCACTTTTATTTCTTTGAATATTTTATATACTCATTTTAAAATGGTAACAATTTGTGCTTTTGCTCTAAGAATTTTGAATGTCCACTATATTTGAGACATTTTCCCCAAAACTAAATATGATACATTATAAATTGATTATAGTTGTTTTGAACTCTTAATTTTACATCCAACTTTTAAATTTAAATGGAGTATACTTTGGGTGATTATCTGATGAGTTTATTTTTAAAAAATCATTAGTAAACAATATATTACCTATTTAAATGAGAATGTTACTCAGCATACATTCAATTCTTATATATATTTTAGGGCTACATTCTTCTGTTTTATCAATTGCCTACAATCAATTCAGCATATTTAATTAATAATTTCAATGTGTGTTAATTATGCTTTCCTATTTCACAAAGTTACTTGACTTCCTCTACTCACACATATTACTTGCCCCATTGTACTTCTAAAATTATGTCTTTGGTGTATTTGCATAGAATTGGGAAAACATTAGAATCTTCCTATGGAGATACTCAATATATTTTGTAAGTTTTATAATGAGGGCTTTGTTACATTAACAGAAAAAATGTATTATAAGTCTACAATAATTAAAACTATGAATTCAGACAAGAAAAGATAGGCCATAGGAATCATATATTAAAGTTGGAAAAGTTCCAAAGAAGAATAAAATCGTTGTTTTAACTATTAAAGAACATTTTAGACTCAAATTTTTAAAAAAATTAATGAATATTACCAGCATTTGTCAAATATTATTCTTTTCCACAAAGTTTATATAGCATAAATTATATGCTATTTAATATATGTTATATTAAATGTAGCATTTAATATATAATGTTTTAAAATATAGTTATACATTATATCGCTATATTTATGCTATAAAGTATATAGCATATATATTATATAGCATAAACATATGCATTACGTATGCATATACATTGTATAACATAAACATACTTTATATGTACATATACAGTATATAGCATATGCATACACATTTTATATATGCACTATACAGCATATGAACACACATTATATATATTATACAACATATACATATGCATTATGTATGCATTATATAGTGTATACATATACATAATATATACATTGCAAAGTGTATTCATACACCTAACATATACATTACATAGTATACATACACGTTATATATACATTATATAGCATACACATATGCTATATATGCATTATATAGCATATACATATATATACAGCATATAGTGTATACATATACATCATATTTACATCATATAGCATACACATATACATTATATAGCATATAATTTAGGCTTTATAAAGTCTGTGCTATATAAATTATATGCTATATAATGTATATGCCATATAAAGTTTGTGAAAAGAAAATAATTTTGATAAATGTGATAATATTCAGTAATTTTTTAAAAAAATTGAGTCTCCCTTCTTACCTTCTTATAAATAAAACCAGAAGAATTAAAATAACTAAACAATGATTTAAAATTAATATCATAAATATTCAAAAGAAATTAATGAAAAGGTGACTAATTTTATAACCATGTATATTACATATGAGAAGCAAGGAGTTGATGTCCTTAGTATTTCACCTGTCAGACATAAATATGAAAACAGCCACCACAAAGGAAAATTCAAAAGTAATTAACTCATCAGAATATAACAGAATAAATGTTAGTTTCGCTATTGATTAGCAAAATGTAGGTTTCAAGTCTTATTTTTACATGTCAAATTTTAAAAGACTTTTGGGTGATATTCATTATTGTTTTGAATGTCAGAGTATAAGTTTATGAGTTTACTGTATCGGGTAACATTTTTCCAGAGAGATTTGTAATTACTGACAACAGAGATTAGGAAGAAAATATATTTTATAAAAATAAAAGAAAATTATATATCGGTAATCTGTGAAGTCATCTGTAGAAACAGCTGGACTCTTGAATAGACAAACACAAGCAGTTTTTGTTTTGTTTTGTTTTGTTTTGTTTGTGTGTGTGTGTGTGTGTGTGTTTAACCTTCTCTGTCAATTCATTTTCTTCCGCATGAAAAACTCCTGTGTAGAACATAATTTTCCTGATTGGCATCTGGCATCTGTTGTGAATGTATACTCAAATTATTCAGGTATTAAAATGTTCATGATCATATTAATAAGTTTAGTTTTTTTCAAAAAAATCTAACACCCATTTAAGATATAAAGCTCTCATGTGACTAGGAATAGAGCAGAACTTTCTCAATTTGATAGAAGAACAAATGAAAACGTACAAAAAATCTACGGCTAACATTATCCTTAATTGTAAAAACGTGGACTCTTTCTTCATCAGATTGGGGATAAGGTAAGAATGTCTTCTCTCTCAGCTTCTAATCAAAATTGTACTGGAAGTTTTAGCTAGTGCAATAGGGTAAAAAACAAAAAAATGTACATGAAATAAAATTGTCTTAAAAAAAAAAAAAAACTGACATCACGGCTTATGTATAAAATCCCAAAGAATCAGAAAAGACAAACACACAAAATAATTCTGTAAATAATATGTAATTATAGGAAAACTATAGAATATGAGGTTAGTACAGAAAAGTCAATTGCTTTTCTGTGTACTAGAATTAACAATAAAATATGAAATTAAAAACATAATACCATTTACAATATAATCAAAACATTTAATACTTAGGTATAAATTTAACAAAATAAGTAAACTACCAAAAGCTGAAGAGAGAAATAAAATTTTAAATAAATGAAGATATTCTCTGTTCATGAATTGCAAGGCTCAATATTTTTAAGATGCCAACATATTTATTCTTATTCTTACCTATAGGTTCAACACAATCCCCATAGAAAGCACAGCAAACCATTTTTGTAAATATCACCAAAGTGATTCTAAAGTTTACATGGAAAGTAAAAGGCCAGTGTAGACAATAATATTAAAGCTAAATAACCAACTTGGAGGTTCTACCTGATTTCAAAACAACTACAGTCATAAGTAATGCAGCATTGGCAAAATAATAGACACACAGATCAATAGAACAGAATAACAAACTCAAAAATAGATCCCTACAAATATAGTTTGCTGATCATTGACAAAAAAAAAGTAGCTATAGCAATTAAATGAAGTATAACTAGTTCAACAAATGGTGCTAGAAAAAAATGTACATCCGTATGGGCAAAAACATGTATATAGGCAAAAATATATATATGGACAAAATCTTTTACCTTTCATAAAATTAACTCAAAATAGATCATAGACCTAAATTTAAATGCAAAATTATAGAACATTAAAAGAAAACATAGGAGGATATCTAAGTGACTTTGAACATGATAATAAGTTTCTAGATATAATACTAAAAGCATGAACGATGAAAGAATGAATTGATTTGTTGAATTTTATTAAAATTGAAAACTTCTGCTCAGCAAAAGATAGCATTAATACAGTGGAAAGACATGTCACAGACTGAAAGAAAATATTTGCAAAACACACATCTAAATGAGGAATTGTAACAAAAGATACAGAAGACTGAAAATTCAACAGACTCTACTTCCAGAAACCAACCTAAGAGGTGAAGTGTGCCTTAAACTTTACATCTGTCTCTTCTTTTCTTCATTGGTCTGAATTCATCCAATTTACATCAAGTTGTTATGATGAAACCACCTTCTCAAAGTAAGAATTTCATGAACTACAATAAAACTAAATCTTAGAAGTACTCTATTTTAAACTGACTAAAATTCAAAAGAATAATTGAATTAATAGTGTTATCTTACCAAAAAAAGATTTAAGTATATCTTTTTCTATTCTGAGTGTACGTATAGTCTGAACATGAAATTAAATATATACATCCACATACTGTGTGATTTTGTGTATGTGTGTACATAAATGTATGTATGTACACATTTATAAATATGGTCACAAAATTTAAGTGCAATTTGCATGTAATTTAACAGAATACATTTTATTATTTCTAGGATATCACTAATAAATTAATATAGTTTAATATTAGCATTATGGAAACTATGAATAAAAGTTTGCTGCAAAGTTAAGAGAAAATAATTTTCAAAATTTTACTATTCACTTAAGGTTTTCTTGTTTTTTGTTTTTTGTTTTTTGTTTTCTTGAGACAGAGTCTCACACTGTTGTCTGGGCTAGAGTGCAATGGTGGGATCTCAGCTGACTGCAACCTCTACCTCCTGGGTTCAAGTGATTCTTCTGTCTTAGCTCTGAGTAGTTGAGATTACAGGTGCCTGCCACCACGCCCAGCTAATTTTTTTTTTGTATTTTTAGTAGAGACAGGTTTTCACTATGTTGGCCAGGTTGGTCTCAAACTCACGACCTCGTGATCCACCTGCCTTGGGCTCCCAAAGTGCTGGATAGAATTGGAAAGAAAAAAAGATGAAGAAAAGAAAGACTAAAAGAAAAATGTAAAGAAGGAAGGGAGGAAGGAAAGAATGGAGGAAGGGAGGAAGGGAAGGAGGGAGGGGAAGGGAAGGAGGGAAGAAAGGAAGGAGGGAGGGAGGGAGGGAGGGAAGGAAGGAAGGAAGGAAAAAGAAAGAGAAAGAAAGAAAGGAAAAAAGGAGGGAAAGTTTGAGGCTTTTGCTTCAATAATGAAATGACACCAACAAGTCAGAAATGCAATGTTTTTTTCCAGTACGGTGATATATTCCTTTTGAAGATTGTTTTGCTGTGGACAGAGCATAGTTTAAATCCTGAGTATGCAGGAGACAGCAGTGGGTTTGTGTTCTTCAGTTTGACAAGTCAACTTCGGTTTTATACAGCTCAGTACATCTTTATTAGTACATCAACCACTGTTATTGCTCAGAACAGAAGGAGCCGTGCTTGAGTATTCATGAGAGAGAGAGTAGTTAAGTAGAAAGATTCTATAAAATGTAGACTGTTGAAGTGGCATAAGATTTTGTGATTTTCTTCTTCCTGCCTCTCCCTGGCCCCTACTCCCAACTCTAATGTCAACTGCAAAATTAGGTTGTTTAAAATATTATGTCGTTTAAACTAATGAAAATACATTCTTTAAGTGCTAAATATATGCAAGATATTGTGCTGAGGCCTTAAGTTGCAGAAATGAATAAGGCTTTTTTTTTTTTTTTTTTTCAATGAAGATAAATTTTCTTTAAAATCTCCCCAGGCTACATTTTGTGGAACTACTAGTTTTAAAATATTTATTTTATTTTTCAATCCATATAGACGCTTTTGTTCGACTTCTTCATTTTCATTAAAGATATTCTACCAAACCTCCCATTCCGCTGCTGAACAACCACATTACTTTCTCTCGAGTGGAAGACATATTGAAGTTATAATCAAAATATTTATTGATATTACAACTTTGGATCTATCATATTATTTTTCATCTCAATCTTGGAACATGACCAGGCAGAAATTGCATTCTTATTGAATTAAAATTATTACAAATTCACTGTTCTCCTACAGAGCTATCAACTGTATCTGCATATTGTCAAAATCTAGGAGGCAGGGGTTGGACTTGGTAGTACACTATACTGATAATATTATGATGGTTGTCTCTTCAGAGAAAGAAGCTCATAAAATGTTAAGTACCTTAGTCACTCATGTGACTAATAGAGGCTTATGGTAGATTCAATGCTAAGCCTAATCTGTGAAATCCCTGAGAATAAGTTGATATTAAGCAACCAAAAATGGTCTTCGAATTGTGAAGAATAAGTTACTACCTCTCATAGGCACTGTGGATAAGCAAGAAGCTCAGAGGCTAACAGATTTCTCTGGTTTTGTCAAAATAATATTTCTCAAACAGGAATCCTATTGAACCCTATTCACAAGGTCATTGGAAAGAAATCTGTAACTAAGTGGGGCAGAAACAATCATGAAGTAATTTACAGACGCAGTGGTACAGGCAGACTCACTGGGACCTTGTGATCCAGCAGCTCAGATAATTTTAGAAATATCTGCATTGAGAATGTATTTACGCTGGGAGACTAGACTTTGGCAAAGTAGTGCTGCTCTTGAGTTTTAGACATGAAATTTTTCATTTGAAAGACAATTGCTAGCTTGTTACTGAGCATTGGTCAAAACTCTCCACACCCATAAACACAGAAGAGTATTAGATAATTCTTAGGACAGAATTTTCAATTATATCTTGGGTGATATTTGAGAGATGTTCAAATAGTCAAGGAGCAGCACATTAAAGCTCGCTACGATATGGAAATAGCATATTCAAGAGCATGCCAAAGAATGAATTTCAAGAGTAGTAAGAACACTGCGTGCATGAGAAGATAGATTCACTGCCCATAGGGCCAACTGTTGAGCCCTAGGAGGACCTCCACGCTGCCATTGCTGTAGGTCTGAATTCTATAATTCTCTTCCATCCAAGGTAAAAGCACCTCCTTAGTTCACAGATGGTATTGTTTGGACTAAAGACTAGGTTGTACTTTCGAAACCAGCAGTATTCTGATTGCATGCAGTAATACTTGTTGGAAGAAGGTAAAGGAATGATACTTCAAGAGGCAGAGATACAAGCTGTTTAATAATAGAAAAAATAACAGTAGGATCTCATTTTTAGGAGATTATTTGAATTTTTACAACTCTTGGTCTGAAGCCAATAGACTTGCTATATTACCAGGCAAAATAACTTCTGTAATAGGACAAAAAAGAAACTCCCCATAGGGTTTCTCTGAGTAATTAGAAGAAGGGATAAAGTAAGTAATGGAGATACCTGATAATAGTACCAAAATGTAGAAAAATAAAAAATAAACATAATCCACTTCCCAGCTTGGACAGAGATTGGAACACTAATGTTGATGTCTAAATCAGATTCCTAGAGTCATTACTGTATTCATGAAATAATTGGATATGCTGTACTCAGGACATGCACTGATGCTCATGAACATAACTAATTCCTCTTGTACTGAATGAAATGGCTAATATAAAAAACGCAGTCAGTGTTAACAGGATAAGAATCATTTGGAAATGGAGGTGGATAAAATTCTCCAAAGATGTAGTCCAGTACATAGCCAGCAAATGGAATACATCAGATCATTAATGGTAGTCCCATGTGGCTATAAGTGGGTATTAACCAAGATTGACCCCTAATATACTCTAGACGTCACTTATCCAGTAACAGAAGCAACTTTGCAAGTATAATTAAGGGTTTGTAACTGCACATTATTAATTCAGCCTTCTCACCCAAAATATATTTCTTCTGATCAGGATATACATTCACTGCATCCCAAGTACAGAAATGTACACTGAAACAATATTAAATGGACATTCTTTATCCCTCTCCATCCACAGAGCAAATGAACTGTGATTTAAAATATATGAAATAAAAGATGTAGTTAATTCAACTATTCTAAATTGAATATGGAAGAAATACACATAGGTAGAGTACTACCCTGGAAAGATTTCTGGGATTAGAAAGTATGAATAAAGAAGTAGGAAAAATGCAAATATACAACTAAATCTTTTCCCACCACACAGTGATTTTTTTTTTTTTTTCCATTTTGCCTTAACAGTGAACTTGGGCAACATATGAGTTTATGAGTACTCACAGAGTGCTCACAATGCAGAAGATGCAGCATAATTGGTGTTAACAATACATATTTTTAACACTACTTGAGAAGGATAATAATTTCATTCCATATAGCCAAGTTGGGACTGTGAATACAGGTCCATTATCAAGTGACAGAGACAGTTAAACTCTATGACATCTGCTCAGGTATAGATTCAGGTAAAATAACTAATAAATTTCTTCTTATTACCAGTTTTGTGAGTAGATAGTACACCTGACAAATCAGAGAGCCTGAAAAAGGCAGGCAATGGTGAGGGTCAAATAGAAAATATAAGGAAATAGGCAAACATCACAGTAGACGGCAGAGATGCCCAGAAGTAGATTTCAATCCCCAGGGAGAGATGCCATCAGGATGATTCCATGTGACTAGGTCAGAGCAAGATAATATTATTCTTAGCTATCTCTTTCATATCAGTCATTTACTAATGACTGGTATTAGAAGAAACTTCCACTTTGATTTCTCTGTAGAAAGAAGGTTGTTCTGCTGGTTTATAAACTCTTTCTAAATCCTCTACTCATATAATCTGAACAAAAGACGTGAAACAGTATGCCCTAGTGACTCAGTTTATGGGGAGCTGACTACAGCAATTAGTCTGTTCACGATTCTTAGGTTACGCCTACTATTCTGGTAATTTTTCACTTGACCTGAAAGTAATATTTGGATATAAATCAGATACAGTGGAAAATAGTGTACAGCAGGGCTTATGTACCCCAAGTGGCCACAAATTAAACAGCTACACCATGATTCTTATGCAGCAGAAGTTGCTGGTTAAAGAAGCAGACATGTGACCCAGTATAATCCCCTTTTAAATATTTTGAAAACTCTTGGTAAATAGACTTACGATATTTGAATAGGAGAGAAGCCTAATCTAAGAAATACTATTATTAGAACATCTTTGTTTGTTTGTTTGTTTGTTTTTCTTTTGAGACGGAGTCTTGCTCTGTCACCCAGGATGGAGTGCAGTGGCGCGATCTTGGCTCACTGCAAGCTCCGCCTCCCGGGTTCACGCCATTCTCCTGTCTCAGCCTCCGGAGTAGCTGGGACTACAGGCACCCGCCACCATGCCCGGATAATTTTTTTTTTTTTTTTTTTTTTTTTGTATTTTTAGTAGAGACGGGGTTTTACCGTATTAGCCAGGATGGTCTTGATCTCCTGACCTCGTCATCCACCCGCCACGGCCTCCCAAAGTGCTGTGATTACAGGCGGGAACCACCGCGCCCGCTCGGGTTTGCATTTTTATGGTAAATAGGCTCATAATTTACAGCTATATAGATGGGGCATGACTGCATGTAAAATGCCATAGAAACTATCCAACTATCTGAGTATGAAATGGAGTTATAGCTAACCTGAGGTAAATCAGCTACAACTTAACTCTCAGAAAATTGTAGCCAAGGAGCACACGAAAATATTGCCAATAAAATACGATTTCCCTGATTATTTGACTTAAAATTGCAACTTACTTCTAAACACAGTTCTGGCCACTCCAGCCTTCTCTAATGTTTTGTTGTTGTTGTTGTTGTTGTTGTTGTTGTTGTTTTTTAAGTTCTCATTATTTCCTAATGGGATACATAATTTGCTAGTCATTGTCTATTGTTTATTGCTTGTCTCTTTCCAATAAATATAAGATATATAAAAACAGGATTATCTTTAAACATCATTGCCGTATATGAAAATTCTTCAACAGTGACTAGCATATAACAGGTGCACAACAGTACTGAATGAACAGTTCAAGGTCATTGTTATAATGCAGATCTGGAGCTACTATCGAATACACTCAAGACGAAACCCTGTGGATTCTGAACAGGGCTGAGTCAGTGCTTTTGGGAATTTTAGAAGTGAAAAAGCAGAGAGAGAAGAAAAGAAAAGATGAGAGAACAGGAGAGGAAAGGCAGAAGAATCATGGGAATGAGGAGAAGGAAAATACAATTAAAATAGATTATGAGATAAATTCTTCTCTTAATTTCTTTTGGTTCTTGTTCCTGTGATCCATGATTGTTTGGGATCTTGAAGGAATTTTCTGAGACTCCTATATATCTCAACACTATTTTATGTATTTTCCCAGATAATTAAAAAGCAAATTTTTAGTTCTTGACCAGAAAGTTCTAATAAGTAAGAAGGAATACCCTGAAACCTACTACACAATATTTTTTTTCTAATTCAACAATAATTTGAACAATAGAGTAGCAAAATAATTTTGATAACAAATACATTCCTGATTTTTCCTTAAAATGAATGCAATGTACTGATATTTCGATTTTTTTTTTTTAACTAAATGCTTTTGGAGACCAGGGATATGGGCATAGTTCTCATTTCAACTTAAAATTATCAAAATAAAAAATTGTGGGTGTTAGGAGTTGTCTAGTAACACATTGCTAGTCTACAATAGCCATAATTTGAGCTGATTGCATTCTCTTTTTGACCTTGCAGAAACAATAAATGTTAATGAGGCACTCTTATCTTTGTGTGGAGAGTTGTGGATATGCAAAAAAGAAAAAAAAAACATTAAAAATTCACCTGGTGACATCTATGGTACTCACAAACCTTATGCAACAGTTGAATGCTTTACCCTTAATGATGCACAAAAACATTCTCATGTTGACACAATATAAACTTGTAGTTTCAACACCTTATATATTAAAGAAAAAGGTAAAGAAAATATTCTGAATCAGATATAGACCTTTTCATATATTTTTTCTGGCTGATGTAAGGAGTCTTTGAGAAGAACTAAAAGTAAAAGATTGTGTGATGAATATTGAACAAGAGAATTGAAATTTATATTTTATTCAGTACTCAAGAATAAGACAGCCAAGTGTTTTTTTTTTTAATTTGTGTTTAATATTAAGTGGATAACATTATAATAATTTATTTAGGGAAAATGTGTAGTATCTATTAAGGTAGAGCAAAACAAGTTGGGTAGATTAATGTAGAGTAAAACTGAGTAAGAATGACAGAGTGCCACAGGGATATATTAGTAAAAGAGAATTTTATTAAATAAACTAAATAAGTGAAATAATCCAAAACATTCATAATTGGATGGTTTCTCTTCTTATTGTTACTTATTTATTTATTTATTTATTTATTTATTTATTTATTTCAGATGGAGTCTGGCTCTGTTGCCAAGACTTGTGTGCAAGGGTACGATCTTGGCTCACTGCAGCCTCTGCCTCCCAGATTCAAGCGATTCTCCTTCCTCAGCCTCCTCAGTAGCTGGGATTACAGGCGTCACTGCCACATCTTGCTATTTTTTTGTATTTTTTAAAGTAGAGATGAGGTTTTGCCATGTTATCCAGGCTGGTCTCGAACTTTTGACCTCAGGTGATCTGCCTGCCTCAGCCTGCCTCCGAAAGTGTTGGGATTACAGGCATGAACCACTGCACCTGGCCGACTTCCCTTCTCTATCCATGTGTGGTAGGCGTAACAATAGACACACAAAGATTTCTACATCCTAATCCTATGAAGCTATGAATATGTTATATCATATGGCAAAGGAACATTATAATTGCAGATAAATTTAAGGTTGTTAATTAGCTAAGTTTATGATGAGAAGAGTGTCTGGAATTATCCAGGGACACTCAATGTAATCATGAGAGTATTTTATATCAGAAGAGGAAGGAAGAAGAGAAGGTCAAGATAAGCAGATGTGATAACTCAAACTACTGTTCCTGATTTTGAAGATGGGAAAAGGTAATTTTTAACCAAGGAATTTGGACATCAATGCCAGCTGGAAAAGGCAAGAAAACAGATGATCTATGAAAGCCTCCAGAAGAAATACACCCTTGATTCTAGCCTAGTTGCATTTTGTACATTTGATCTCCAGAAACTATAAAATAATACATTTACATGATTTTAAACCATAGTAACTTTTGCATCATCTGTAAGAAACTATTATACTAAATCTATTACTTATGAATTTATCATTCAAAACCAGAATTGTCTTCTGGACTGCTTTCTTCCTGTCATTCTTCCTGATACCCAGGATGGGATAATTTGTTTACCTTTTCTTCTTTTTTCTGAAGTCATATCCCTAACTACCAATGTTATTGAAATTTCTTATACCATCTCACATCATTTCTGAGATAAATAATCTTAATTCATGTCAACATTACTCCATTCTTTTTAAGGATTTTATACTAAAAAACTTATTTAATAAATCCATTAGAACTTATTTAATAAAAATTTAATAAATCTATCAGAAGTTATTTAATAAATCTATCAGAACTAAATGTCTCAGGCATGTTGCACTTGGACATCTACCTTTAAGATACTGCCAGAGCACTCTTCTTTAACCGTTTTATTCTATTTCTAAAAGTAAATCGATTTTGTTAGTTACACATTTTGTTTAAATACTCAGTCCACCACTCTAAGTCTCTGTGGCAGGCAGAATCTTAGGGGGAGCCTAAGATTGCCACCCCCTGGCATAGGCATTCTGTATAGTAGTCTCACGTTAGGTGTAAACCTGACTTGTGAAAATGATGGGAAATCACTCCCATGATTACATCACCTTACATACCAGAGGGGTTTTTCATAAGTAATTAACATCTCTTATCAGTTGACTTTGAGTTACTCAAAATGAATGTTATCCTGTGTGAGCCCTTAATAAATGTCAGAGAGATTTTGGAGGAGAGATCCTTCTATTGGCCTTGAAGGAGCCATCTCCCATAATGTGTAGACAAAGACTTGTGGCAGGGAATGATTAGAGATCTCTAGAACTTCAGAACAGCCCCATTTGAGAGCTAGCAAAAAAAAAAAAAAAAAAAAAAAAAAAAAAAAAAAAAAAAAAAAACCTTCAGCTCTACAGCCAAAAGGAATTATTCACTGTCAATAAAAAGTAAGCATAAAAAAAAAAAAAAAAACTCTGAGTCTTAGACAAGATCAAGGCTTACACATTGATTTCATCCAGTGAAAATATGCCAGATTTCTGATGCATGGAAACTGTGAAATCATAAACACGTGTTGTTTTAAGTTGTTAAATTGGTGATAATTTGTTATGCAGCATTAGACAACAATTATGTGCTCATAGTATTTTGCTAACATACTTCTCCTACTTTATTTTCTTCTCGTCCTTTACACAACTATCCATTGCATGGACCAAAAAGGCACGATAAACAGAGATGTGGTAAGAATCACCACTCCTGAACTCTTTGAGTCTTAATAATAGAACTAATCTCCGCAGTCCCTCCAGTACTATGGTATTGTTTTTGACTTGAGATTTTTTAGGTAGATGCAGTTTTAGCAGTTTCCAGTTGGCCTTCTTCACCACAGTAGCCCTCACTCCTCAGGCCAGGAAACATAGCAGTCTGTTCATTGCTAAGTATGTTTATTCCAATTATGCATTTTGGAACCAGAGACATCACCACCAGATGGATTTGGGGACACACTGGGCCTACTATAAGATGGACATGAACTAAAACTCCATTGATCACCAGATTTCCATAAACCCCTTCTCTGACTAGTGGACCGTGGTGATATTTGGACCTCCTAGCTTTAGTTTCAGTTTAGAGCCTGTGCCCAGCAATCCCCCAAACATCTCATTATTTCCTTTTCCCCAGTGCAGTAACCCTGGTAAGAGGCTGTATGTCCCTTAGGAGAAGGCTGAGAAAAAGATTAACAGTATGCATTTCTAACCATTTATTGAGGTCCCTTCTCAAAGAGACTTGACCTCCTTTTCATTCAAGGTGTTCTGGGTCTGTAAACTGGTTCAAATCTGGGAATTGATTCAGGGAACATGATTCTTTTTGATGTTTCAAGTCAGACTTCTGTTCACTTGACCTAGATTTCTTCCACTTTTACAGATTAAATAAGAATTTATTAGACTGCCCATCTATTTCTCTCCTGGGGACACAATGCCATAGGTCTCCAGGAGTCAGACAATTTTGATTACTCCTTTAAATTGTTCATTACAGTAACTACATCTACCTTATCTCTTACAATTAAGTGCTATCACTTGACCTCTGCCACCTGGCATCCAATTATTCCCACTGCATTTAAGGATTCCATCTCTGTAACAGCAGCTCCCACCTCTCAATGTTGCCACACTGGAGATTCAGTTTCAACATGAATTTTAGAGGGGAAAACATTCAAACTGTAGTATCAGACAATTCCAGAAATCTCTAAACTCATTCATAGAAACTCATCCTTAAGATTCTATTATTCTAGAACCACTCTCAGTACCAACAGCTATAACAGTCAAAATTCTCAAGAGTAATTGAACCAGTAGGATATAGATAAATATAGATATAATGTATACAGATTTATTTTAAAGAATTGGCTCAGAATTAATGAAAGCTGACAAATCTAAATTCTGTTGGAAGACTGGTAGGCGGGAAACTGAGGCAAGACTTAATGTTGCATCCTTAAATTTGAAACATAGAACACAGTCCAACAGGTTGGAAACTCAAACATAATTTCTATGTTATGGTCTTGAGGCAGAATTTCTTCTTCTCCGAAAAAAACTCAGCACTGTTTTGTTTTGTTTTGTTTTCCTCTTAAGGCATTCGACTGACTGGATGAGGTCCACCTATATTGTTGATGGTAATCTCCTTTATTTAAAGCAAACTGATATAGATGTTAATCACATCTATAAAATACCTCCCCATTACTTGGATACCATAGCCTTGCAAAGTTGACACATAAAATTTAACTATTACATTTAGCAAAGATATTCCATAACATTAAGCCATTTATAGTTTATAGGAGTATAAAATATAGTAACTACTGATAGAATTTGATGTACTTCAATTCATTTATGGATGTTTGCAATTTTACCAACATTATTTTTCTGCCGTAAGTGCGTATGTCAACACAATACAAATATAAATAATGCCTTAACATTTTCATAAAATAGTTCAGCCCTACGAATCATTTCAATTGGTTGCAAAAAGTCCAAAAGGTACATAGAACATACTTTTAGAACCACTACTCTAGTAAATTAGCATTCATTTATTTCCAGAAATTTAGTAAGTACGTTTATAGAGAGAAAAAATGATGTCTTAATCTGTCCTTGCTACTGTAACAAAATGCCATAGACTAGGTAATTTGTAAACAATATGAATTTATTTCTCACAGTTCTGAAGGCTAGAAAGTCCCCGATTGTGACACCAGCTAATTCAGTTTCCAGTAAGGGCTCACTTTCTCCTTGCAAGATAATACTTGGTTGCTGCATAATTTCATAGTATAAGGGATAAATGCTGTATTCTTATATGGCAGAACGGTGCAGGGTATAAGGGAGCTGGAGCACTCTCTTCAGTCTGTTTTATAAGAGCACTAATCCCACTTATGAGAGTAGAGCACTCATGACTTAAACAGTTTCCAAAAGGCCCCACCTATCATCATATTGAACATTAGGTTTAAATGCAAGAATTTTGAAAGGACACATACTTAGAAATTACAGCAAGTGGGATGATCTATCTTTCCTTGAAAAAAAATTTGCTACTTTACTTCTTTTCCTCAGTTAGTAATTTGGAACAGTAATCAAATGACATCAAGAGTTTAGTGTAAACAGTATTATGTAATTAGTTTTAGCTCTTTTTTCTCCTTTATATTTTTTTATATTCTTATTAAAGAATAAATTTTTTTTCTGTGATTGTTTTAGAATTTTGTGTTTTTTATGTTCAGTTGTAAACAAAATATTATCAGTGTTCAAAATAAAAATGTATAAATGTAAATATTTGCATTTGCTATTAGGCCAATATTTTATTAAAATATTTATATAGCACAATGAGGTGACTACAGTCACAATAATGTATGATACAATAATTTATTGTACACTTTAAAATAACTAAAAGGAGAATAATTTGATTGTAGGCCAAAGGATAAATGTTTGAGGTGATTTACCCTTATGCGACTATTATGCATTTTATGTTTGTATCAAAATATCTCATATACTCCATGAATATATACTATGTACACATGCCTACTATGTAGCCACAATATGTTACAATTTAAAATACGTACTTTTAAAAAACTAGATGACTCATAGGTTATGTGTCAAACTACCATTCAATACTTTATTTTCAAATTAATCTACTAGGTTCTGAATAGTAGTAGAATTTTAATAGAAGTAGAATTTGTTATTAATAAGTTAATCACATTTTATTGGTAAAAAATAATTCCTAAACAATTATAGGTTATAATTTATGTGGAAATATCTTCTATAATAGTCCCCTTAGTAAATGTAATTTCTTTTAATATACATTTTAAATTCAGAATATCAGGTAAATAGAATAAATAATCACTAACAACCACACACACATATAGATATACATATATAGACATATAGATACACAATACATATATAGACATGTATACCCATATATTACATATATAATTATATATTTTTTCTTTAAATATATATAGCATTTTCTTTCTCTTGGCCAATATAGATCAACTTCTACCCATAATATGAAGAGATAGTATGTAATGCCTGCTTAAGGTTTTTTTCTTTTCTGCTCACTTGCATGAACTGCCCCCCTGTTCTTTCAAGGTTATTCATTACACTTTTAACTAAGGCTTAAAGATGCTTTTAGCCGGAGCTGAAATTAATAATATCTAACATGTCATGTGCTTTGGCTACAATAATGTGAATGCTGCTTCTATATAATTTTAATGAAACAAAATAATTTTTACTCTTACAATGTTCTTATAACTATACTGATAATTTATAATTATGTTCTAGTATTTTAGTACTTTTACAACAATTTGGTTGAATAGACCTCTTATTATCTTAGATCTTATTTATATTCTTTGTGAATAAATCTAAATTTGATGGATCTCAATCTTGGTTCAATTGCTGGCACAGCTAAATATGCAATTCATGAAGATATATGAATGTAAATAAAAGTAAAATATTCACTGTACTTGTTAAATCATGCTACTTTTTTCTAATTAATCCACTAATTATATAAAAAATAATTATATAACTTTTTTATAGTTAGTTATTTTCCACAATTCTTAATGTTAAGGAGGTATAATTTTAATTGTAACATAATATATTTTGTATTTTAATATTTTCTAGGAGTAAGCATGCCATCAGCAGGCATGGGGGAGGTGCAAAATGTTTGGCAGCAAAATCCTATAATAAAGTTATTATTTAAAACATCAATTTTGAATAAATGTTCAGTCACTCCTAAATTTTGTTTTCACTGGAATAAAATATATATTTTAAAAAATGCTAGGTATTTATATCTTTTCTTCTGTTTCCCCAGAGGGTAATCTCCATTTTATTTTCTCCTTATATAACCACAGTTTGTTAGGAAAGTGGAGGGTAGGATCAGGTGCAATGGCTCATGTCTGTAATCCCAGCATTTTGGGAGGCCAAGGAAGGCGGATTGTCTGAGCTCAGGAGTTCGAGATTAGCCTGGGTAACAAGGTGAAACCCCGTCTCTACCAAAATACAACAAAATTAACCTGACATGGCAGCACAAGCCTATAGTTACAGCTACTAGGGAAGCTGAGGCAGGAGAATTGCTTGAGTCCAGGAGGCAGAGGTTGTAGTGAGCTGAGATTGTGCCACTGCACTCCATCCTGGCAACAGAACAAAATTACATCAAAAAGAAACAGAGAAAGAAAAAAAGAGAGAAAGAAAGAGAGAGAAAGAGAGAGAGAAAGAAAGAAAGAGAGAGAGAAAAAGAGAGAGAAAGAAAGAAAGAAAGAAAGAAAGAAAGAAAGAAAGAAAGAAAGAAAGAAAGAAAGAAAGGAAAGGAAAAAAGAGAAGAAAGAAAGAAAAAAGAAGGAAGGAAGGAAGGAAAAAAGAAAAAAAAGGAAGGAAGGAAAGAGAGAAAGAAAGAAAAAGAAAGAAACAAACAAACAAAGAAAGAAAAGAAAAGAAAAGAAAGAGAGGGAAGGAGGGAGAGAGAGAAGGAGAAAGAAAAAGAAAGAAAGAAAGAGAAAAAAGGGAAAAGGGGAAGAAAGAAAGAAAAAGGAAGGAAGGAAAGAAGGAAGGAAGGAAGGGAGAGGGAAGGAGGGAGGGATGGAGGGAAGGAGGGAAAGAGAGAAGGAGAAAGAAAGAAAGAAGAAAGAAAGAAAGAAGGAGACAGAGAAAGAAAAAGAAAGAAAGAAAAGAAAGTGAAGGAGGGAGGGAAGGAAGGAGAGAGAGAAAGAGAAAGAAAAAGAAAGAAAGAAAGAATGAATGAATGAAAGAAAGAAAGAGAGGGAGAGAAAGAAAGAGAGAGAAAGAAAGAGAGAGAAAGAAAGAAAGAGAAAAAAGGGAAAAAGGGAAGAAAGAAAGAGAAAGGAAAGAGGGAGGGAGGGAGGGAAGGAAGGAAGGAAGGAAGGAAGGAAGGAAGGAAGGGAGGGGAAGGAGGGAGGTATGGAGGGAAGGAGGGAGAGAGGAGAAAGAAAGAAGAAGGAAAGAAGGAAGGAGACAGAAAGAAAAGGAAAGAAATAAAGAAATAAAGAAATAAAGAAAGAAAGAAAGAAAGAAAGAAAGAAAGAAAGAAAGAAAGAAAGACAGGAAGGAAGGAAGGAAGGAAGGAAGGAAGGGGGAAGGAGGGAGGTATGGAGGGAAGGAGGGAGAGAGGAGAAAGAAAGAAGAAGGAAAGAAGGAAGGAGACAGAAAGAAAAGGAAAGAAAGAAAGAAAGAAAGAAAGAAAGAAAGAAAGAAAGAAAGAAAGAAAGAAAGAAAGAAAGGAAGGAAGGAAGGAAGGAAGGAAAGAAAGAAAAAGAAAGAAAGGAGGGAGGGAGGGGGAAAATGGAGAGTAATTTCATCATTCTATGGAGCATAGATTCCTATTTAAGTCCATTGGTTAAATCAAAATTGGTGAGAAATAGTTTCATCAATCTCTTTTTTTATATGTTTTGATTGGTCTTTGGTAAGATATGTGATCAATTCTGACTGCTGACATATAAGAATAACTCTTTTTTTGTTCCTTCCTTCCTGCTTCAAAACAATAAATAAACAATTGGCTAAGTAAATTAAAACTTTCTGAAATAATGAATTACTTCTTTTTCTCATTTTTTATACCTGGAACCAGATGTAAATGCCTCAAGGCAGAGCAAATATCTTGTGATAATTACGCTTCATCAGGAGGAGAAAGAAAAAAATCTCCACATTAATTTACAGACAAAAAAATAGTGGTTGTGTCACAGATGACGTTGTTGTGCAGTTAAACCATGAAAAGCACAAGCACTCCTCCTGAAGACATATTTTATTTATGTATCTGTAAGCTTGATTTATCTAACTTGGAATTAAAAGAATATGTATTTCCCCATTTCTTGTTTCTCTCAGGTTTGTCAAAGATCAGATGGCTGTAGATGTGTGGTATTATTTCTGAGGACTCTGTTCTGTTCCATTGGTCTATATCTCTATTTGGCACCAGTACCATGCTGTTTTGGTTACTGTAGCCTTGTAGTATAGTTTGAAGTCAGGTAGCGTGATGCCTCCAGCTTTGTCCTTTTGACTTAGGATTGTCTTGGCAATGCAGGCTCTTTTTTGGTTCCATATGAACTTTAAAGCAGTTTTTTCCAATTCTGTGAAAAAAGTCATTGGTAGCTTGATGGGGATGGCAATGAATCTATAAATAACCTTGGGCAGTATGACCATTTTCACGATATTGATTCTTCCTATCCATGAGCATGGTATGTTCTTCCATTTGTTAGTGTCCTCTTTTATTTCACTGAGCAGTGGTTTGTAAAGATGGGGAAAAAGCAGGGCAGAAAAGCTGGAAATTCAAAAAATAAGAGTGCATCTCCCCCTGCAAAGGAGTGCAGCCCATCGCCAGCAACGGATCAAAGCTGGTCAGAGAATGACTTTGACGAGATGAGAGAAGAAGGCTTCAGTCCATCAAACTTCTCAGAGCTAAAGGAGGAATTACGTACCCAGGAA
>NW_016806339.1:372942-377550 GCF_001698545.2 Rhinopithecus bieti
ATATATATATATATATATATTTCCTATTAATGGAGAAACATATCACTAAGGGACACACATCATCAAAGAAATGGTCAGCAAATTTGCTATGCTTGTATGTTTATAAAGGACTACAATGATGCATCTCCATCTTTGGCAATTTTTAAAAAGTAGACTTGCCAGGAGATTATTAGTGAACTTCGTGTTGGTTAAAAAAAAATATGTTGGTCATTATCAATCTCAAAAGGAATTACAGTTTAGTAAATGTCATCTATGATAAATTTATCTGTCATTGACTTAACAGGACTTGAAAAACAAAAATACATCACTATCTCATGGAATAGATAAAGAAAGACTCTGTTCTCAGACTCTATGTAGCCTGGAACACGGTTATTTTTCTTCCAGATGATTTATGCAATATATCTTATATATAACTGTCACACATTCAGAATAAAATAAATGTCCTCGTGTAATTTAATATGAATAAGGTTTGCTGTCTTTTGCGTTTTTAGTTAATGAATGAAGTAAAACTAACCTCAGGTTAAAGATGGTGAATTGAACATTTATGTTTATGAATTTGCTAAGCCCTACTAAAGAAAGAGTGACAAATGCTTTTAAACATATACCTCTCCAAAATAAATTTGATAGCAATAATATAATAGCAACAACATTGTGGAAGGGAAAGACAATTTGAGTTATTACAGATTTATCACTCTCAAAAAATGTAAATTCTAAGCCCCAAATCATGAAAGCTGATAATAAATCAAATATGCATCTCAGAACCCCCATACGGCTGGAATTAGGGGTACTACTGGGTGAAACTAAAGGTAAAGATAAGTGCTAAGGGAAAAATGGCATTTATTGAAAACCTGTTTAATAAGGAGTTATAAGCTCAAATACATGAATCTTCTTTTTCTCCTACACACTGACAGAAAATGAAAGATATATTTTCTGGATGATGTTTAATTTTTTTAATCTCTTAATTAGAATAGATTATCATTTCAAAACAATTAAGAAATTGGAAATTATTTCTCTCAAAAATTTGATTAGCCCATAAGAAAAGTTATCATAATACAGGCAATGGGCACTCCACAAGGAAACTACCAACCTGGTTAAATAAAATGAATAGTACAATTGGGACTGAAGTGTGTGCAGTTATACAGTTGGTTAGCACTCAGTACTTACAAGAATAAATGAGACTGAAGATGCCAGGAGGACATCTGTGCAATGGGCATACAGGACAACCCAGAGTAGACTGTATAGAAGAACTATCTACAATAATAGGAAATTTAATGCCACATCATAGATTTGAATGTATTGACAGGTGGTCTAAATTATTGGAGTAAAGGAATAGGTGAACATTTATGTTTATGAATTACAAAATATTATAGGTGAGTGAATTATTAATAATTTTTGGAGTAGATATTATTACTTGCCTTTCCCAATGTCAATTCTCATCATTATTCTATAGTGGTAAAATCCTCATATTTTAGTTCAGTAAATGGTTGTCTGAATTGCATACATTTCCCACCCCCATTTAGCAGCTATATGTAAACCATATGACCAAGTTGTTGCAAATAAGATTCATATAGAAGATCTAAGTACGATTTTGGGAAAATGTCAGTAAGAAAATTATACGTCTTACTGTCATTTTGCTAGCTGAAATAGCAATGTGATGATTGTACATATGACTACATAAAGTAATTTTTTTCATGTGGCTTCATATTGCAGAAAACTGTGATTGACAGGTTATACATCCTTACAATGTAGGGCACTATAGCAGCCTTGGATCGCCAATTTCTAGATATTTAAATGGGAGACAAATGAACTTTTTATGGTTTAAAGTGTGGTATGTCATATATTTCGTATTTAGAGACCATAATACTTATAATATAATATTTTACTATAACAGAAATGGTATATGATACACGAAAGAACTTAAAATATTTGTTGTTGTCCTCCTGCTAGTGGGCTAGCATAGGGTATAAGAACTCAGATATTTGTGGTTGTATAGATGATGCTTTTAGATTCTCCCCACAGTGAATTGAACATTTTCCTACGTGTTTAGTACAAAATATTATAGACTCATTTTGTATTTTCCTTCACCCAACATTAGTATTAACCATTTAATCAAGTAACCCTGGTCTAGCTATTGGAAAATGTATTTTGAAACCAAGATCAGGGCTCTCAGTGAGCTGCTCATTACTACTGGATGTTAAAGAAGATGAAGACATATCACCTTAAAATATGCCGCTTAACATATTGATTATTTTGTGCTGAAGACAATTAAGAAACAGCAAATGTAGGAAGAGGTGTCTGAACTCCAGCTTTCTACCTAAAATCAAAGAATAGCTTTTTCTTTAGAAAGATGCCCTTCCCATACTAGAAAAAGAAGAACATTCTTATCACTGGAAGCAGGGGTCAATACCAGTATGAATCTGTACAAGCAAACCTACTAAAATAAATCTTATCTTTCACTAGTTTCTCTCATATATTTTCTACTCACTTTCCCACAATTTATTGCCTCTAGCCCAAACTCATTTTTTACCTCTGTCTTGTTATGTCTCCACAATTTATCATTCTTTGCTAAAATGGTGTATAATCTCTTAGGTCTATCTGTTTCTTTAGATATTCATTTCTTATATAAGAAGGCCTCTGTGAACATGAAAAAATGTTAACGTAAAATGAAACTAGCATGATTTTTTCTTGTTAGTCTATGTTTAGGCAATTTAATTCTCAGGTTTAGCCACACAACCTAAAAATGTAGAGGAAAGTGTTTACTCTCTACTGTGTCATTGCTTCTAGTTCATTGAAAAGAATTAGACAATAAATGCATGTATACTTTTACATATACACTTATACACCTCTAAATTTATCACTTTTTATTTGTCTATCTATAATAAAATGACACCTACGATGTAATATTTCAGCTTTTATTCTTTCTCCTTTTCATGTGTTTATCCTTTTCTTGCAAAAAGATGGCTGTAATTATCTTTAGCACATTTGTTTTGTTAAATTCACTTATAAATTTATTTAATAAAAATAATCTCCCATGCCAGCCATGCCCATGCTTCCAGCTCCTCCATGGATCTGTATCATTGGACAGTAGGACTTCAAGCCAACACTTGCATGGGTGACCAAGTTCGGCTCATGCTCCTACACTGCTCACAAACTCTCCCTCACACCTGTGCATAATTAGCTGACATATTGATACTTTAAGAAAGGAAGAACAGGATAAGGAAAATTGGGAGGAGAAAAGATAATGTTATTCAGATTGATTTCAAACACATGGGCTCAAGTAACCCATCCACTATGGAAGAATGTATATTCTGAAATTGTAGGATAGAATGTTTTGTAAATATATGTTAAGTCCATTTGGCCTACAGTACAATTTATGCCCAGTTTCCGTGTTGATTTCTGCCTAGACGATCTGCCTAGTTTAGATGACCTGCCTAGTTTGTCTGTAGGGTATTGAAGTCCCTCACTATTATTGCATTGCTGTCTATCTCTTTTCTTAGGTGTAGTAGTATTTGTTTTATGCACCTAGGTACTCAAGTTTAGGGGGCATATATACTTAGGATTGTTATATCCTCTTGTTGAATTGATTCCTTTTATCTCCATGTAATGGCATTCTTTGTCTTTTTTTTTTTTTTTTTTAACTGTGGTTGATTAAAAGTCTGTTTTATCTGATGTTAAGTATAGCTACACCTGCTCCTTTTTGGTTTATTTAATCGTGTAATAATATGTTTTTCCACCCCTTTCCTTTGAGTTTATGAATGTCTTTACCAGTTAAGTGGGTTCCTTGTAAGCAGTATATGGTTGAATCCTGTGTTATTATTTTTTCAATCCATTCTTCCAATATACATATTTTAAGTGAAGAATTTAGTTCATTTACCTTCAAGATTAATGTTGATATGTGAGATTTTCCTCCCATAACAATGTTGTTAGTTACTTTGTAGCCTAATTGCATAACTGTTTTATAAAACCTGCCTACTGCAGATTTTTGTGTGTTTTAATGATGTTATCAGTCTTTCATTTCCTTACTTAGAACTCTTATGAGTATTTCTCGTAGGCCAATCTAGTAGTGACAAATTTTCTTGGCATATGCTTATCTGAGAAATACATCATTTCTTCTTCATTTATGAAGCTTCATTTAGCAGAATATAAAATTCTTGGCTGATAATTTTTTCTTTAAGAAGAGTAAAAATAAAATCCCAATATATTCTCACTTACAAGGTTTATGCTTTAAAGTCCATTGTTAATCTGATGGGATTTCCTTTATTGGTGATTAGACATTTATCTCTTGCTAACTTTAGAATTTTTTCCTTCACATTGACACTACATAGTCTCATGACTACATGCCTTGGTGAAATTCTTCTTGTGATGTACCTTCCGGTAGTACTCTGATCTTTTGGTATCTGGATGTCTAAATCTCTAGCAAGACCAGGAAAGTTTTCCTCAATTATTTTCTCAAATAGGTGATCAAAATAATTTACTTTTTTTTTTTCTCCCATAGGAATAACTATAACTCAAGTATTTGGTTGCTTTACATAATCCCGCATCTCTTAAAAGTATTATTTTTTTTTTAAATGTTTTACTTTAATTTTGTCTGACTGGGTTAGTTTAAAA
>NW_016806339.1:379816-415932 GCF_001698545.2 Rhinopithecus bieti
TTATATATAAATTTATAAACTAATTGGTTACACATTATTGAATAAAATGCAATATAGTTTTAAAATTAAATTTTAATAAAGTATAACATTAAGATATACTTTGGTAGAATTACTAAACTTTCAGTTTTGGGGAAGTCACTTAAGATGAAGTAACTGTTTATTTTAGGTTTCTTCAAAGTTTGACACTCAAATTCAAAGAAGGAGAACAGTTCCAACTAAATTCTTCAGAAAGAAAATGTTAACAGGGAATCATAAGTAGTTGAGTTGTGCTATTCTAAGATCAATAAGAATCCTGGAAAAACAGGACCCATGAGTCACACTTGAAAGGAAAGAAATATTTGATGATAACATACTGAGAACTGAAAGATATATCAAAACAAAGTTCTAACTGATGGAGAAGCCATAAGAGGAAAGTGTTAATGTCAGTTCATCTGTATATCAGCATACAAACTGAAGAATATGAGGAATTACGGTTTTAAAATGTTAATTTAATACTACACATTTTAACACTGTAAACTTGATAATAAGGAAAAGAAGTGAGGTAGAAATGGATGAGAAAAATTATGTGTATTAATTTTCTCAAATTAAGTAAGGACTTAATAAATGACTTTAAATGTGTAATTTCAAAATAAGTAGAGCCTCTAGAAGTAAAGCAAATAAATGAACTCTGTTTTCTGAAATAGAAGTTTTGCATTTAATGTTTGTGTTTTTATCATCAGTGAAGCAGTGAATGTAAATGACCAGCATTAAGTTGATTTTGCTAACAACCAAAATAAACGTTTTAAAACAGAAGGTATTTCAAAACATAAGGTATTTGTTTTTAAAATAGAAGGTATCTTAGGAATACTATAGTTTGAATGGTTATCCCCTCTAAAATTCATATTGGAGTTTAATTGCCATTATAAAAACATTAAATAGGGCTCTTAAGAGGTTAGGCCATAAGGGTCATCATGGGTGAAATTTATGCCATCATAAAAGGGTAAGTTTGTCTATTCTTGTTCTTTGTAAAATTCCAAGTTTCTGCTCTGGCAGCACAAAACAAACTGAGACAGACAATTGGTATCAAGTAGTGGAGCTGGAAGCAGTTGGAAGAGCAGGCTGGAAAAAGCCTAAGTTAGCATAAACAGGCCAATAAGGAAAATTCTGATGAAAGCTCAGAAGAAAAGAAATGGAGGAATAGCTTAAAACTTTTTAGAAATTATGATTACTTAAGTGATCAGAATGTTTTTAGAAATATAAATGGTAAAAGTAATTCCAATGAGGTCTCTGACAAAAATGAGAAATGAATTATCAGAAACTGGAGTAAAGGCATCCTCTTTATAATGTGGCAAAGAACTTGACTAGTGTCCATGCCCAGGCACTTAGCAAATAGCAGAATTTAAGAGTAGTTAACTAGAATATTTGATGGAAGAACTGTCTAAAGCAAATCATTCAGGATGTTATGTGTCTTCTTTTAATCATATATAGTAAAATATGAGAAGAAGTAAATAATTTTAAGATGGAATTTATAATTAAAAAGAAAGATAAGTTATATATTTGAAGGATTCTCAGCCTGGCTGTATGGCAGAGAATGAATGAACACGTTCAAAAGAGGAAACCAAAAGTATGGTAAGTGATCATCTAATGAGGAGATTAATATGTATAAAATGAAGCCAGAGACCATCTATCAGGTCAATAGGACAATGACCCTAAAGGCACACCAGAGATTTTTGGAGCAGCCCCTCTCATCACAGACTCATGGGGCCAAGATATGGAGAAAGAAAATATGTCAAAAGAGAGCTCTAGGGCATACTTCGGAGCACGGGGCTCACTGCCAAGGGCTTCCCCAAGTCTCTTCCCCTTACATTCTAACACAGCATTTCTCAGTTGCCCCAAGTGTGGCTCAAGAAATTCCAGGGATGCTCAGGCCTCATCTTTGAAAGGAGCAAGTGGTATTTCTTGACAATATCCATATTGTCTCAATTCTGTAGGAGCATAGAATGCAAGAGTAGTGGGGGCAAGGCTTCCTTCACCTAGACTTCAAAGGATTTTACAGATAGCCTGGGGCTCAGGAAGACTTTATTCACAGGATTTGACCACAAAGGTTCTTCACCAGGGCAATGCCCAGCAAAACTGGGAAGAGAGGGACTGCAGAAAGTGCACACTAGACCTACTGGAGCTGTAAGATGGGTTCAGTTACGACACCCCAGAACTATAGTTACTGGTGTGCAATGTCAACTTTAGAGAACTGCAGGCATAAGATTTCAATCTATGAGAGCTGCTGCATAGATTGAACCCTACAAAGCCACAGGGACAGAATTGCCCAAGGCCTTCTCTCCAACCTCCAGTGTACCCAAAGGGCAGAATGTGGAGTCAAAAATCTTATTTTCTAGCTTTTTTAATGTTATATTTCTCTACTGAGTTTCCAACTTACTTAAGACAAGTTATCCATTTGTATTGCCTATCTCCCTCTTTTGGAATGGGAATGTCTACTGTATGCTTGTCCCACCATTGTACTTTGAAAGCATGCAGCTTGTTTTGATTGCACACTCTTCTAGCTGAAATAGAATTTGTATCAGAAAAAATCACACCTTGAATATCACTCATGTTTACTTTGGATGAAACTGTGGACTTTGGACTTCTGAGTTGAAGTTGACTCATGCTAAGATTTTTTGAGCTATTGGGTTGGGATAAATGTATTTTCTATGTGATAAGAATGTGAGTTCTGCTGAGGGCAGAGGTAGAATGTTATTATTTGAATGTCTGCCACCTCTAAAACTCATATTGCAATTTAATTGCTATTTCAACAATATTAATGGGTAAGACCTCTATAAGGTGATTAAGCCATGAGGGCTCCACCCATGAGATGGATAAATGCCATGTTAAAAAGGCAAATTCATCTCCCTCTTGCTCTGTCTCTCCCTCTTGCTTCCTGGCATGTGATGATGTAGCAAGAAGGTCCTCACAGGACTCCAGCCCACTGATCTTGGACTTCCCAGTCTCCAGAGTTGTGAAAAAATAAATTGCCAAGACAACTGGTACAGCTCCCATACAGAGACTAAGACAACTGCTGTGCTTTTAACAGATCTTCAGAGGGAAGGCACTAAGAGTGAATGGAGGGTAGACACAGAAGCTGATCTGAAAGAAGAGAAAGCTGGGAATCCTGCATGGGATACTGTGCACCAGAACTCATTTTTGAATGACAAAAGCTCTGCAGAAATAGGTGAGTAGAACTTGCAAGGAGCAACCTGCTCTTTCCACAGACCTCTGAAACCCCAATAGGAGGGGACCTCTTGACCACCACAGACACTTGTGGTGGCAGGGAGAGCTGCTTAGAGAAGTGGTAGGGGTAGCAAACCAGCAGATGTGAAGCTCAGAGGGTTTGGTGTGGGTGCATCTGTAGTGTAGCATGACCAGGGTTTCCCGTTCCCCTAGGCTTAACTTACTCCCATAAGAAACTTTAGCCCTAGGGCTACTGTCAAACCCAGTCTCTGCAGGGCTGTTTTGCACAACTGAAGGGGCTGGTCCAACCTGAGCACCTCTTGGTCTACTGGCATCTCCTGGGGCCCCAGCCTGGCCATTCCTGCTTACAGGGCAGACTCGGCTGCCCTGGGGGCCCACAGCATAGCTTCGTCCCAGAAAACAGTGTCTGACTGATAGAGAGCTCCAGCGAGGTGGCCCCTGCAGACACATACCAGCGCTCATGCTCGCACTTCATACTGCAGCTGCTCCCAGCCCACCACAACTCCCCACATCACTTTGCTGGCATGTGTCTGCACATGCAGGTTTTGCTTTACTTGCCTCACCAGCATGCAGGACTGAAGCCCACCCCCGCTCTCCCCTCAGATGGACATTGCCTATGAAACTGTGGTAGGCACAGAGCCAGCAGTCCCTGTCTCTGAAAGTGCCCTGCCCTTGGGCTAACACTGCACAGAAAAAAAAAAAAAAAGTGGATCCTCCTACACCCTGAGCAATTGCTTCAGCTTATGGGACTCAGAGAAGACATCCATCTGTATCTCAGGATACAAAATCAATGTGCAAACATCACTAGCATTTCTATACACCAACAATAGTCAAGCTTAGAACCAAATTAGGAATGTACTGCCATTTACAGTTGCCACAAAAATAGCAAAATACCAGAAATGCTGCTAACCAGGGAGGTGAAAGATCCCTACAAGGAGAATTACAAACCACTGCTCAAAGGAATCAGAGATGACACAAACAAATAGAAAAATATTTCATGATCTTGGATAGGAAGAATCAACACCGTTAAAATGGCCACACTGTCCAAAGCAACTTATAGATTAAATGCTATTCCTATTCAACTAGCATTGACATTCTTCATAGAACTAGGAGAAACTACTTTAAAATTCATATGAAATCAAAAAAGAGTCCAAATAGCCAAGGTAGTTCTAAGCAAAAAGAACAAAGCTGAAGACATTATGCTACCCAACTTCAAACTATAATATAGGGCCACAGTAACCAAAACAGCATGGTCCTGGCATAAAAGCAGACACATAGAACAATGGAACAGGATAGAGCACCCAGAAATAAGGCTGCACACCTACAACTATCTGATCTTCGACAAACCAGGCAAAAACAAGCTTACACCACATACAAAAATTAACTCAAAATGAATAAAACACTTAAATATAAAACCCCAAATTTTAAAACCCTGGAAGACAACCTAGGCAATACTATTAAAAACATAGGCAGAGGCAAAGATTTCATGACAAAGACATCAAAAGCAGTTTCTATAAAAGCAAAAGTGACAAATGGGATATAATTAAACTAAAGAGCTTCTGCACAGCAAAAGAAACTATCAATAGGGTAAACAGACAATCTATAGAATGGGAGAAAATTTTTGTAATGCGGCTGACAAAGGTCTAATATCCAGCTTCTATAAAGAACTTAAAACAAATTTACCAGAAAAAAGCAAACAACCCAATAAAACGTGGTCAAAGGACATGAACACTTTCCAAAAGAAGACATAAATTCAGCCAAAAGTCATATGAAAAAAAGGCCAACGACATTGATCATTAGAGAAATGCAAAACAAAACCACGATGAACTACCATCTCACATCAGTCAGAATGGCTACTACTAAAAAGTCAATAAGTAACAGATGCTGGAGAGGTTGTGGAGAAAAAAGAAGGCTATGCACTGTTAGTAGGAGTGCACATTAGTTCAACCAGTATGGGAAACAGTGTGAAGATACCTCAAAGACCTAAAAACAGAAATGTCATTTAACACAGCAATCTCAATACTAGATATATACCCAAAGGAATATAAAGTGTTCTATTATAAAGACACATGCACATCTTCATTGCAGCACTACTTACAAAAACAAAGACATTGTCTCAACCTAAATGCCCATAAATGATAGACTGGATTAAAAAAACATGGCACATATGCACCATGAAATACTACACAGCCATAGGCAAAAAGAGATCATGTCCTTTGCAGGGACACAGATGGAGCTGGAGGTTATTATTCTTAGCAAACTAACACAGGAAGAGAAAACCAACTACCATATGTTCTCAGTTATAAGTGGGAGCTAAATGATGAGAACACATGAACACATACAGGGGAACAACACATACTGGGGCCTATCTGAGGGTGGAAAATGAGAGGAGGGAGAAAATCAGGAAAAATAACTAATGGGTACTAGGCTTAATACCTAGAGCAAATAACTAGGAAGAATCAGGAAAAATAATTAATGGGTACCAGGTTTACCTATGTTACAAACCTGCACATGCACCCCTGAACTTAAAAGTTAAAAAGAAAGACTGTAAAACAAATATAATTCAAAACTTTCCAACAAATTTTTAAAAAATTATCTTACTTTGTAAATTACCCAGCCTGGTGTTCTGTTATAGAAGCACAAAATGAACTAAGGAATAATAAATATTATGATTATTTATTGGAAAATTAGTAAAACCTTCACATTACTTTTTACCATATTTAGTTCCTTCTTGAATTAAAATGAAATATTTTGTATTAGAAAAGCATATATGGATTTATTTTGCAGGATTATTTGAATATCTCTGTCTCTGTGTCTGGCTTATCTATTTATTTATTTATTTTTATTTTTATTTTATGAGACAGAATCTCACTGTATCACCCAGGCTGGAGTGCAGTGGCATGATCTCGGCTCACTGCAACCTCCACCTCTTGGATTCAAGCTATTTTTCTGCCTCAGCCTCCTGAGTAGCTGAGATTACAGGTGTGTGCCACCACACTCAGCTAATTTTTTCATTTTTAATAGAGACAGGGCTTCACCATGTTGGCCAGATTGGTCTCCAACTCCTGTCCTCCTCATTTGATTCACAGGTGTGAGCTACCATGTCCAGCCTGGAAATTTTCTCTCCTCTCCTCCCCTCCAATCCCCTCCTCCCCTCTGCCAGCTTTCTGTTTTTTTTTTTTTTTTTTTTTTTTTTTTTTTTTCTTTTGAGACGGAATCTCACTCTGACCCCAGGCTGGAGTACAATGCCTCGATCTTGGCTCATGCAACCTCAACCTTCCAGGTTCAGGAGATTCTCCTGCCTCAGCCTCCCGAATAGCTGGGATTACAGGCACTGCCACCATGCCCGGCCAATCTTTGTATTTTTAGTAGAGATGGAATTTCACCATGTTGGCCAGAATGGTCTCAATCTCTTGAACTCGTGATCCACCCACCTTGGCCTCCCAAAGTGTTGGGATTACCGGTGTGAGCCACCATGCCCGGCCTACATTTTCTTTTGTACATCATCTGAAGTTTTAGAATTATCATGGTTGTATAACAGTTATTGGCTGGGTGCAGTGGCTCACACCTGTGATCCTAGCTTTTTGGGAAGCTGAGGAAGGCAGATCCTTGAAGTAAGGAGTTCGAGACCTGCCTGGCCAACATAGTGAAACTCTGTTTCTGCTAAATATATAAAAATACCGAAATTAGCCTGGCATGGTGGTGCACCCTGTAATCTCAGCTACTCGGAAGGCTGAAGCACCAGAATTGCTTGAAGCTGGGAGGTAGAGGTTACAGTGAACCAAGATCACACCAGTGTGTTCCAGCCTGGGGAACAAAGCATGAATCTGTCTCAAAAAACATATATAAATACATGAATTAATATAAATTACTAATCCAAAATAAAAAATTTGGTTCATAATTGAAAATTGTTGGCTTCTGAACAGCACAATGATTGAGCCTTCCGTGAAAAGTAATACAACTTTGAGTAATCTCTGCAGGAGTCTCCGTTTTAGAAAGTAGATGTTTGATGTAGAAAGCCTATATTGGTGCAAAAGAAACTTTCATGTTAGTAAATTATTTTTTTTTTTTTTTTCTTTTTGAGACAGAGTCTCCCTCTGTTGCCCAGGCTGGAGTGCAGTGTGGTGATCTTAGCTCACTGCAAGCTCCGCCTCCCGGGTTCATGCCATTCTCCTGCCTCAGCCTTCCCAGTAGCTGGGACTACAGGCGTCAGCCCCTACGCCCTGCTAAATTTTTTTGTGTTTTTAGTAGAGACCGGGTCTCACCGCATTAGCCAGGATGGTCTCGATCTCCTGACGTCGTGATTCCACCGTCTAGGCCTACCAAAGTGCTGGGATTACAGGTGTGAGCCACCACGCCCGGCCACAAATAATTTCTAATATGCCACCTGAGTTATTGAATTTGAATTTAGGAGAAAGTCACAAAAACATAATATTCATTTAGGTTTTATTAAATGTGTTATTGGTCCTAAGATATTGCAAAGTTTAAGACATTATATTTAAAATTGACTTAACGATTCTAGAATTTCGAAATACCAGAATTTTTTAACAGCTCATATTTATATGTTTTTCTGATTTCAGAACTTTTTTTTCCATTCGTGATCTTTACTTCTATACAAGCTTGAGTGAAGAATTTAGTAGTGTATGCATACATCAGTTTTTAGTTATTTCCAGATATATTGGTTTTAAATTACTTTTGTCTTTTTTCAGATTGTCTGCTTGGAGAGGTGTTATTTTTTAAATTTGCAAAACTTTTTTTTTTTTTTTTCCAAAACTATCAGGTATTACATATTCGTTTTATTTTCCAGTCTTCAAATCTAGTCTTTCTTTCTAAGCTAACATTAAATTCAAAAGAAGTTTAGTTACATTTATTTAAATTTATTCTGCAATAGGCATAAAATTTATCTTGTACTATAGGATTTAAAAATTGTATTTACGACTAACACAGTGGTTGATATGGTTTGGCTGTGTCCCCACCCAAATCTCATCTTGAATTGTAGTTCTCATAATCCCCACATGTCGTGGGAGGACCCAGTGGTAGGTAGTTGAATGATGGGGGCGGTTAACCTCATGCCGTTCTCGTGATAGTGAGTTCTCACAAGATCTGATGGTTTTAAAAGCGGCATTTCCCCCTTTTGCTCAGCATTTCTCCTTGCCGCCACCCTGTGAAGGACTTCATATTGTAGATAGTTTCCCCTTAGAACAGGCCTTGTTAAGAGGAACAGAATGCTCTGGTCTATTTCAAAATGGTTTATTATTCCCTCCTCCTGCCAGATGCATGAGTGGATTTTCCTCTGATATTTACTATGAGAATCTCATGGAGCTCCTGGAGGTAAAACTCACAGAGTGTGCAGACCCCCCTTGTGAGTGGGTCTTCCAGGAGGTTTTAACTCTCACACTTATCAGCACTAAGGCCGCAGAAATTCATCAATTACATTTCAGGTATTCCTATGTAGGCACTTGTTCTCATGGTGGTTTCTGATTTGGGGTCTCTGCTTTGGTAAGCTGTGAATCCTTGTATTCACTTGTCTATCTCTGCAATCTTCGGGGCAGTGATTTTCTCTGTGTTCTCACCTCTTGCTTGGAGCCAAGATGAGTTATCAGTCTGCTTAGCTTTTAACTTGTTGTTAGGCGCAGTGATGATTTCAAGCTTTTTGCATGCAGGAAAATCGATGAACGTATTAATTTCCTACACCTTCTTAACTGCATGTTATTGATTACCTTCCAGGGAGAAGTATTTTAGGTGCTGAGGATACAAAAATGTGGAAAGCACAATTGCCGCTCATAAAGAGTTTATTGTCTAGGTACGGAATAAAAAAGAAAATTTAAAAAATGAAAATGTGAAACCTAGCATAATGAATGCTATTTATTTTTAAGCCCTCCATGATATATGAGTTTTGGATGGAAGCTTAGTATGTGTTATATCTAAGCCATACATAAATTCTAAGACTGAGAATTATTCTTCACATTTTATAGATGAGATAACATGGACATAAATTATACTATTTGTAGGTCCTCAAAGAAAAGAGTGATTGTCTTCACCTGATAATAGGTGAAAGAAACAGCAATGTATGAAAGAGTATTAAAGTTAAGGGACTGTATATGTGATGTAAAGTAGACCTGAAAAAAAGTGAAGTAATTCAAGATAAGTGAGAAATTATGATCAGTTGGAGGATAGAGGTGGGGAGAAAATACAAGTATGTAATGTGTTAACAGATGCTAAATTGGAAAGGGCCAAGTCGTAGTGTCGCGGAAGACTTCTGTCTTTGTAAAAAGATAAAATGCAGAAGAATTTGAAGCAGAAAAATATGTTAATCATATGAATGTTTTATAAATACAACACCAATGGAAGTGGGTGACAGTTACAGTAGAGAGGTCTGCAACCTCATTTTACTTAGAATGCTTTTAAAGTAATTAGAGGCAAAAAGATTTTTTTAAAAAGAAAATCATGTAGATTTTTTTATTAACACCTACTAAAAATATCTAAACAAGCTGGACAAAATAAATACATTAAAAATTTGTTGAAAGCCTTGAGAGCTGTCAAAGCGGGAAGAATTGTGGGACCAAGATCCAAGAAGGAAAGGAAGTAACAGAAAGGAAAATCCAATATTTGGTAGCCCTTCCCTTTCAGAGGAGTATGTGCCTTTCAGCTGACAGGCTGAGGAGCTGACCAGAACTTTTGGCATTTACTATCAGTGATCCACTAATATCTCTTCATATCTCTTTGAAAAAGTTCTATTTAAGTAAAGTGAATAGCTTATCCAAACTAAAACATCTTCAGAGTGAACGGAGCCTCTAACCATACAAGACAATAGGTATAAACCAAAATGTCCACAGGCTAATCAGAAAGTGTAGTCATAGTCCAAATACATGATTTTCCTAATGGGAAGAATTAGAATTTGCTTCATCAAAGGTCTGTATAGACTAGCAATCACTTTCTAAAATATTTATACTATCTACACTTCCACCAGCAATGTATGAGAGTATCTACTTTTTCAATTTTTATTCTTTATTCATTTGGATAATTTTCAGTCAGCTTGACCAACAAAACTATCTTTTTTCCAATTTCTATATTTTATTTTATTTATTTACGTATGTGTTTGTTTATTTATTTATTTAGAGACTGAGTCTCGCTCTGGTGCCCAGGCTGGAGTGCAGTGGTGCCATCTTGGCTCACTTCAACATCTGCCTCCTGGGTTCAAGCGATTCTCCTGCCTCAGCTTCCCAGGGATCTGGAACTACAGGTGACCATCACCATGCCCAACAAATTTTTTGCATTTTTAGTAGAGATGGGGTTTCACCATGTTGGCCAGGGTGGTCTCAAACTCCTGACCACAGGTGATTCACCTGCTCTGGCATCCCAACGTGCTAGGATTACAGGCATGAGCCACCACGCCCAACCTGTTTGTAAATTTTTATATGTATGTAGTAGGTGTGTATATTTATGGGGCACATAACATGTTTTGATACCAGTATGCAATTTAAAATAAGCACTTATGGAGAATGGAGTATTCATCCCCTCAAGCATTTACTCTTTGAATTACAAATAAACCAATTACATTCTTTAAGTTATTTTAAAATGTACAATTATTATTGACTATAATTCTATTGTGCTATCAAATAATAGGTTTTATTCATTATTTCAACTGTGTGTGCTCATTAATCATTTGCCCCTCCTCCTCAGCCCCCGACTACCCTTCCCCACCTCTGATAACAGTCCTTCTACCCTCTGAGTCTATTAGTTCACTTAAGATATTGATCTCCAGTTCCATTCATGTTGTTGCAAATGGCTGGATCTAATTTTTATGGCTGGATACTACTCCGTTGTATATATATATATATACCACATTTTATTTATCCATTCATCTGTTGATGGACAATTAGGTTGCTGCCAAATTTTAGCTATTGTAAATGGTGCTGCAACAAACATATCTGTGATAGACTGATTTCCTTTCTTTTGGGTATATACTCAGCAGTGATATTGCTGGATCACATGGTAGCTTAATTTTTAGATTTGAGAAACCTCCAAGCTGTTCTCCATAGTAGTTGTACTAATTTACAGTCCCACCAATAGTGTATGAGGGAGGATTCCCTTTTCTCCACACTCTTGCCAGTATTTATTATTTCCTTTCTTTTGGTTATAAGCCATTTTAACTGGGATAAGATGATACCTCATTGTAGTTTTGATTTGCATTTCTCTGATGATCAATGATGTTGAACATCTTTCCATATGCTTGTTTGTCATTTGGAAATCTTCATTTGAGAAGTACCTATTCAATTTTTCTGGCATCTTTTCATTAGATTATTATTTTTTTCCTATAGTGTTTTTTGAGCTCCTTCTATCATGTGTAGGTGTGTTACATTGGTAAATTGCATGGTTGATGCTTGGAGTTGTAATGATCCTGTCATCCAGTCCATAAGCATAATGTCCACCTTGTACCTCCTCAGTCCAAACTCCCCTCCCTCCATCCCTCATCTAGAGATCCCCAGTGTCTATTGTCCACATTTCATGACCATATGTATTCAGTGTTAGCTCCCACTTATAATTGAGAACACGCAACATTTAGTTTTCTGTTCTCATGTTAGGGTGCTTAGGATAATAACCTCCAGCTCCATCTATGCTGCTGCAAAGGGCATAATTTCATTATTTTTTATGACTGAATAGTATTCTATGTTGTATATGTACCACATTTTCTTTATCTAATTTAATGTTGATAGGCACTTAGGTTGAAATCACATCCTTGCTACTGTGAATAGTGCTGCAATGAGCATATAGGTGCCTATGTCTTTGTGATAGAATGAATCATTTTTCTTTGGGTATGCTCTGAGTGGTGACATTGCTGAGTCAAATTGCAGTTCTATTTTAAGTTTCACAAGAAATCTTCACACTGCTTTCCACAGTGACTCAACTAGTTTGCTTCCCCACCAATAATATATATACTGTTTTCTTTTCTCCACATTCTCACCAACATCTGTGTTTTTTGACCTTTTTAATAAGTGCTATTCTGACCAGTATGAGATGATATCTCACTCTGATTTGATTCACATTTCTTTAGTGATTAGTGATGTTTAAGGCATTTTTTTCTTGTTTGTTGGCCTCTTGTATGTCTTCCTTTGGAAGTGCCTGTTTATGCCTTTTGCCCATTTTTACTTGGATTGTTTCTTTTTTGCTTATTGATTTGTTGATGTTCTTGTTGATTCTGGACATTTTGTATTTGTCAGATGCATAATTTGCAAATTTCTTTTCCTGTTCTGTAGGTTGTCTGTTTACTTTGTTGGTTATTCCTTTTGCTTTGCAGAAGCTTTTTGGTTTAATTAGATCTCACTTGTCAATTTCTGGTTTTGTTACAATAACTTTTGGGGACTTAGCCACAAATTTTTGTGAAATCCTATGTCAACAGGAATATTTTCTGGAGTTTCTTCTAGGATATTTATAGTTTGAAGTCTTACATTTGAACCATTAATTCATCCTGAGGTAGTTTTTTAATACAGTGAGAAGCCAGAGTCCACTTTTGTTCTTCTGCATATGGCTAGTCAATTATCCCAGGACTTACGGGATAGGGAGTCCTTTCCCAATTGCTTATTTTTGTTGATTTTTTTCAAAAATCAGATGATTGCACATGTTCAGGTTTATTTCTGGGACCTCTACTCGGTTCTGTTGGCCTATATGTCTGTTTCTGTAGTAGTACTATGCTGTTTTGATTACTGTAGCTTTGTAAGATAGTTTGAAATCAGGCAATATGATGCCCCCCGCTTTGATCTCTTCGCTTAGGGATTGCTTTGACTATTCAGGCTTTTTTTTTTTTTTTTTTTTTTTAATCTGTGGAAATGAAATTGTGATTTTGTTAGAAATAGCAGTGAATCTGTAAATTGTTTTGGGTTTTATGCCCATTTTAATGATATTGATTCTCTCAGCCCACAATTATGTAATATTTTCTTTATTTATTTGTGTCATCTCTGATTTATTTTAACAATATTTTGTAGTTCTCCTTGTCAGGATCTTTCACCTCCTTGGTTATATGGATTTCTAGGTATTTAATTTACTTTGTGGCTATTGTAAGTGGAATTGTGTTCATGATTTGGTTTTCAACTAGAACATTATTGGTACATGGGATTTGTTTCCTAAAATTTAAGTGAATTCATTTATCAGTTCCAGGAGTCTTTTGGCAGATTGTTTAGGGTTTTCTGGGTATAGAATCGTATCATCAAGGAGGGGTAATTTGATTTCTTCTTTTCCTATCTGGATGCTTTTTATTTGCTTCTCTTGCCTGATTCTCCTGTCTAGGACTTCCAGTACTATATTGAATAGGAGTGGTGAAGGTGGGCATTCTTATCTTTTTCCATTCCTCAAAGGGAATGGTTCCAACTTTTTATCATTTAGTATGATGTTGGCTGTGGGTTCGTCATAAATAGATGTTCTTATTTTAGGTATGTTCCTTCAATGCCTAATCTATTGAGGATTTTATTATGAAGGCATATTGAATTTTATTGAAGGCTTTTATGCGTTTATGATGATGATCATTCAGTTTTTGTTTCTGATTCTGTTTATGTGGTGAATCACATTTATTGATTTGCATATGTTGAGCCAATCTTGCACCCCAGAAATAAAGCCTACTTGATGATAGGGAATTAACTTTTTGATGAGCTGCTGGATTTAGTTTTCTAGTATTTTGTTGAGAATTTTTGTACCTGTATTCATGAGGGATATTGACCTGATGTTTGTGTATGTGCATTTGTCTCTTCCAGATTTTGGTGTTAAGATGATGCTGGCTTTTTAGAATGAGTTAGGGAGAAGACCCTTCTCCTTAATTTTCTGGAAAAGTTTCAGGAGAATTGATACCAATTCTTTTATCATCTGGTAGAATTCAGCTGTTAATCTAACTAGTCCCTGGCTGTTTTGGTTAGTAGATTTTTATGAGTGATTCAATTTTCAAACTTGTTATTGGGCTGTTCCAGTTTTTACTTTCTTCCTCATTCAGTCATGTTAGGTTACATGCTTCTAGAAATTTACCTATTTCCTTGAGAGCTTCTAATTTGTGTGCATAAAGATGTTCATAATAACCTGTGAGGATCTTTTGTATTTTTATGGGATTGGTTGTAATGTCATCTTTGTCATTTCTGATTGGTCTTATTGGGGTATTCTCTTTTTGTTTGTTAATCTTGTTAATGGTCTATCATCTTTTGGTTTCATTGATCTTTTTTATAGACTTTTGGGTCTCAATTTCATTCAGTTCTCTGATTTTAGTTATTTCCTTTCTTCTACTAGCTTTGGGGTTGTATTTTCTTTTTTCTAGTTCCTCCAGTTGTGTTGTCAGTCTTCTTGTTGAATTGAACCCTTTATCATTATGTACTGCCCTTGTTTCTTCTTCCTGACTGTTATTGATTTAAAATCTGTTTTATCTGTTGTGAGAATAGAAACTCTTGTTCTTTTTTGTTCTCCCCCTTTTTTTTTGTTTTTTGTTTTTTTTGTTTTTGTTTTTTGTTTGTTAGATCTTTTTCCATACCTTAATTTGAGCTGGTAGAGATCATTACATGTGAGATGCATCTCTTAAAGAGAGCAGACAGTTGAGTCTTGGCTTTTTATCCAGTTTACCATTCTACATCTTTTAAATAGGGTGCTTACACCATTTACATTCAGGGTTAGTATTGATATATGAGATATTGATTCTGTCATCATGTTTTTGGTTGCCTGTTTTGTAGACTTGATTGTGTAGTTGCTTTATAATGTCTGTGGGCTATATGCTTATACGTATTATTTGAGTTAGCAGATTTTTGTGCTTTGTTTCCATGTTTAGCACTCCCACAAGGATCTCTTTTAAGAGTGGTTTTGTGGTAATGAATTCCTTTAGTGCTTGCTTATCTGAGGAGGACTTTGTTTCTCCTTCACTTATGATGCTTAGTTTGGATATGATATACTTTGCTGGAAATTCTTTTCTTTAGCATGCTGAAAATAGGCCCCCAATCTCTTTGGGTGTGTAGGGTTTCTGCTGAGAAGTCTGCTGTCAGCCTGATGGGGTTTTCTTTGTAGGTTACCTGACTTTTTCTCTAGCTGCCTTTACAGTTTTTGTTTTGTTTTGTTTTCATTGACTTTGGTTAATCTGATGACTCTATGCCTTAGGAATGGCCATCTTGTCTAGTGTATTGCAGGGGTTCTCGATATTTTCTGAATTTTTCCTCCTCTAGCAAGTTTGGGGAAATTTTCATAGAGTGTATTCTCAAATACGTTTTTCAAGTAACTTCTTTTCTCTCCCTCTCTTTTGGAAATGCCAATAAATCATATATTTGGTGTCTTTACAAGATCCTATCTTTCTCAAAAATTTTGTTCATTTTTTAAAATGCTTTTTTCTTTATTTTTGTTTGACTGAGTCAGTTCTAAAGGCTGGTCCTCAAGTGCTGACATCCTTTCTTCAGCTTGATCTATTCTGCTCTTGATGTCTGCAATTGTAATGTAAAATTCTTGAAGCAAATTTTTTAGTTTCAGAAGTTCAGTATGATTCTTTCTTAAAATGGCTATTTTATTTTTCAGATCCTGGATTGTTATACTGAGTTTCTTTGACTGGGTTTCAACTTTCTCCTTGATCCCACTGACCTTCCTACAGTCCAGGTTGGGGGTTACCCACCCTGTTGTTTCAGGTGTGTCCCAGGACAACAGAAGGCTGGAATCCTGGCATAGTTCAGAAAGAAGCAGGACTACCGAGATAGAAACTGTAGCAGGTGTGCGTGTCTGGCTATGAGCAGTGGGGGTGGGTGGAACCACATGCTCTACACTCTGGGTGTTTCCTGTGGGAACAGGAGGCTGCACTCACTGCCAGAATTCAAACAGAAGTGGGACTGCCAGGTTGGATACTGGTGTTGAACCTTTTTTGGTGACAGGGGCCAGAGCAATCTTACTGATCCCAGGCACCACAACTGCAGCCCGTGTTGGGACTATGGCACTGGTGCTAGTCTGTTCCAGGGACAAAGGCTTGTAGAGGTCACCGTGCACCTGAAAGTTGTTTCTGCAAAACTCTGAGTGGCTCTGTGTCTCAATTAAGAGGCGTATGGATAGAGGTCAGGAGGATTCTCCAACTCTCAGGCTTGCACAGGTTCCTGTGCAGAGTGTAAATCCACTGGAAGGTCTCTGACCCACTCACTCTTTTCCAGCGTTGAGAAGCTTCTTCTGGCTCCATCCTAATCCCAGATGGGCTGCTGCCCAGATTTGCTCCTCTCTGCTCTCTGTTTCTCCTTGCTGAGTTGATGGATCACAATGTGGTGCCTTAGACAACTAGCTTGCAGGATCAGTGCTCCTAGTCATTTTTTCCCCTCTTTAAGAGCAGTGGACGAGAGCTACCTCTAGTCTGCCATCTTGACCCAACCCAAAAATTGTTTATTTAAAATTAAGTTTTGGGTAGTAGATAAGCCCATTTTACTATTGAATTCTTTAATATTGCCAGCAAAGTGCCATTAAATATTTCTGCTATTATGGATATTAAAATATTCAATTTATTCTTTCTGATTCTTTTGCAAATTCATTATAATTCTATGTACATGTTTTATAAATTTACTGTAAAACTTTACTATTCTGTCCATCATTTTTCCTTGTAAATTCATTGTCACTACAAAGTAAACACTTACCTTTTAGTAATTTTCTTCCTTTAGGCTAAAATTTACATGGAAAAATTTATCCCTTTAACCACGTTAGAAAGTACAATTTGGTAGTATTTAATATATTTACAATGTTGTGCAACTATCACCACTCTGCAGTTTTAGGACGTTTTCATTATCTCAAAAAGAAACCCTTTACCCTTGAAATATCATTTCCCATTTTTCTCTCCCTTCAGCCCCTGAAAATTACTGATCTGCTTTCTAACTTTATAGATTTGCCTCTTACGGAGAATTATGCACTATATGATCTTTTGTGTCAGTCTATCTTCACTTAGCATAATGTTTTCAGTGATAATCCATGTTGTAAGTATCAGCACTTTATTTCTTTTTATGACTGAATAATATTCTATTGTATACAGATACAATTTTGTTTATCCATTCATTATTTGATAAACATTTTTGTTGTTTATATATTTTGCTATTTCAGCTATTGGAAATAGTGCTTTTATAATTATGATGTTTTTGTTTGAACACTTTGTTTCCCTTTTGCGGGGTATATACTAGAGATAAAGTTGTTTGGCCACATGTAATTCTATGTTTAACCTTTTGCGGAGCTGCCAAGCTATTTTTCACAGTGACTATAACACTTTGCATTCCCACTAGCAATGTGTGAGGGTTTAAATTTCTCTACGTTCAAAAACTATGCCCATCCGTGAGATGTTATTGTATGTTATTATGACTTTGATTCACATTTTTTTAATGACTAGTGATGTTGATCTTTTGCATGCTGATTGGCCATTTATTTTCTTTGTTGATAAAATGTCTAAGTTTTTTGCCAATGTTTAATTTTTAAGTATATTAATTTGACAGGACTGCCGTAACAAAATAGTAGGTAGCTTAAACAGCATAAATGTATCACAGTTTTGCAGGCTAGAATTCTGAAATCAAGGTGTTGGCAAGGTTGTTTTCTTCTAAGGAATGGTAGAAAAATATTTATCCCAGACTTCTCGCCTTGATTTGCAGATGCATTGCCACAATCTCTGTCTTTATATATACATTTACTTTTCTGGGTTTTTTTTTTAAATCTTTTAAATTTTTTTCTGGGTACAGAGTAGTTGTATGTATTTATGGCGTACATGAGATATTTTGTACTCCATAACATGTGAAATAAGCACATCATGGAGAATGGGTATGTGTCCCCTCAAGCATTTATCATTTGAGTTACAAATAATTCAATTGTATTCTTTAAGTTATTTTAAAAATATATAGTTATTATTGGCTATAGTTACCCTATTGTGCTACCAAATAGTAGGTCTTGTTGATTCTTTTTTTATATTTTTTGTACTCTCCTTTTATATTTGTATTTTGTTCTTCCTGTATGTGTGTATCTGTGTCAAAATTTCCCCCTTTTTATAAGGACACCAATCACGTTGGTTTAGGGACCTAGCGTACTCCAGTATGATCTCATCTTAACTGATAACATCTATATCCACTCTATTTTTAATAAGGTAACATTCTGAAATACTAGGAGTAGTTTTCAACATGTAAATTTTTTGGTGCACAATTCAACCTGTAACAGGTAATTTAGCTTTTTGTTTGTTTGCTTTGAGTTGTAACTGAAATATATATATACTCAATTGTCTATCTTCAACTACTGTATCTTCCCCAATTTACTGATTGTGAGGTGTCAGTGTTCTTTTTCAAGTCTGTTTTGGATTTTCAGATCTTTTGAAATTCTATGTGAATATTAGGATCAGATTTTCCTTTTCTTAATTTTAAAAAACAGTTGAATTTTAATAGAGGATTGCACTGAATCTGTAGATCACTTTGGTAATATTGCCATTTTAACAATATTAAGGTGTCCAGTCCATGAACATGGTATATCTTGGCATTTATATAGATATTCTTTAGCTTTTTTCAGCAATGGTTTGTTGTTTTCATTGTTCAAATCTTGGATATCCTTGGTTATATATATATTTTTGATATCATTGTAAATATTTTGTTTTTTATATCATTGTAAATATATTGTTTACTTATTTTTCTTTGTTCTTTGTCATTTGGTAACATATATAAATACAAGGTTTTATGTGTTGATAATGTATCTTGCAACTTTGCTATACTTGTTTATTGTCTCCAGTAAATTTCTTTATGGATATTTAAGTATAGTGTACATAGAAGATGTACAGAGATAGTTTTACTTCCTGATTTTAGTTTATTTTTCTTGCCTAACTGCTTTGATTAAACCACCCAGAAAATATTAAATAAAAGCTACAAAAATGGGCTTCTTTGTGTGGTTCCTGGTCACAGAAAGAAAGCTTTTGGTGTTTTACCATTAAGTATGATGTTTCTGAGAATTTTCATAAAACTGTTTTTTCTGTGGAGAAAATTCACTTTTGTTTCTAAGCTATCATGAAACTTCTGTATCACTTGACCTTTTCTGTTTTGATTTTCTTTTATTTAATTAATGTGGTGTATTACACTGGTTGATTTGTATGTATTAAACCACTATTGCCTTCCTGGTCTAAATTCTACTTGTTTGTAGTATATAATTCTATAAATATTATACTTAATTCGGTTTGTTTGTATTTTTTTTGAGAAATTTTTCAACTACTTTGACTTAATATATTAGTCTGTAGTTTCTTTTCTGTGATATCTTTGTCTAGCTTTAGAAACAGTGTAATTCTGACTTTATAAGATGATCTAGAAAGTATTACAACCTCTTTTGATGATTTTGAAAAGATTGGTGTTGAATATTCTTTATATTTGGTAAAATTTACCAGTGAAGGCATCTAGTCCTGAAGTTTTCTTCATTAAGAAGTATTTGATTACTGATTCCATCAGTTTGCTTGTTATAGATCTATTCAGATTTTTTTTAAATTTCTTGAGTCACTGTTTGTCATGTATTAGTCTATGTATTAGGCTGTTTCCACATTACTATAAAGAGGCATGCAAGACTAGGTAATTGATAAAGAAAAGAGGTTTAATTGACTCACAGTTCCACATGGCTGAAAACTTACAATCTTGGTAGAAAAGGAAGCCAGCATGTCTTACATGGTATCAGGCTAGAAGTGAAGTGAGAGCACAGGAAAAAACTGCCACTTTTAAAACCATCACATCTTATGAGACTCACTCACTATCACAAAAACAAAATAGGTGAAACTGCCCCATCATCCAATTATTTCCCACTAGGTTGCACCCTTGACATGTGAATATTAGAATTCAGGATGAGATTCCAATGGGTACACAGAGCCAAATCAACCCCTGAACCCTCCCAAGTATCATGTCCTCACATTTCAAAACCAAACATCCCTTCACAATAGTTCTCCAAAGTTTAACTCATTTCAGCATTTACTCATAAGTCCACAGTCCAAAGTCTAATCTGACACAAGGCAGGTCCCTTTTTACTTATGAGCTGGTAAAATCAAAAACAAGTTAATTTCTTTCAAGATACAATGGATGTAGGAGGCATCAAATAAATGTTCCCATTCCAAATGAGTGAAATTGTACAAAACAAAGGGACTACAGGTCCCATGAAAGTCCAAACTCCAGCGGGGCAGTTATTAAATCTTTAAGCTCCAAAATAATCTCCTTTGAATTCATGTCAAGGGCATGCTGATGCAAAAGGTGGATTCCCACAGCCTTGGGCAACTCTGCTTCTGTGACTATGCAGGCTACAGTCCCACTCCCAGCTTCTTTCACAGGCTGGTACTGAGTATCTTTGGCTTCTCCAGGTGCATAGTGAAAGTTCTCAGTGGTTCCACCATTTTGCAGTCTGGAAAGACGGTGGATCTCTTCTCACAACTTCAGTCTCTTCTCACAGCTTCACTAGTGCCTTAGTGCGGACTCTGTGTGAAGGTCCAACCTCACATTTCCCTTCTGCATTGTGAGGTTCTCAAAAAAGGGCTCCACTCCTACAGAAGATTTCTGCCTGGACATTCAGGAGTTTTCATACATCCTCTGAAATCTAAGTGGAGGTTCCCAAACTTTAGTTCTTGACTTCTGTGCATCTGCAGGCCCAACACCAAATGTAAGCTACCATGTTGTGGCACTTGCATCCTTTGAAGCCATGACCCACGCTGTATCTTAGCTCTTTTTAGTGCTGGCTGGAGCTCATTACAGTGAAGCTATGGGCCCAGTCCAGGAAACCATTTGTTCCTCCTAGTCCTCTAGGTCTGTGATGGGAGGTGCTGCTGTGAAGGTCTCTAGCATGCCCTGAAGACATTTTCCCCATTGTCTTGGCTGTTAACATTTGGCTCCTAATGTTACCTGAACATTTTTGCATAGGTAATAACCTATGCAAATTTCTGCAGATGGCTTTAATTTCTCCTCAGAAAATGGGTTTTTCTTTTCTATTGCATTGTCAGGTTGCAAATTTTCCAAACTTTTATGTTCCACTTACCTTTTAAACAAAAGCTCCAATATCAGATCAACTCTCTCAAATTCAGAGCCCAATAGAGCTCTAGGGCAGAGATAAAATGCCACCAGTCTCTTTGTTAAAGCATAGCAAGAGTGGCCTTTGCTCCAGTTCCCAATAGACTCCTCATCTGTATCAGAAACCACCTCAGCCAGACTTCATTATCCGTATCACTATCAGCATTTTGGCCAAAACCATTTGTCAATTGTCTAGGAAGTTCCCCAAATTCTCACATTTCCCTGTCTTCTTCTGAGCCCTCCAAACTCTTCCAGCCTCTTTCTGTTACCCAGTTCCAAAGTTGCTTCCACATTTTCAAGTATCTTTATAGCCGTACCCCATTCACTGCAGTGCCAATTTGCTATATTAGTCCATTTCCACACTGCTACAAATAGCTGCCTGAGACTGGGTAATTTATAAACAAAAGAGGTTTAATTAACTCACAGTTCCACGTGGTTGGGGAGACCTCAAGAAATTTACAATCATAGCAAAAGGAGAAGCAGGCACAGCTTACATGGCAGCTTACATGGCATCAGGTGACAAGTGAAGTGGGAGCACAGGAAAACTGACACTTATAAAACCATCAGATCTCATGAGACTCACTGACTATCATGAGAACAGCATGGGAAAAACAGCCCCCATGATCCAATTACCTCCCACCAGGTTGTTCCTTTGACACATGGGGATTACAGTTCAAGAGGAGATTTGGATGGGGACTCAGAGCTAAACCATAACAGTCTGATTGTACTTCCAGAAGAAAATATCACAGACTTGGTTGCTTAGAAGACAGAAATTTATTTTTTAACTGCAACTGGAAGTCCCAGAATAAGTTTCTCTTTCTAGTTTTCAGATAGTCATCTTCTCACTGTGTCCTCATATGGCTTTTACTTGATACATGTATGAGAAGAAAGGGAGAGAGGGAGAGAAGGTATCTCTTTGGTATCTATTTTCTCCTTTTTAAGGACAACAGTGACATTGGATCAAAGCTCACCCTTATAACTTTATTTAACCTTAATTATTTCCTTAAGACTTTACCTCCAAATAAGGACATGTTAGGGTTAGGGATTAGCATATACATTTTGGGGAAACACAATTCAGTCTCTAAAAGGTAGTTTGTATATTTCTATGAAGTTACACATTTCATATAGAGTAGTTCATACTGTGATAAAATATTGTTCATACTTTTCGGTAATGATTATTTTAATTCCTGGCCAGTCACAGTGGCTCACACCTGTAATCCCAGCATTTTGGGAGACTGAGGTGGGTGGATCACTAGCGACCAGGAGTTCAAGACCCACCTGGCCAACATAGCGAAACCATGTCTCTACTAAAATAAAAAGAATGTAGCTGGGCATGGTGGTGGACACCTGTTATCTCAGCTACCCAGAGGCTGAGGTACAAGAATTGTTTGAGTCTGGAAGGTGCAGATTGCAGTGAGTTGAGACTGTGCCACTGCACTCCAGACAGGGTGACAGAGTAAGACTGTGTCTCATAAAAATAATAATAGTAATAATAATAATAATGTCTTTTTAATCCTGTAAGATTTATCATATTACCACATTTTGATTTTAGATTTTAGTAATTTTAGTCTTCTCTCGTTTTTTCTTGATTAGTCTACTCTAAAGTTTGTCAATTTTGTTGATTTCCTTAAGGACAAACTTTGTTTTGTTGATTATTTTGTTATTTATCCTTGCTGTAATCTTTATTTTTTCCTTCGTTTTCGTAACTGGATTTAATTTGCTCTTCTTTTTATATAATTTTAGGTATAAAATTAGTTTATTGATTTTAGAATTTTTGGTTTTGTGTAGTCATTACAGCTATATATTTTCCTCTAATCCTTACCTTTGCTACAATTTATAACTTAAAGTGTGTTGTGTTTTTGTGTTAATTTGTCCCCAAACATTTACTCTTGTTATTTCTTCTTTGAGCTCTTAGTTGTTTAAGAATATATTGTCTATTTTTTTTACATAATGATAAAATTTTCAACTTTTTTGTTTTTGATTTCTAGTTGCCTTTCATGTGGTTAGAGATGATACTTTGATTTGATCTCTTATGATTGCATAAAAATTTTATAATCGGTTTTGAAATTGTTGAGAATTGCATTGTGACCTAAAATATGGTCTGTCATGGAGGACATTCCGTTTACATTTGAAAAGAATGTCTATTCCCTTGTTGTGTAGAGGAGTGTTCTTTATGTGTCTCCTTGTGTTTTCTTTTAATATTTTATTTGTGTATATATATATATTTTTGAGATTGAGCCTTGCTCCATCATTCATGCTGTAGTGCAGTGGCACAATCACAGCTCACTGCAGCCTTGGGCTCCTGAGCTCAAGCTATTCTCCCACCTCAGCCTCTCAAGTTTCTGGGATTACAGGAATAACCTGCTATGACCAACTCCTCTTTTTAATTACTTCTCTCTTTGTTAAATTTATTGATAATTTTTACTTGGTTACATTTTTCTCTTGTTTTATTTTTTACTTGTTTTGCGTGTGTGTATGTGTATATTTTGTCCATGGCTTCCTTTAGCTATTTTGTTACTGGTGGAAGGAGTTCTAGTTACCAGTGGTGAATCCATATGGATCTGGAGCAGCCTCAATTCTTGCCTCTTCAGAAGAAAGAATTTGACTGAAGAGCATGAAAAAAAAAAAAAAAAAAAAAAGTAAGTTTCAGGGCATGAATGGGAGTTTATTAAAAAGCTATAGAACAGGAAGGTATTCTGCGAAGAGACCCAACCAGGCAACTTGAAGAACAAGTGCAATGTTTAAGCTTGATTCTAGGACCTTATAGGCTGGTCCACCTCTGGCACCTTGTGCTCCTTTCCCATGGTTCTCAGTGCCCTCCTTACCCTTGGGAAGTGAGCACTCGCAGCATGTTTAGGAAGTTGTAATCATGTCCATCTAAGGCTTTCTTCCCTTCTCTAGTGGAGTGTCCAGAAAAGCTCATACTTCACCATTTTTTTCTCTTAATGCGCATACCAAGGCTCACTCACCCAATACCTGAGATTTTATTGGAAGCCCTTTCTGTTTCTCCCTGGAGCCTGCATTCAATTAACGTTTTAATATTAACAGCTGTGGATCATCAGGAGATTGTCTCTCCCTGGTGCAGGCTACCAAATTATCCTGCACCAGGATAGAGAGGCAATGTGACAACTGTTGAACCATCACTGCAATGCTTGACATCCCTGACAGGTTGGTTGGGAGGGAACCCTCTCCTGCCCTGATCATGCCCGTCTAACTACAGGTAACACTTTTGGCATAAATTAGACATTTGATTTAAAGTTCTCATCTGGGAAGTCTAATATCTGTTCTTCCTCTGGCACAGTTTCTATTAATTTATTTCCTCTCTGAATGGACAACACATTCTTGTTCCCTTGCATATATCACTGGTTTTTTAAAAGCTGCATATTTTTAATATTTTAATGTGGCAACTTTGGAAATTATATTCTTCACCTTCTGCATGGATTGTTGTTGTTATTTGTATGCTAAGTGACTTTTCTGAACCAATGTCTTAAAGCCTGTATTCATTGTCATCTGAGGTCACTTAAATCTCTGTAATGTTTAGCCATGCCTGTTGACAACTCTGCCTTAGCCTTCACGTCCTGCTTTTATAGATCTTAAAGATCAACTGAAGCATGATAGTTCCAGGTTTGCTCAGGTTTTTTTCTGGCATATCTTCAGCCCTTGGCCTGTGCCTGGCCTCCTAGATTCCCAGAATAGGCAAGAACTTTTAAAAGCCTTTATTCTCTCAAGTATCTCCTTCCCAAAACTCTTTCTTCCCAGGTTTGTTTGTCTATTTTTTCCCCCAATAATTACTTCTTGCCTCAGGCAACAGCAGCTAATTCATTTTCATTTAAATTTCTGACAAAGGTCACCTGAGAAGCTACCTCATCTCTGGGTAAGATTAAAAGTAAATAAAACAAAGGAAATCCTCTGAGCTAATCCTTCAAGGAACCACCAGACAGATCACAACACACTACTACAATTCTTCAAAAAGAAGGTCTGTATTGTTCCAGTTGGTACCTGCAACCTGCACCAGAAATGTAGGCTACTGTCTTCAAGGCCACCATTGAACTGGGGGGATTGGAGGGTGGTAACAAGATGACTTAAAATACCACAACACTCTTTTATAAAATTCAGCAGCTTTGTTCTTTTTTAAGTAAGTATCTCACCGGTTGTTGTAAACTGTTGATTATGGAATCATGAAATAGTTTATTCTATTGGTGTCAGTTTATTTCTTGCTTTCTTGAAGGAAACGGATTTGAGAGTTCCCAATCACATGATTTTCAGTAGTGTCAGTACACTTAATATTTTTATTTATATTTTAAAGGACAAAATAAGCTTAGTAAAGAAACAGAAAATTTAGGTACAGAGATAAGCCAAAATGACAGAATCTTAATGATAGAGGTAAAATGCCTTTGGAATCAAAATCGCAGTCTCAAAGCAAGAGAATATAATCATCTTATTTTATCCATAGCCATATGACCTTTAAAATTTTAGATATAATTTTAAAATGTGTGATTTTATTATCACTAGAACTACTAAAGCTGTATTTCTCATTTTTAATTTAATGAAAGTCTGCACAATCTAGACACCTTTTCTTAATGTTTTCATGATATATGTGATGTATGTAATTAAAGCCTTTGCAGATGCAAAAGGTTCTTTTCTATTTTCCCTAAAAACGGTTGACATTGTGTTAGAATATAGAATATTCTTACTGCCAACATTTCTCCTTAATGCTCTACAAATGTCGTCCATCATCTTCTGCAATTATCTTGCACAGGAGAAAAATATGTGGAAAGAAAAATAATGTATCCTGGTTTAAAGTATGAGCACTTTTTCATCAATTTCAAACATTTCCTTAATATATATTTGTTGATTAGTTACTGCACGTCTGGAACTGAACTACTAATAGAAAATTTGCAACCCTCAGGGAGCTTAGTCTGTTGGAAAATAGCTATAAACCTAATCATGATAATATCTATTAAAACCCTTAGGCATATAAATTGATAGAATAGATGGTGGCAAATGTTGAATTTTGTGTGGCCTATGAACTAAAAATACTTTTTGTGTTTTTATATGATTGGAAAAATTGTTAAGTTTTTTAAATATTATTTTGTGACACAAGACAATCATGTGGCAATCAACTAGTTTCCAGAATTAAAGTTTACCTAAACCTAGCTATTCTCATTTTTAACTTACATTGGTCAGAAATGCTGCTATGATTGCTTTCATGCTACAACAGCAGAATAACGCACTTGTGCAAGAGATATCTAAGTTTCACAAAGGGCCTAAATTATTTACACTCTGCCCTTTAGAGAAAAAAAAAAGTACAGAGGCCTGGTCTAGAAACAGGTGGGCATTCTTTCTGGGGGAATCCTGTTATTGCAAAAAAAAAAAAAAAAAAAAAAAAAAAAAAAAGAAAAAAGCAGTAGAAATCTTACTGTTTGAAAAAAATAAAAGGATCTAGCACAATAAATTTATTTTTGAAGCACTTTAATTCGAATTTTAAAATATAAAGTGATGTTGATTTTTTCTTGGTTTTCCTGAAATGTGGTAGTGTTTGTAGATATATATGTTATTTGGCCATATATGTACCACAAAAGACCCACACCTATGTAACCGTTAATTTTGTTAAGTATAGAGATACAAAAATATACATGAAAATATGTTGGATGGAATATTTTATATCCTTTTACAACTACTCCAAATAGACTGGTAGTACTATCCAGGACTTTTCAAGCTGTCAAAATCCTTCATAAACTGAGTTGTCCCACCTTGCGTATTCGGATTCTGTATGTCATCGTACCTACTTGTGCCCTTCCTTTAGCCAGACTGGCTGGCTACAGTTTGAGGGAACACTGACTTGACTTCAACACGACAGCAGATGGATGTGGTTCTAAATCATATTTTGAAAGTAAGGAACCTTCATATGGTGTGTTATTCAATTCTTCTTCATTAACCGTGGTTAGAAACCACCTATAATGAGGTAGCATGATTGGTATTGGAGTCTAAAAATTGTAATTAAACCTTGGATATATTTTCTGCACCAGGTGGATTCCTAGCCGCTAGAGATTGGCTTTAAGATTTTTGTAAATTAATAAATGTGTTTATTGATTATGGATATTAGTTTTAGGCCACAAAGAGTAAACATAGGTCTCAAAACAAATGTAGTTAAAATCTTTTCAGATTTAAATATTTTTGGTTTACTGTAGCGTTGTGAGGTATTAGGTTGGAAGTCAGGTAGGCGTGACGCCTCCAGCTTTGTCCTTTTGACTTAGGGATTGTCTTGGGCAATGCGGTGTGTGTTTGCTCGGTTTTTGGGTTCCATATGAACTTTAAAGCGTTTTTTCAAATTTCTGTGAGAAACTCTTGAGCTTGATGGGATGGCATGAATCTATAAATAACCTGTGGGGAGTATGGCCATTTTCACGATATTGATTCTTCCTATCCACGAGCATGGTATGTTCTTCCATTTGTTTGTGTCCTCTTTTATTTCACTGAGCAGTGGTTTGTAGTTCTCCTTGAAGAGGTCCTTTACATCCCTTGTAAGCTGGATTCCTAGGTATTTTATTCTCTTTGAAGCCATTGTGAATGGAAGTTCATTCCTGATTTGGCTCTCTGCTTGTCTGTTGCTGGTGTATAAGAATGCTTGTGATTTTTGCACATTAATTTTGTATCCTGAGACTTTGCTGAAGTTGCTTATCAGCTTAAGGAGATTTTGGGCTGAGACGATGGGGTTTTCTAAATATACAATCATGTCATCTGCAAACAGGGACAATTTGACTTCTTCTTTTCCTAACTGGATACCCTTGATTTCTTTCTCTTGCCTGATTGCCCTAGCCAGAACTTCCAACACTATGTTGAATAGAAGTGGTGAGAGAGGGCATCCCTGTCTTGTGCCAGTTTTCAAAAACATATTTTTGAAAGTGAAACATTTTATTTAATAATGACTATAAATAAATGCTTATTATACAGTATAGCTAAAAGTATTAAATTTTATTTATTTATTTATTTTCAATGAGGTCTCACTCTGTTACCCAGGCTAGAGTACATGAGTAGAGTACATGATCATAGCTCACTGTAACCTCGAACTCCTGGGCTCAAGAAATCTTCCCGTCTCAGCCTCCTAAGATGGGACTACAGTGAGTACCACTATGCCTGGCTATTTTTTAAATGCATTTTTTGTAGAGAGAGATTCTTGCTATGTTGCTGAGGATGGTCTCAACTCCTAGCATCAAGCAATTCTTCCACAATGACTTCAAAGATTACTGGGATTGTATGAGCCACCAATCTTGGTTAAGTATTGAAATTTCATATATGTTCATTACATTCATTATGAGAACAAAAACCAAAACTCATTATCAGTTTTAAAATTATTTTGTTAACTTATTACATCAAGTCCAGGAAAATTGTTCCCATAAGTTCATTTCCACTAAAAATGAAAGAAACAATGGAAAATTATGTGGGTTTTTAAATTATGTTCTAAAACTTAAGACTCATCCTGAAATCACAGATAGTGAATAAAAAGCATTAGACATCACCTCAAAACACCTTACATTCATGGCTGTTTCTCTTCTTCACTTTTACAAGGATGTTGTTACATCCTACTGTGGTTAACTAGATTGTTATTCTGATCGTATGTGATGCATAAATCATTGAATAATATAATAAGGAGTCCTTTTTTTGGCTATCACATTCTTGAACTTTCAGCAGGTATCTTTTTTTTTTGTCCTCATATATAGGCTAAATCTGGCCAAATGTCAATTATAGAAATTAGTGAAAATTTTCTCACATGTTAATGCAAACATGTCATTATCCAATGATATAAAATAATCTCTTTCATTTTGTTAGTATAGAAATAAGCTTTAATGCTAATACTGTTTGTCTAAACAAAATTTAGAATTAGGTTTTAATGCTCTGCAAGCACTTTCGAATTTTAGCAAAGGCCAATTCATCTAAGAATACAGCACTTCCTGAGATTTTTAAAAAGATGTAATAGTCATCAAAATATGTTTTTACTTGCTATAACAGGTCAAAAGTGATTTATGACTAAAATTAAATCACAAACAAAATTCTAGGTAGATATTGAAATTTAATCTAGATCTTGGCATCTGGATTTCATAATTGGCAAAATGACACTGAGTGTGACTTCTGATCTGATGCTATAGCACAACATGAAATAAAGTGATGATAAACAGAATTAAAAAAGAAAACAGAAAATTCCTCATTGTTCCTCTGTGTCACCCTACTAAAGAATATAGTTACAAACAGTGCATTTGCAAAGATGTGCATGGAAACACTTTTCATGAATTTGAGTGACAGATCTTGTTAATCTGATAAAAATATAATAAAGTGTGTGCATATAAGACAAAGTGAGTCTTTAGCTGTGATTCATGGAACAATTTTATTGTTCTTAAAATTTATCCAGTTACAGTTGGTCTTCAGTTAACTTTTAAAAAAAAATCTTTATTTTGTTCTGTTTCAAAATACTTTGTGTGTGTGTGTCCAGAGTGAAAATTCACATTATGAAGAAAATGTGGAATTTTATAAACTAAGTGAAAGAAAAAACAAACGTTCTGACTTCAGGTGCATGTACTATGTAGTTTATTTAAATGTGAAATGAAACTAGTACAATTGATTTTCTCATTTTGAGGACAGGAAATTGCAATATTACTGGTCACACATGGAATATAAAATAATAATCCTTTACTTATAATAAGCCTACGACATGTTCAAAGTCTCAAAATTTTCAGTGAGAAAAAACACCTAAAGTATTTTCTAGTGCTGATGACACCAGGAAGATAAGCTTCAAATCTGCCTTTGGAGAGAGTCGATAGCAGAATTCTGGATGACATGTGACTGGATGCAATAATTTTTTTGTCATGGATTATTAAAAACAACGAATGCCTCATGAGGAAGAAGTAACAATTGAAATGGTAGAGAACCCTAATCCCCCTCGCAGGATGTGTGACAGTGGTGTGGCTCATTTGTTTGGCCACCATGCACACTCAAACCCATTGTGGGAGGAGGAGCACAGAGATGGACAGGTATAGGATCTGGGACGAATGCCTCTGGGCTCCAGCCCCATGGCAGTGTCCAGGTGTGGGAGTCTGTGACTCACGAAGCCCAAGTGGGCATTTGTTACAGTGTGCTCCTTTAGCCTTGTCCTCCGTGGGCAGCTTAAGTATTAACCAGTTCAGTGCCCTCTTGGTACCCAGGTCCTTGTCCAGCGTCCAGGAAGAATCAAGTCTCACATAGACTTGAAGGATGTATGTGGGGGTTATATTGAGTAGTGGAGGTGACCCTCAGTGGGGTGGATGGGGAGCTGGAAAGGAGATGGAGTGGAAAGATGATTTTCCCCTGAAGCCTGGTCATCCATCTTCTCTCCAACTACCCCCAGCCAAACTCCTCTCAGTGTTTAGACACTCCTTTTCTTCTCTCTGACGTGCAATTCTGCCTTTCTTCTACTCTTCCATTCACCTCACCGTCTGCTTGTGTGCTTGTGTGGAGCCTAGAGATTAGGGTTTATATGTGTACAGGATATGGGGGTATGGCAGGTCAAATGGCAACTTTTGGGTGCAAAAACAGGAAATCTTGCTCCAATTTAGGGCCATGGGTTTCCAGGCTTGAGAATAGGGCAGCTGCAGGGGAACCAACCTCTTCTACTCCGTATTTCCCTGTCCATCTCACAATCATTCTATATTTGTGATTGCACATTATGTAATAAATGAGTTGTAATTTTCTCATGTGCAAGAGCTCATTTGAAAGTTACCTTGCTGTATAGAATCTACACAGTAGTCCACAGAGCAAATTAACTCTTCTATGGCAGTGCCCTATAAGATTGCTGTAAATGTGTGTTTGTTGGGGTGTGGTTATAAAAGAGAACATTTTGTTCTCTTGTGGTGCCCAGAGTTGAACTCAAAATGTTTCCAACATGAAAGATGTTCCCATCTTTGAGGTTGAGAAATAAAAATAAGCCAATGAACAAAACTTTCATTAATTTTATTAAGAAAATAATGTATTGGCAAAAGAATAGTTTATATCATTTCAAAAGTTGAAATACAAAAAAGAATGATTATTAATTTTAAACTAATATTGTAAGTATGTGATTACAAAAGAGCAGTAAACGACAGTATGTAATATACTGAATTAATGAAGTCATAATGTATAGACAACTTGAAATGTAGTAATGATGATAATGTTATTTATTATACATTGTTAAATAAATATAAATGTACCTTATTTGAACTATTTATATGTAATTTATCTATATAAACATTATATTACTGTTATGTTACAGAAGTATTCCTTTTTGGGAAAAAATTTTATTTTGATATATTGTATAATTTCAAATCATAGCATGCATTAATATTCAATTTCATGTCATCATAACTCTTGGGATAGTGAAGTCTCTTAGCTGCAATTAGGTGTCAGATTCAGGCTACAAGTTAAAGGTCATGGTCATGACAAAGAGTCAAGGTTAAGAGAACTGGGGGAAAATAAAGTTACAGAAGGACTAACTCAGAAAATACATTATAGGCCTCCAACATCCAGAAATAGCCAAAGAAAGAGGATGCATGAATCTTGGAGCATTTGTAAAGAAATTCAGATATATTTATTTCTTGCTAATCTAGGTTAACTTGGAAAGAAATGTTAACCAAATGCCAGATCATGTGCCAATCCATCTAAAATGTATCAGTTTATTTTTGAAAATACTAACACACACATACACACATATTTTATACATGCATACATATTTTATACATCATAAATCAGTTTACATTGTTCCTAAACACATTTTATTGCAATAAACACCATTTTTTCTGTTAATTTATACTAAGTTGGAATTATACTTAGAAATCTTTCTTGAAGGTGGTTTTGAACATACACAAATTCCAAATTTGTGGATTGCTTAGGTTAGTCAATATCTCGGTGATGGAGAGATTAACTAATTTTACATCTCCTTAAAGTTAAATTCTTGGTATGTGTAAATTCTCATTCTCCATGTTCTCAAAATTTAAAGTTTCACTTCCTATCTATTTTTCCAATATATTGTTTGGATAGTTTTTAATAGAGGTAAAGTACATGGAAATTAAAGTGGATTGTAATCATAGTTGTTATCAATATTTTTGTGAGGGTAAAACAAGAAAGTTAAATCATACAACACAGCTGGAACTGGGATTCAGAATTAACCTATGTTGACTGTTGTTTTCTTTTCACCCTTTCATATATATTTGTATCAGTTGAAGTACATAGTGGCTAAAGAGCCTCCACAGAAAATAATTTAAATGTATTCTATAAGTGGTGTTCAGACATATAGAAGCATGTGCAACAGGCACTGGGAATTGAAGGATGAGACGACAGGGACAAAATTACAATGATCAGCTAAGAACCTCTTTATTGTAATTTTTGTTTTTTTCTTTTTTACTTTATGTTCTGGGATACATGTGCAGAACATGCAGGTTTGTTACATAGGTATACATGTGTCATGGTGGTTTGCTGCACCTATCAGCCCGTCATAAATGCTTGTTCTTGTGAGTAGCCTCAAAAGTAGAGCCTGGGGGTAAGGAAGCAGCAACACCCAGTAGCAGAACCTAATTCTGATAAATGCAAGGGCAAAGGGTACGGCTGTCCCCTGAGTCAACAGAATAATGTCAATTGCTGTAATGGCCCCTCAGTTTGATAAAAATTAGCAATGAAAGTAGTCTAGGGAACAATAAAAACTGATTTAAGAACACATGTAAGACTACCTGTTAGACACAAAATTAACTGGATAAAAAGTGTTACATTTCTTTAGACATAAGAGGGTAATGATATAAACACAATATTGGTCCTGATAATACTTTGTTGTCATTTGCAATTTTGCTAATGTTTAGAGACATTTGCAACTCAGTGGTTATATATAGCAAGTATATGTGGATTAGTTTGATTAGACAAAACAATGATATCCTAATAATCATATAGTAGGACAGGGTTGTTCTTAAAAAACCTGCCATCTTTTGTGAACTCACTCTGAGCTATTTTACTGAAAGAGCGAATTTTTAAGAGCCTCCCTCTTATTTTCTCAGAATTAAACCTTTCTTTCCAGTCTTCCTAAAAGCCTACATCTCATGATGAGAAAATATTGAATGAACTAAGCAATATTTAGTAATTATGATGACTATAATATATGGAGTGATGCCCAACATTACAGATTTAAAGACAGACTACCAACCATACCACTCTCAAGAGCCTCCTTTATCTTTGTTTTAAATATATGGTTTTATCTATTTATGCTGAAATGAAACAATATGTAATCTTCTTTCATTTGTAAAGTTGCAAAAAATAACATTTGGTGAGTATTAATCTTATTTCAAAACTCATTTTGAATCCTCATTCTGCTGACATGATGGAAACAAAATCTTAATTTGAAGTCACTTGTGTTTTAGGCTTAGTTCTAGGTGCGTGGATCATGTCATGGGATCAATAGGAGGGTAGTAACAAATCTTGTCCTGTAAGTTCCATAGTTACACTATAATATTTCGACCAAAATATCCATTACTTTCTCTAGTCATTGGTCCACACAAATGCTGAGGAGATGTTCAACTTTCCCATTATCTTAGCTCTTTCATCTTTGGTGACTATTCTGACCACCTCCTTTCTCAACTAGATATATGTGAATCATTTTTGCCTACTATGTCATGCTGAAAAACAAAAGAAAGTGCTATTTAAGGCTTAGTCTGCAGACACACTGTGCTAGATGTTGCTATCCCTCACCAGCTGGCTCCACCTGGACCATCATGGAAAAGTATCTTTATCTCCAAAATTCCTCCATCTTATAAGACATGTCTGCAGATGCCACTTTCCCAACTGATGTCTTCACTCTCTCAAGTATGAAGGAGCCTATTCCAGTCTTGGAGGGTGTGGGGAAAGTAATACTTTCGCTCTTTCTGTATCCTTATAAATATTTTGTCTTTGCCATTATTTATCTATCTATCTATATATCTATATAGATAGATAGATATATACATTTTTTTTTTTTTTTTTTTTTGAGACGGAGTCTCGCTCTGTCGCCCAGGCTGGAGTGCAGTGGCCGGATCTCAGCTCACTTCAAGCTCCGCCTCCCGGGTTTACGCCATTCTCCTGCCTCAGCCTCCCGAGTAGCTGGGACTACAGACGCCCGCCACCTCGCCCGGCTAGTTTTTTGTATTTTTTAGTAGAGACGGGGTTTCACCGTGTTAGCCAGGATGGTCTCCATCTCCTGACCTCGTGATCCGCCCGTCTCAGCCTCCCAAAATGCTGGGATTACAGGCTTGAGCCACCGCGCCCGGCTATTTATCTATATTTCTTTAGGGAACTAGGATCTTAAAAACATCAACTCTGAAATAGACTCCAATTTTCTATCTCTATTCTCTTGGATATTTTTCCTAAGGCCACACAGTACAAGATGGCCTAGATGATTTAATGAATAAAGGACAGTGGGGATAAAAGGAATGCGTAATTCAAAAATATGAAGTTGGGTCATATGTAGTACATATTAATACTAGGACTCAAGAAGAAGAAAAGAGGAAAGCAGATAATAATTATTGAAATAATTGAAAAATGAATGACAAAATTATTAAATACAATTCAAAACCCTTGGGAAATATGACATGAAACAGGAGTAGAAAGAATGGGCAGTAATAAATACAAGGAATAAAAAAGAGAGAAAGAGGCGCGTTAAATTAATAAAGATTATTGACCAAATATATTTTGTTTTTGTTTTGCTTTTTCTATTTCGTTGTGGTCACTGTCCTAGAAATTAAGGCATTAGCAAGACATGATTTCTTCCCGAAAACAGTTCAAAGACCAGTGGTAGAGCAAAAGAAGTAAAATAACAAATAAAATGCATCATGAAGTATAAAATAAAACCTTAGTTAAAAGGAATTCTCAGAAACTTGATGTCATGGTGACGATGATGGTGTGTGTGTGTGTGTGTGTGTGTCTAATGGTTTCTGAGTGCAAAGGCACTTGTGTTACATCTTAAATGAAGAGAAGGTATGTAAACAATAGAGAATATGGTGTATGTACAAAATTCAAAAGTTTTACCCATCTGTCTATGCTAGTTTACACTGCATGAAAAGACAGTAAGTGAAATTCAGAAAGAGAGGAGGGGTTAAAGATATTCCTGACAAAGGATAAAATGTGAAATGTGAAACTTCTGATACTAGCTATGATAGAATAGCTAGTACTATGCTATTTTTTTTTTTTTTTTTTTTTTTTTTTGAGACGGAGTCTTGCTCTGTCGCCCAGGCTGGAGTGCTGTGGCCGGATCTCAGCTCACTGCAAGCTCCGCCTCCCGGGTTCACGCCATTCTCCTGGCTCAGCCTCCCGGGTAGCTGGGACTACAGGCGCCGCCACGTCGCCCGGCTAGTTTTAGTAGTTTTAGTAGAGACGGGGTTTCACCGTGTTAGCCAGGATGGTCTCGATCTCCTGACCTCGTGATCCGCCCGTCTCGGCCTCCCAAAGTGCTGGGATTACAGGCTTGAGCCACCGCGCCCGGCCAGTACTATGCTAGTTTTAACACTGTGGACAACTCTATGACTGGATACATGATATGAAACAAGTTTTTGTGGACATCAGATAGTAGGCAGCACAAAATTGTCATTCACGAGAGAAGAAAAGCAAATGAGGTAAACCCCAATCCAGATATCCCAAAACAGAATAGCTTCAGGGATATTAAAGTCATCTTTCAAGGTGGCAAAAATTCCTGAATTTTCAAGACTTTTAGAATAGAGTTGTATAATTTTCATGATGTGAAAACTTTGTTCATATATTCTTTTGAAGACTTCATTATTATTATTTTTTTTTCTGATTTAGTAATCGCTAAAGACTTGCAGGGATTTTGGTAGAACACCTAATTCACACTACCTCTGAGGCAGA
>NW_016806339.1:416192-422578 GCF_001698545.2 Rhinopithecus bieti
AAAAAAAAAAAAAAAAAAACCTGTGTTAACTGAGATATAAGTAATACCTATGATATAAATTTTAGTTAGACTAATTTATAAATTATGGTTTTATACTAGCCCTGCCTCCTTAAATACATATTCTTTTCGGATGAAAACACAAGGTAGCGTATTTACAGCAAAACATAGGAGAAAATGTTTGGTATTTTAGTTTAACCTGCCCTTTGGTAGACTTGAGTAATTTTTAGAATACTAAGAAAAATGGATCCAGAACGTAAGATCTTAAATCCCTAGCAGAGTTCCAAAATGTCAGTTGGATCTTAAGCTATGCTGTGTTTCTGTGTAAGTTCCATAAAGGAATTGCTGGACATGTGTATTGATTAGCCACCCGTAAGAGTTTGCATTTCTGCATGAAAGATGAACATCTACTTGGGGTCCCGTTGTATGAAAGAAGACACCTGGTAAACTGAGGAAACTTGAAAGTATATTTTATTAATTTTTATCAGTGTAAAACCCATGACACAGTTTTCTTAAAATTTTCTTTCCATTCTTTACAATTAACCAAAGAAAAATAAAATCTGTCCCACTGGCTTCTTTAACTTTACGATTCCTACCATCATCAGATGTGATTATAATATCCATGAAGACATTTTAACCTCAAAATTATTCACCTGTTTCACTCTTACTACATTCAAGTTAGCTTTCTATGAACTGCAGATCTGCAGAGCTGTAATGCTACACGTGCGTACACAAAGAAATTACAATTTGTGATCATCACCTCACATATTCCCAGCTTGCAATATAACTCTCACTACATGTTCGTTTGATTTTATTCACCATTCATTCTTTCATTGATTTATGCAATCTACAGGAATCAGACCCTTACTGTACAATATGCAATCTACAAGTTGGACGCTAAAAAGAGAAATGTATTTGACCACTGGACGCAGTGGCTCATGCCTGCAATCCCAGCACTTTGGGAGGTTGAGAAGGGCGACTCATCTGAGGTCAGGAGTTTGAGACCAGCCTGGCCTACATGGTGAAACCACATCTCTATTAAAAATAAAAAATTAGCCAGGTGTGGTGGCACACACCTCTAGTCCCAGCTACTCAGGAGGTTGAGGCAGGCAAATCACTTGAACCCGGGAGGCAGAGGGTGCAGTGAGCCAAGATCGTGCCATTGCACTCCAGCCTGGGTGACAGAAAGAGACTCCATCTCAAAAATATATATGTATATTTCACCAAACTCAGTATGCTTTATTAGCTTGTCATGTGAGTTTATTTATTTATTTTTTAAGTAACCAAATGATATGAGTGTTTAGTGTGATAAAGAGATTGATTTGCTGTGTGCTTTGGGAACAAAAAGGAAGGAATAACAAACTATGCCTAGAGAGGGTAAAAGTTATTTTAAGGTAATATAATCTTTGAACTGAGGCAGAGGGAGGTGGGAGAAGCAGCAGGATACATGCTGAATAATAGTCATGAGGCCTAAGATACTCTTGTGAGTTCAGGGATTGTATTGCACTTTATTTGTAAATATAAAAGATGAGGCCAGAAGTGGCCCTGTGCTCAGATCATAAAGGACCCTTCCCTGTGTCCCATGCTAGGAAGCACATGCCATGCTGCAACCTGTAGAATTTGGCTTTAGTTATCACTCATCAGATTCAAATGGAGGAAAGGGAAACACATCTATTTCTCACCATCCTTCACCTAACCTTGTTGGATCTTCATATTTTATTTCAGAAGTGTGAACCACAATACATAGCTGAATGATGGAATAAAACTTCAATTTAGACAACATAATTATTGTGTTGTTAAAATCCATTAATCAAAGTGAGTCTACATCCGCCCTCTTGATTATGAAACAATAGAAATATTGAAAGATTGACTTCCCATTCAAATGAAAAAAAAAAAAAAAAAATGATTGCTTCTCCCAAGAAAGAATATACTGGAATTTATTGTAAGTTAGAGCAATGCAGAAAATGGATATAGCCAGGAAATATTAATGTCAGAAATTTTGTTTAAAACTACTAGTGCCATTTATGTGATAACATATTAGTGTACAAAAACACATTAATGTATCTTTTTTATTTATCCCTCTCTTACTTACTTAGGCTTTCCTTCTGTTATTGTCATTATCTACTATTTTAATGGATACAAACCGTATCACCATCCCCTGTGAATGCCTTTCCCTTATCAATTATTTTCTGCTTCTGCTTACTTATGAACTTTTGGGATTTACAGATTATGTTTTTCTTGTCCTATTTGATATTTTTGTTTTGTATTTTCAATAAAGATTTTCCAGAGAGACCATCCCACAGTCTCAAGAGTTAAGAAATTGTATTTTATTTTTTTAATTCTCCAATTTCTTGTCAGAAATCATGTCTATCTTGTCTCTTGCTACTACAGACAATTTAACTTTATTCCAGTCTTCTAATGTGTCCTGTTTTCTTTCCACTGTCCACAACCCCAAATCCCATACTCACACTATTTCACCTACAGAAAAGGTGTTTTCGGAGTCTCCCCTAAAACTAGCTTTATGTTTTCTAACTACAGTGAACTTTATTGATGATAGTATTTAACGTGAATGTTTTAATTGTCTATGTGCTTCACAGTATCTTTGATGTGTAATACTGAGTGCCAACCTGATCCTGGGTGTGTCTGTGAGGGCGTTGCCAAAAGAGATTAACATTTGAGTCAATGAGTTGGGAAAGACAGATCCACATTCAATCTATTGAGCACAATTTACTCAGCTGCCAGTGAATATAAAGCAGGCAGAAAAACGTGAATAGGAGAGAGCTTGGCCTAGCCTCTGAGCCTGCAGCTTTCTCTCATGCTGGATGCTTTTTGCCCTCAAACATTGGATTCCAAGTCTTTTGGTTTGGAGACTCAGGTTGGCTCTCCTTGCTCCTCAAGCTTGCAGACAGCCTATTGTGGGACTTTGTGATCATGTAAGTTAATACCTCATAAACTTCCCTTTATATATTATATATACACACACATGTATGTACCTATATAATATACATATATTATATGTAATATATTTATATATTTTATATAGCCTATATGATTTATATTATATATAACACATATATATTATACATAACCTATATTATATATAATATACACAACCTATATATATGTTACATATATATCCAATATTGTATCCTTGGGGTTGAGTTTGATTTCACAGTATACAATAAGTATTTGCTAAACAAATACATGACTAAAAGAAGTGAGGAAACAGTCAACTCTTAGTCAAACCCCTTATTCCCTTTGCCAGTTTAAATATCATCCCTGAAGTCAGGATTTCAGATTTCTAAGCTACATAATGAGAGTTTTGAACTAGATGACAGCTAACTTCAATTTCAGATGTTAAATTATTTTGCTTTACAAGTGGTGAGCTTGAGATGGAACCTACCTTCTATTGGCATCATACTGATGTAATGTAGGACCTTCATTATGGTGATATTCCTGACTTCTTCTCTTTATTCCTTTCTGGACAGGGAAGAATGATTTACCTGACTGGTGAGTTTTGGTGAAGAAACTGGCCATAAATTGCATTCGATGGCAGCTAGGACATGCTCTCTTCTTCACTCTTAGTCTTGCACCAACAAAACCAGGACAAGTTTTGTTCCTGCTGGTAAGGGCTGATGCTGCCTGTGGCCAGGGAATTATTAATAAGTGCCTCTAACTTTACTTCTTTGCCTATAAACCGAAGTCATATTATATACCACTTCATCAGTAATGGAAAGAGTGGTTTCATTTCCATTTTCCTGACTCTTTGTCCATCTCTAACTTGGTTCTGAACTTTGGAGGAAAAAATAAGGCTGTTATTTATGAGGCTTTACAAATTTTAAAAGGTAAAAGCTAAGAAAATGGTACTTACTTTTCTCTGTTTTCAACCTTTTCAGATAAGCAGAAATGTAATTTGAACATGTGTGTGCATATGTGTGTGTGTATATGCGTATATGCAAGTGTATATACATTAATATATAAGTATATGTAAAGAAAATAAAATGATAACTAAAATTTAGATATACCTCAAGGTCAACTGTTTATAGCTGCATAATCAAAACTTAAGTCATTCCGATTTGCCCAAAATGTTAGTTCCAATTACAAAAAAACCCCACAAAAACTCATGAAATATAAGCTTTAAATTCTTGTCAGCATGATTTAATGAAATTAAATCAATCAGCTATAGATGAATCAGCTTAAACAGCTCCACTTGCCCTAAATAGAGTGTTAATGTATATCAGCCAATGACAAAGAAGATTCTTTATGCATCATAAACTATGCTGCAACTGCTGCGAGCTGGACTCCTTAGCACTTTCAGTTTGAGGTCTCCCAATTTGTGAACTATTATTTCGTATGCACAAGAAACTTTTAAGAATTGTTAAATTTCATCTGATTTTATTAATGACACATATACATGTAAATATATTTATATATTTATAAAGTTATTTGTTGTATGCAAAATTTAAGCTTGTGTACTTATAAACTCAAATACTTTACATATTGAGTTTGAGTACATTACAGTCCAAATCCCTTCAGTGGTGCAGGAAATGGTACATATTATGAGAGCAAGACAATTTCACACTGAAGATCTGAAAGTTTTTTTAAAGGAAAATAGTCACAGATAAGCTGGTAAAATAAACAGTTTAGATGGAAATTGAGAATCTACCAATTTCTGAGACCATGTATCTTAAAGATTATATTTTGTATTTTGGATTTTCTTATAATCCATATTTTAATTTTTATTTTTAGAAATGGGGTCTAGCTCTGTCATCCAGGGTTGAGTGCAGTGGTGCTATTATTGCTCACTATAACCTCAAACTATTGGGCTCAAAAGATCCTCCTGCCTCAGCCTCCTGAGTACCTGGAATTACAGATTTGTGCCACTACACCCAACATTATAATTTTTTTTTTCTTAAAAAAACAAGGTTTCATTACATTGACCATGCTGGACTTGAACTCCTGGCCTCGAGTAATCCTCCTACCTCTGCCTCCCAAAGATCATAAAAGCCTGTAGTTTTTTGGTAACATCTAGCTGCAAAGGGAGAATAACCATCAGAAGGAGAACATTCAGAGGGAAAAAAGTGGGAGGTGGTAAGAAAAAAGTGGGAGGTGCTATTACAATATTTTAATAGCATTGTTTTATATCCTGAAACCAGCACGGCATGAAGCTGCCTCTCCTTCACATACTCTATAAGTATGTCATAAGCAAACACATTACTTCTTTTTCTCCTGTTAAAATAGATTCTGATACCTCAACCAAAAGAGTTCTGACTAACACATAACACATAACAATACATAATATTTGTGAGGTTTAACAAATATGGAATCAGAAATTAGTTTAGGAAGAGTGTGGAGTGATGTAAAGACTAATGAAAGATGATCTTGGCTTCAACATTTCTTTCATTTGAAAAATTATATTTTATTTATGAAGAGATGAGGAAACTTTGGAAGAAGTTGGCATGGCATAGTATAGTTATTAACTAGTTTTTTTTGTTGTTGTTGCTAATCCAGTTACAGATATAGGATTCTAGCATTATATCAAAGTTCATCAGAAAAAACCATTGTGACATTAGTAATGTATCTTCTGGTTGCAGTGAAATTAACAAACATATGCCATGTATGTGCCACTCATCAAATGTAATGGAAAGATTATGGATTTGGGGATGATATTAATCCTGTATCCAGTACTACCTAGATAGATAAAACTGTTATTTATGTGTATTCAGTATAATCCACATCACTTATGATGATATTGCCTGGCTGTGATATTTATCCCTATTTCAAGGAAGAGGAAATCGAGGCTCTCAAATGTGATGTGGCTAACCTAACATTTCAGAATTAGTTTAGGGAGAAGCTACTCAAATTCAAATTTATCAGGCATAACGCTTAAATTCATTCTCAGGTCCTTTTATTTGTTTGATGTTTGTGTTTTGTTTGTTTTGTTAATCAACATCCCAATTTTAAAAAGCCATTCTAATGTTCGTAAAGAAACAGAAAGGTCAATGAATTGGAATCATCAATTAAGTGGTGTTGACTGAGATGGCTCTTTAGTTGAGCACCAAGTGGCTTCCCTCACACCCCCAAAGCAGTAGTCATGAGAGCCTCTGTAGGGTGGGCATGATGGCTTACACCTGTAATACCAGCACTTTGTGAGTCCAAGGCAGATGGATCACTTGAGGTCAGGAGTTCACATCACCTGGCCAACATGGTGAAACCCCATCTATACTAAAACCGCAAATACTAGCTGGGCGCAGTGGCACGCACCTGTAGTCCCAGCTACTCAGGAGGCTGAGGCAGGAGAATGTCTTGAACCTGGGAGGTGGAAACTGCAGTGATCTGAGAACGTCCCACTGCACTCCAGTGCTCTGCCTCAAAAAAAAAAAAAAAAA
>NW_016806339.1:422746-428671 GCF_001698545.2 Rhinopithecus bieti
AAAAAAAAAAAAAAAAAAAAAAAAAGAACAATTTCTACCTCACAACTTTATGAAAGTTTTATGCCTTTCTGTGAACTGGACAACACCATAAAAACATTATCAGGAAAATTTCAAATAAGTGAACACATACTTCATTTTGAAGATGACTGTTAAAGTGATTTTGTTTCTTTGGAAATATTTTATTCAATCATCTCAACACTCATTCTTTTCATAAAACTTGATAAAAATATATAAAAAGATATTTTTCTAAATTAAAAACATCTAAAATAGTTTTTTTCTTATTGAATATCACACTACATTTTCATATAAAATTGTCAGAAACCTTTTCCCTTTAGTCTATAATACAATGGCAATATGACAACTCATACTTTACTACCACATATCTAAATTCCTTGGGAGACTGTTGTAACTTTTATGCAATTGGGAGCCATGTGTAGATTTATGAGTTGTTGAAATTTTAAATAGCTTTAAATGAAAATAATATGCTGCCTAAATAATGCAAAGAATATATTTTAATACTCAAAATGATTCTATAAATTACTGTCTTATCGAAAATTTCAAGGTCAAAGATTAAAGAATACATGTCAAGGTATTTATAGTTATAAGGATGAAAAAAAGGTTAAAACTTTTAATCAGGCATGATAGTATTAATGTGACACTAAAATCTATCCATCAAAATCAAAATGTTCTGTGGATAAACATAGAAATGACATCATTACTTAATACATTCGTTAATACATAGAAATTCTCATGCTTACAACAATCAAACATTTCAGTGATTCAGTTTTACAGTGGTAAGTAGAAGAATACGTTTAAATATTCCTCTGTTTAAAACGTAAGTGCCACTCTTATTGTTAATTGTATATAAAGAAACTCTGCTTTTTTGCTAACTCCTTATAAAAATTATATAGACATATTTCCTAGAGAGCAGTAACATGTTGCCACACAGAAGTCTTGGTTGAGAGTTTATGGCATGAGGATACTGGTCTCAGTTATGCCATCAATAATAATTACACTGAGTATATATTGCACAGTAATTTTTTCAGTGTGTGTTTCCTAAGTAGTAAAATAAGTTATAGGAAGATGTTAGAGCAAGATGTCTTTAAGGAATTTTTTGTTTCTGAGACATGTATTGATTCTACTTAAATAATAAGGGGTAAATTTTATAAGTTTATAATAATAGGATAACCATTTTTTTCCTCTGCTTTCATTAACTTAGTGCTGTTAATTCTGAGATTTTCTATTATAAAATCCTTAACTTGAAAAAGCACCTCAAGTTTCCATGCAGAAGTACCATCAAGTGAGTGTCCTCTGCATGGGGACTTCTGAGGAGGGCACAATTTGGAATGTGAGTTCCCTAAAAATATCATCTTCTGTCTACTTAATTCTCTGTCTAGCTTTTGTTGAAATCTTTGCAACTGTTTCTTCTACCCATCAACAAAGAATCCAATTAAAACTGAAATAAAAGCATTTATTCCTATTTCATTTTGTTGGTTCAGATCATCACCAGCTGGTATTTTCATGGTGTGTGGTTTCTACAAACCAACATATTGAGGTCAGTTCTGGATTTTCATCAGTTGCAAACTATGAAAAATGTCAGTTCATGATGAGTGATAATCCAAAAAGTGGCATGGCCAACTAATTTAAGGTGACATATGTGAGTCCCTCTCACTTTGGTGGTCTCATGTATGCTCAGATAAAATGTGCCATCAGAAAACACTGAAGGTGCTGTCTTTTAATTTATTTGTGAGAACACTTTACTTCATGGTTTAATGGTTTCAGCTGAAATTACAGTTTCAGTCATTCATAAAACCTCAAAATTTACTTCATATTATATTTTATATTTGATTTTAATTGGAAGATTATTTTTGGAAAATGAGAAGTTCTCTTCACCGTACTTCTATTTCCAATTTGTAGCTACCATCATCTAGCATAGTCAATGAAAATTATAAATGAAATTTAAAGAATTGCCTCAAATGGCTTTTCTAACATAAAATAAGCACAGCACGATTTGATCAAAATTGCCTTCTATAGCTTTACAATTAGTTTTCTTTGAACAAATGTCTAGTTTCAAAGTGTGTTGACGATTACAGAAAATTTTTATTCAAATAAGATAAGTTATGTAATGGGCCTAAAGTAAATAAGAAAGATTCTTTATAAGTAAACTTTCACCTCTTTCTAGATTTTGAAATGGCATTGTCCTTCATTAAATCCAAGAGAAGAAATATTATTATCTACTGAACAGTAGAATTTATTATATGACTTTAAGAAAATATATAGAGAAAACATGTAAGCAAAAAAACAAAAAAAGTATTAAAACTCCAAAAGCATAGACTACTCATAAAATATTAATAATAGAGAATGTATGGCAGCATTTTCTCTCTCACAAAATGCTATAAATAGCTACACATATTGGGAAAAATGGGTAGGAAGTCGAAATTACAAATAAAATCCTGAAAGATGCTTATTACCTCTCTCCTTTATAGTCTATCAGATTGGTACTTGTGAAATATCAACCTCAAAGTAAAATCAAACAACAGAAATAAAAACAAATTCTCCATAATAGACCCAATTTTCATTAATTCAATGGACTGTGATAAATGAAAGTTGGGAAAAACCTGATTTTCATACCACGGTTATCTTACATTTTAACAGCTTATTTAGCTCTTCTGTATGGAGGCAATAAACTTTAAAGAGATACAGAAAGGCAAGAAGAGAGAACGTGAAGAGAGAGAGTCCAGGGATTTCCATGCAGAAATAAGTTTGCCTAAGGAACTAGGGCCCTATGCAAAATCTAATCTCATGTTTCTTCTTTTATGTCAGTGTCTCTTGCTCCTTGCCTCCCGCTCCACATTTTCACCTTTTCTTTATATATATATATTTTATTTTGAGCTGGAGTTTCACTTTTGTTGCCCAGACTGGAGTGCAATGGCACAATTTCGGCTCACCGCCACCTCCACCTCCCAGGTTCAAGTGATTCTCCTGCCTCAGCCTCCTGAGTAGCTGGGACCACAGGCACCCGCCCAGTTAACCTTTTATTTTTAGTTTCACCATGTTGACCGAGTTGGTCTTGAACTCCTGACCTCAGGTGTTCCGCCCACCTCAGTCTCCCAAAATGTTGGGATTACAGGTGTGAGCCACTGTGCCCCACACCCTTTTCATCCTCTCTCTCTCTCTCTCTCTCTCTCTGTGTGTTTCTAAATACCACTATAACTATTCTCTTTGAGGGTTTCTTTTTGCAATCTTTCACTCAAGGTTTCCTCCATCAAAGACTGTCAGATTTGGGCATGCCCACAGTCAGGTTGTGATTGGAAGTCAGACTCTCTGTGCTTCTCCTTGTGGTCTTGTAATTGCCTACACAAGAGCAATCAAACATATCAGCTAGAACAATCATCTGTATCAGCTGGAAACCTGTCTTTAATTTAAGTGAACACACCAGTTGAACACATTTATTTGGACAGTTATTTCTGTTGGAAAGAAACCGTGTCTCTCCTAAGGTTTCCTGAATTGAAGAATAGGGTGTACAGGTTTTAGGAGCAGAATGTGTGGACATAATCAGAAGACATGCTTTGCCCTTTTTATATAGCTAAATGAAATAATATAAAAATCAATATTTGGTGACCCTTTGAGAAAAGTCTTGAAATTTCAGTCTGTCAAATATTGTTTAGGATTCTGAGCATTCTTGTAGCCTTTTTTTCCTTCATAATAAAACTAAGAATGGAAAGCTATTTTGTATTTTATAAATAGATTTTCGTCTTATCCTAAGAAAATGAGTTGTACAAATGACAATAAGTAACTCCAAGTCAGTGTTTTTACCCAATTCACCTTTTGCAAATTTAGCTCTAACAGCAGTTATTATAGACAGTGACACGTATAGACTACATAACACAAGGTGAGTGCCTGGTTATCTAGCATATGGCTTGAAGTACATTAGAGGATTTTGATAAACAAAACAGGCAATTTAATTGCATTACTGAGAACTCTAAAGTATGCACAAATAAAGAAAACAAAGAAACTATATCATTTAAATCTCCATGATTTTCACATAGTTTATGTATGTGAAAATAAAAGGATTAAAATGAGATTCTTTGTATTGACTGTAAATATATCACATCTCAGATTTTACAAATCTTTATTCAGGTTATTATACTACTATGTAATTATCTAGAGTACTTTTCAAACAATGCCTCCAATGAACTACAGGGATCATCTTTTCAAACTAGTTTCTTGGTTTCAAACTCTTCGTTATCTAAACCTCGCTCCCTAGGAATAGTGCCAATGTCTTATTCATCTTTGAATGCAGCTTATTTCTTAAGATAGAAAAGAATTCAATCAATGTTCCTTGAATTAATACAATAAAACTATGCTCACACACATGCACAAAATCATACAAGAGGTAATTAATCTGCTAGTCTGAGGTCAGTCCCTTCATGCATATTTATAGCAACTCACCAGGATGATAACTTACGGATCAAGAGGAGCTTTGTATGTACCTATGATAAAGAAATATGTTAAAAGACTGCCTAATACTCCCTTTTCATCTAAGTTTTCCATTTTGTGCTGAACCAAGCGTATACCTGTTTGATGAATATATTATATTAAGCAGTCAGGCGGTGGTGGAGAGTATTGAGTATTCTTCCAGATTTTAAATACCAATGAGGCAGAAGAGAAGAGCTGCTAACTGCATTTGCAGTTTTCTAGCCAAAATTGGGCTAGAACACATAAGCATTTATGTTGCATTGACATCACAAACTTCTTACCATTCGAGTAAGATAACTGCATTATGAACTTCAATATGCTTTGAAGAAATAAAGAGGAAATAGGATAAAGAAGCTTTCTTTATTCTCACTTATTGCAGAGAATGCCTGTGTGAAATGGTTTGCAAAAGGAGTCATTTAGAGAATTGAACTAAAAGACCTGTTTTAGCTACATTTTGCAGACACAGAAATAAATATATTTATAATGCATAGTACAATAGTGGATGTTAAATGAATATTTATTAAATTGTTTATTAAATTGTGCTGAAATCACAATTTGTCCTCATTTTTTATCTTTGTTTCTAGAAAGTTATAATAAGCTACAGAAACACACATAGCTAAAAAATCAATTTAATTTGGTCTAATGCACCATACATTTAAAATAATGCTAAGACACAGATATTGGCTAGATTAATTGCCACTCTAACTCTCTTTGTCCTTGAAAATCTTAATATATAGGATGAAACGGTGAAATATTTGAAGAAAGGAGAAAATATGTGCCAAATTTTGATGAAGGAAATCTAAGTGTATCTCTACTCTAAACATGCTAAGAATGTTTTAGCCTTCTTAATAAGTAAAAGGGGCAGTTACTCTTCTCATTCACACTTAGAAAATAAATTAATAACTAGATCTCTGGCAATCATATGACTGATAATTCCAAGATAACATAGGGATGCTGAACCATGCATCAGAAACTGCCTATTTGTACATGTCTTGTTAAGTATGTAGGTTTTCTTTATATGTTGCTATGTTATTATCAAATATTAATTAGATACTTGTAAGATTTAGTTTATTGATTAAGTCTTTCATATCCGTTCACTAAGTTCAGTTATTAGTAAAATAGAAAATGAAGAGTATGGTTAGGTTATTTTTTTCAAGAAATATTAATGTCTCTTGATTTTAGTTTGGTTTTGTTTTGTTTTGTTTTGTTTTGCAAAGTCTATCCCAGGCCTAATGATGAGTGAGACAAAATGAAGACATCAAAAGTCATTATCATAAAATATATAAACATTTATAGACACTGGCATACATTATATAGCCAGAGAAATGTTTTCATATGGTAAAAGTATAAAACTTATATATAACTTACTTTAACAAAAAATGCATTAAAACGATAAATCAGCATAAATAAAATAATTGTTTAAAACATTTTAATAATCTAAACATT
>NW_016806339.1:430030-495189 GCF_001698545.2 Rhinopithecus bieti
CTATATCATTTAAATCTCCATGATTTTCACATAGTTTATGTATGTGAAAAATAAAAGGATTAAAATGAGATTCTTTGTATTGACTGTAAATATATCACATCTCAGATTTTACAAATCTTTATTCAGGTTATTATACTACTATGTAATTATCTAGAGTACTTTTCAAACAATGCCTCCAATGAACTACAGGGATCATCTTTTTCAAACTAGTTTCTTGGTTTCAAACTCTTCGTTATCTAAACCTCGCTCCCTAGGAATAGTGCCAATGTCTTATTCATCTTTGAATGCAGCTTATTTCTTAAGATAGAAAAAGAATTCAATCAATGTTCCTTGAATTAATACAATAAAACTATGCTCACACACATGCACAAAATCATACAAGAGGTAATTAATCTGCTAGTCTGAGGTCAGTCCCTTCATGCATATTTATAGCAACTCACCAGGATGATAACTTACGGATCAAGAGGAGCTTTGTATGTACCTATGATAAAGAAATATGTTAAAAAGACTGCCTAATACTCCCTTTTCATCTAAGTTTTCCATTTTGTGCTGAACCAAGCGTATACCTGTTTGATGAATATATTATATTAAGCAGTCAGGCGGTGGTGGAGAGTATTGAGTATTCTTCCAGATTTTTAAATACCAATGAGGCAGAAGAGAAGAGCTGCTAACTGCATTTGCAGTTTTCTAGCCAAAATTGGGCTAGAACACATAAGCATTTATGTTGCATTGACATCACAAACTTCTTACCATTCGAGTAAGATAACTGCATTATGAACTTCAATATGCTTTGAAGAAATAAAGAGGAAATAGGATAAAGAAGCTTTCTTTATTCTCACTTATTGCAGAGAATGCCTGTGTGAAATGGTTTGCAAAAGGAGTCATTTAGAGAATTGAACTAAAAGACCTGTTTTAGCTACATTTTTGCAGACACAGAAATAAATATATTTATAATGCATAGTACAATAGTGGATGTTAAATGAATATTTATTAAATTGTTTATTAAATTGTGCTGAAATCACAATTTGTCCTCATTTTTTATCTTTGTTTCTAGAAAGTTATAATAAGCTACAGAAACACACATAGCTAAAAAATCAATTTAATTTGGTCTAATGCACCATACATTTAAAATAATGCTAAGACACAGATATTGGCTAGATTAATTGCCACTCTAACTCTCTTTGTCCTTGAAAATCTTAATATATAGGATGAAACGGTGAAATATTTGAAGAAAGGAGAAAATATGTGCCAAATTTTGATGAAGGAAATCTAAGTGTATCTCTACTCTAAACATGCTAAGAATGTTTTAGCCTTCTTAATAAGTAAAAGGGGCAGTTACTCTTCTCATTCACACTTAGAAAATAAATTAATAACTAGATCTCTGGCAATCATATGACTGATAATTCCAAGATAACATAGGGATGCTGAACCATGCATCAGAAACTGCCTATTTGTACATGTCTTGTTAAGTATGTAGGTTTTCTTTATATGTTGCTATGTTATTATCAAATATTAATTAGATACTTGTAAGATTTAGTTTATTGATTAAGTCTTTCATATCCGTTCACTAAGTTCAGTTATTAGTAAAAATAGAAAAATGAAGAGTATGGTTAGGTTATTTTTTTCAAGAAATATTAATGTCTCTTGATTTTTAGTTTGGTTTTTGTTTTGTTTTGTTTTGTTTTTGCAAAGTCTATCCCAGGCCTAATGATGAGTGAGACAAAAATGAAGACATCAAAAAGTCATTATCATAAAAATATATAAACATTTATAGACACTGGCATACATTATATAGCCAGAGAAATGTTTTCATATGGTAAAAGTATAAAACTTATATATAACTTACTTTAACAAAAAATGCATTAAAACGATAAATCAGCATAAATAAAATAATTGTTTAAAAACATTTTAATAATCTAAACATTATTTATATTGTAAAGGATATACCAAATTAATTTTTACATAATTTAGACATTAGTAAAGTTTAAATCGTTGCATATTTACCCATAGTACATGACCAAGGCTCTATTCAATAAAATGCATAGCTTTAAGCATATTATTATTAAGCCAATTTAATAGAATTAATGAAAGAATTTAAGATGTTTATAAATAATAAGATAATACAAAGACGATTCGAATGGCAGGAAAAAAAAAAAAAAAAGAAACGAACACCATTGCAGAATATATATAAATTAGACAAAATCTGAAAACAAAACTGTAAAATAAATAAATAAATTAATTAATTAATTAAAATAAAACTGTGACCTGGTTATTTAAAATGATCAACATAATTTATTAAACTTTTAGGCAGCTGACAGTTATTTTGGACATCCTAAATTTTATATAAAATTTAACCGACGGCCGGGTGCGGTGGCTCACGCCTATAATCCTAGCACTTTGGGAGGCCGAGGCGGGCGGATCACGAGGTCAGGAGATGGAGACCATCCTGGCTAACACGGTGAAACTCCGTCTCTTCTAGAAAAAATACAAAAACCCAGCTGGGCGTGGTGGCGGGGGCCTGCAGTCCCAGCTACTCGGCAGGCTGAGGCAGGAGAATGGCGTGAACCTGGCAGCAGAGCTTGCAGTGAGCAGAGACGGAGCGCCACTGCACTTCAGCCTGGGCTACAGAGCGAGACTCCATCTCAAAAAAAGAAAAAAAATAAAAAAAAAACTGACAATTTGAATATTTCTGACTGTAAAAAAAAACAGATGTTTTAATAGACAGTATGTAAAAAATTGAATAATTAAATTAGGATTCTGCTAGTCGTAAATATCAATAGACATAATGCTGCTAAAATATATTTATTAACAATAACAAGTGAAAACAATAACAAGTGAAATGCTTATAATAATTTCACATTTCTGTATTGACTTTCCACATGTGAAAGCAAGAGGTATTTTGTCACAGCAAATTTAAAAAGGAGATTGATCTTATTTCTTTTCAGTGCATTCATCTGGGAATAGATTTAGTGATAGAAGAAGAAAGGAGGCTGTGTGAGTAGAGCCCTACAGTTTCTGTTTGCCTTCTTATTCCTGATAACTAGATGATTGTTATTATAAACTGGTTGTGCAGGAATCAATCACTTTTTTAATTCCAAAGGACCAATTATTACTTTTGAAGTGGGTGGAAAAGTGACTATCAATGTATTTACAAACATTAAATGCCTGAAATTTTACTGCAGTATCTTTCTCATTTTCAATGACACTGGAATATGTCAAATTATATTTAATGAAAACAGCCAATTTTTTTTTTATTTTTTATTTTCCAACAAAGATTTCTTGGAAATTAATTTTATTTTTATTAACCCATCTCCACTTTTTGTCCCAACAACTTGTAAGGGACTTTATGCTCCAGATTAAGGTCAATATATATTAGAAACATAAGTTCTTTATTATGTCTAAGCAATCACAAACATCAAGCCTCTCTCTCTCTCTCTCTCTCTCTCTCTCTCTCTCTCTCTCTCAAGGCAATCACAAACATGTATGAGGAATAACACTTGAAGAAGCTGACATGGACGTTCCACTGTGTTTCAGAATAAAAGGGGATTTTCAGCTTACACTCAGATGATGACAGAATGCTCAGTGGATAGCTCTATCTTGAACTGTGGTATCACCCCACCCACAAATAGTCCCCTTTTACAGTCTGTCATCACTCTCAACACACAGTCTTCCTTGATAAAACGTCCAACTTTCCCCATTGGAAGGAGTTTCACCTTTTGGACCCTCCTTGTTTCCTGCTACTTTAAGCAGTTCTTTAGGTTTGGGCCGCACAGCTATATAAATATTTTCTCAATCTTCTTGGGCTCAAAAGAAAACAAACAGTTCCAAGAATTAGATCTAATGCAAGTGACCCACTTTCTAGCCTGCCTTCCTAATAGTGAGAGTTATTCCTCATGTGAAGCAAGCACAGCTTCAGTGATACTCATTTTTCTTCAGTGATTTAGTTAACCCATACTGAGCTAATGGTCTTCTTCCTTTTTGCACGGTTCTAGTTTTATTCAGTTAGGAATAATAGTCACCCTTCCTTTATTATTTTCCTGAGATGAATTTGGTTCTTTTCTGCCGCACGTAAAACCTGGCTGAATTATAAGAGAAAATATAGGGACTGTTAAATGTGTCTCTCTCTGTGTCACTCAGTGGACTGGAATAGATCCAATGTACCAGCAAAAAATAATCATATTTCGACTTGAAACCTTCTTTCAAATGGAAGAAATAAGGAAGGACACGATGCTGCTCTTTGTAAATACTCTCCTGTTCTCAAATACTTCTTTTTTTTTTTCCCCTCTTTTCTGTGAAAGACTACAACAAGGAATGAGAGTCCTTTTATTATCCCCCGAAAGACACCCCTGAGATGGAGACAAAGAAAGACGGTCTAACAGAAGCCTCCGCTGATTTTCCTCTCTGCGGGAACACCAAATAAGCACATTCATAAGAACCAAATATTAGCCTAGGTACCAGCTTAACCACAGTGGAGTAGAGCAACAAGTGGGCTCTTAGGATCCCTGATTCTAGGACTTGGCTCTTGGATTGCATTTCTAGACCTGCCCTAGGCCAGAGGGGAATCCACTGCACTGGAGAGTCTCAAACCTTGCAGCATTCACTATAAACTGAGCAGAGAGTCCTTGGGCCTTGAATGAATATTGGCAATAGCCAGGAAGTACTCACCATGGAGCTGCAGTGATGGTGGCCATGAGGAGTAACTTCTCTGACTGTGGAAAGGGAAGGGAAAAGTTGACAGTTTAGTGGCTTAGATACAAGTTTAGCCACCGTAGAATAGAGCACCAGGTAGACTCAAGGTTTCCAACTCTAGACCCTGGTTCCCAAATGGCATCTCTGGACCCACTGAGTAATAAAGGAAACATGCAGCCCTGAAGGAAAGGACATAAGCATTGCTGTCTTTTCCTTTTTTTTTTTTTTTTTTTAATTTAATTTAACTTAATTTTGGGTTCTGGGATACATGTGCAGGATGTGCAGGTTTGTTACATAGGTAAACATGTGCCATGGTGGTTTGCTGCACGGATCAACCCATCACCTAGGTATTAAGCCCTACATGCATTAGCTATGTATCCTGATTTTCTCCTTCCCTCAGCCCCTCCCCCGACAGACCCCAGTGTGTGTTTTTCTTCTCCCTGTGTCCATGTGTTCTCATTGTTCAGCTCCCACTTATAAGTGAGAACATGTGATGTTTGGTTTTCTGTTCTTGTGTTAGTTTGCTGAGGATAATAGAGTCCAGCTCCATCCATGTTCTTGCAAAGGACATAATCTTGTTCCTTTTTATGGATGCATAGTGTTCCACAATGTATATGCACCACATCTTATTTATCCAGTCTATCACTGATGGCCATGGACATGATACCATGTCTTTGCTATTGCAAATAGTGTGGCAGTCAACATATGTGTGTATGTATCTTTATAACAGAATGATTTATATTCCTTTGCGCATATACCCAATAATGGGATTGCTGGATCAAATGGTATTTCTGCTTCTAGTTCTTTGAAGGATCACTACACTGTCTTCCACAGTGGTTAAACTATTTACATTTCCACCAAAAGTGTAAAAGCATTCCTGTTTCTCTACAGCCTTGCCAGCGTCTGTTGTTTCTGACTTTTTAATGATCACCATTCTGACTGGTGTGAGATGGTATCTCATCACTACAAAAATAATAAAATACCAGGAATACATCTAACAAGTGAAGTGAAGGACCTTTTCAAGGAGAACTGCAAACTACTGCTCAGGGAAATCATAGAGGTCACAAACAAACAGAAAATATTCCATGCTCATGGATAGAAAAAATCAGTATCATGAAAATGGTCATGCTGCCCAAAGTAATTTATAGGTTCAGTGTTATTCCCATTAAACTACTATAGACATTCTTCACAGAATTAGAAAAAAAAGAATACTTTAAAATTCATAATATGGAAACCAAAAAAAAAAAAAAAAAAAAAAAAAAAAGCACTTACAACTGAAAACAACCCTAAGCAAAAGAACAAAGCTGGAGGTGTCACTCTACCCAACTTTAAACTATGCTAGAAGGTTAAAGTAATCAAAAAACATGGTACTGATACAAAAACAGGCACATAGACCAGTGGAACAGAATAGAGAATTCAGAAATAAGACCACACATCTACAATCATCTGATTTTCAACAAACCTGAAAAAAACAAGCCCTGGGGTAAGGATTCCCTATTTAATAAATAGTGCTGGGAAAACTGGCTAGCCGTATGTAGAAAATTGAAATTGGACCTCTCCTTATACCTTATTCAAAAATTAACTCAAGATGGATTAAAGGCTTAAATGTAAAACCCAAAACTGCAAAAACCCTGGAAGAAAATCTAGCCAATATCCTTAAAGACATAGACTTGGGCAAAGATTTCATGATGAAAACACCAAAAACAATTTCAAACAAATAAAAAATTGACAAATGGGATCTAATTAAACTAAAGAGCCTCTTCACAGCAAAAGACACTATCATCGGAGTGAAGAGACAACCTACAAAATGGGAGAAATTTTTTGCAGTCTATTCATCTGACAAAGGTCTATTATCCAAAATCTACAAGGAACTTAAAAAAAAAATCACAAGAAAAAACAGACAAACTCATTAAAAAGTGGACAACGGACATGAACAGACACTTCTCAAAAGAAGACATTTATGTGGTCAGAAAACTTGAAGAGAAGCTCAACATCACTGATCAGTAGAGAAATGCATTGCTGTCTTTGCCACCTGCTGATTATATAGCCCTAGGGCCTTGAGCAAACATAGGCAGTGGCCAGGTAGTAGTGGTTACATCAGGCCTTGGTGACCTTCAGTGCTGTGTTGGCTTCAGATCTGACCCAGCACATTCTCAGTGATTGTGGCTGTAGTGGTGCATTTGTAACCTTTCCGGGAATTCCAGGGAACTCAGCACACCCAGCACATTCTCAGTGGTTGTGGCTATAGTGGTGCATTTGTAACCTTTCCAGGAGCTCCAGGGAGCTCAGCACAGAGATAGTGCCTCCGTTGATTTGTGCGAAAGAAAGAGAAGAGAACAAGATTCTCTGCCTGGTAATTCATAGAAATCTTCTAGATATTATCCAAGACCATCAAGGTGGTGCTTCTACAAGTCTGGAAGAATCACAGTGTTATTGGGCTTGGGATGCCCCTTAATGCAGATATGGCTGTAGCAACCAAAAACTTAGATCACAAAACCCAAATCTCTTTGAAGATTTGGAAAATTTTCCCAAGAAGGGTAAGTATAAACAAGCACAGGCTGCAAAGACTACATGCAGTAAATCCCCAACTCCTCAATTCACAGACACCACTGAATATTCAAAAGCATCAAGACCATCCAGGAAATTATGACCTCACAAAACAAACAAAATAAGGTATCAATGGCTAATCTTGGAGAGAAAGAGATATATGACCTTCCAGAAAGTGAATTCAAAATAGCCATTTGGAGGAAACTCTATGGAGTTGAAGATAACACAGAGAAGAAATTCAGAATCTTACCAGATAAACTAAAATAAAAAGATTGAAATAATTTAAAAGGATCAAGCAGAAATTCTAGAGTTGAAAAATGCAATAGATACACAGAAGAATGAATCAGAGTCACATAACAGCAGAAATGCACAAGCAGAAGAAAGAATCAGTGATCTTGAAGACAGGATATGTGAAAATTCACAGAGAAGACAAAAGAAAAAAGAATGAAAAAGGATGATGTATGCTACAAGGTCTATAAAATGGCCTCAAAAGGGCAAATTTAAGAGTTATTGGTCTTAAAGAGTACGTAGAGAGATAAGGGAAGAAAGTTTATTCCAAAGGATAATAACAGAGACATTCACAATCCTAGAGAAAGATATCAGTATTCAGGTACCAGAAATTGTAGAACAGCAAGCAGATGAAATCCAAATAAGATTACCTCAAAACATTTAATAATCAAACTATGAAAAGTCAAGGATAATAAATGAATAGTAGAAGCAGCAAGAGAAAAGAAACAAATAACATATAATGGAGCTCTAATACATCTGGCAACAGACTTTTTAGTGGAAATCTTACAGGCCAGGAGAGTGTGACATAACGTATTTAAAGTGTTGAAGAAAAAAAACAAAAAGAGAACTTTTATCCTAGAATAAAAGTAAAATAACCTTCCAAAATGAAGATGAAATAAAGACTTTTGCAGACAAACAAAAGCTGAGAGATTTCATCAACACAAGACTTTTTCAACAGGAAATGCTAAAGGAGATTCATCAGTCTGAAAGAAAAGAAAATTATTGATCAAGAGGAGACCATCTGAAGGTATGAAACTAACTTGTTAGTTTTATACGCTATACAGGTGGTGGTTCACACCTGTAATCCCAGCACTTTGGGAGGCTAAGGCAGGCGGATCACTTGAGCTCAGGAGTTCGAGACTACCCTGGCCAACATGGTGAAACCCCATCTCTACTAAAAATACAAAAATTAGCCGGGCATGGTGTCAGATGCCTGCAATCTCAGCTACTCAGGAGAGTGAGACAGGAGAATCACTTGAACCCAGGATGTGGAGATTGCAGTGAGCCACGATGGCACCATTGCACTCCAGCCTGGGAGACAAGAGAGAGACTTCATCTCAAAACAAAAAGAAAACAAAACAAAAAACAAAAAGTAATACACAGAAAAACACACAATATTATGGAAGTGTAATTACTATGTTTAAACTATATCTTAAGTAGAAAGACTTAAAGATGAACCAATTAAAAATAATACTTACAACAACTTTTTAAGACATGGATAGTACAATAAGATACAAATAAAACAACAAAACGTTAAAAGTGGGAAGATGGCATTAAAAATTATAGAGTTTTCATTAGTTTTCTCTCTACTGTTTATTAGTTGTTTTTGTTTATCTAATGTTTTCATCTTTTAAAAAATAATGGGCTATATTATATTGTTTGCAAGCATCATGGTAACCCTTCCCCCCCACAAAAAAAAATACAATTTACACACACACACACACACACACACACACACACACAAACAAGAAATGATAATGTACCACCAGAGAAAACCACCATCACTAAAAGGAAGACCAGAAGGAGGGAAAGAAGTAAGGGTTGACCACAAAACAATCAGAAAAGGAAAAACGAAGTGGCAGGAGGAAGTCCTTACTTATCAATAATAACATTGAATGTAAATTGATTAGATTCTACAATAAGAAGACATAGAGTGGTTTAACAGATTAAAAAAAAAAAAAATGACCCAACAATCTGTTGCCTACAAGAAGCACACTCAACTATAAAAACAAATGTAGACTGAAAATAAAGGGATGTAAACATATATGTCATGAATATGGAAAGCAAAATGCAGGAGTATTTATACTTATATCAGGAAAATAGGTTTTAAGATAAAATATAAAAAGAGACAAGTATGCTCATTAAATAATAATAAATGGATAAATTCAGCTAGAGAATATATCAATAGTAAATATATATATTCACTCAATACTGGAACACCAAGATATATAAAGCAAATTTAATCAGAGCTAAAGAGAGAGATAAATCTCTATACAATAATAGCTGGAGACTTCGACATTCCACTTTTATCATTAGGCAGATCATCCAGACAGAAAATCCAACAAAGAAATGTTGAACTTAAATGGTACCATAGACCAAATGGACATAATAGATATTTAAAGAACATTTTATCCAATGGCTACAGCATACACATTCTTCTCCTCAGCACATGAATAATTCTCAAGGATAGAACATACGAGAAGTCACAAAAAAAAGTTGTAAAACTTTTCAAAACTTGATATTATATCAAATATCTACTCTGATGAAAACAAAATAAAACTAGGAATCAATACCAAGATAAGTTTTAGAAGCAATACAAATACATCAAAATTAAACAATGTGTTCCTGAGTGACTAGTGGGTCAATGAAAAAATTAAGAAGAAAATTTAAAAATCTTTGAAACAACAGGTAAGGGAAACACAACACACCCAAACCTACCTGTGGGATACAGCAAAAGCATTACTAAAAAGAAAGTTTGTATTTATAAGTATCTACCTTAAAAAAAGGAGAAAAAATTTCAAATAAACAACCTAACAATGCATCTTAAAGAACTAGAAAAGCAAGAACAAACCAAACCCAAAATCAATAGAAAAAATAAATAAATAATAAAGAGCAGGCCAAGCACAGTGGCTCACACATGTAATCTCAGCACTTTGGGAGGCCAAGGTGGGTGGATCACCTGAGTTTGGGAGTTCAAGACTAGCCTGACCAAATGGAGAAACCCCATCTCTACTAAAAATACAAAATTAGCTTAGCGTGGTAGTGCATGCCTGTAATCCCAGCTATTCAGGAGACCGAGGTAGGAGAATTGCTTGAATTCAGGAGGTAGAGGTTGCAGTGAACCGAGATTGCACCATTGCACTCCAGCCTGGGCGACAAGAGTGAAACTCCGTCTCAAAATAAAAAAAATAAAATAAAAAGCAGAAATAAATGAAATTGAAATGAAGAACAAAATACAAAAATGAAACAAAAAGTTTTTTGAAAAGACAAACAAAACAGACTGACCTTTAGCCTAAGGGAAAAAAAGAGAAAAGATCTAAATAAATAAAATGAGAGGTAAAAATGAAACTTTAAAACTGATACCCCAGAAATTCAAAGAATCATTAGAAGCTACTAGGAGCAACTATATGCCAATATATTGAAAAATCTAGAAGAATTGGATGTATTCCTAGACACATAAAGACTACCAAAATTGAATCAGGGAGAAATCCAAAACCTGAATAGATGAATAAAAAGTAATGAGATTGAAGCTATAATAAAACATTTCTAAATAAAGAAAAGACCAGGACACAATGACTTCACTGCTAAATTTTACCAAACATTTAAATAACTAATACTCATTCTACTCAAATTATTTTAAAAAATGGAGGAGGGAGTACTTCCAAACATATTTTACAAGGTCAGTATTACCCTAATATCAAAACCAGACAAAAGCACATAAAAAAAAAAAAAAAAAGAAAGAAAGAAAAGGAAAAATAAAGGCCAGTATCTCTGATGAACATTGTTGCAAAAATCCTCAACAAAGTACTAGCAAATCAAATTCAACAGCACATTGAAAAGATTCTTCTTTAGGACCAAGAGAGGGTGCAAGGATCGTTCAACATACGCAAAACCAGGATTTATCCCGGGCATGCAAAGATGGTTCAACATATGAAAATTAATCAGTGTGATGCTTCATATCAACAGAATGAAGGACAAAAAACATGTAATCATTTTAAATGATACTGAAAAATTATTTGATAAAATTCAGTACTCCTTCATGATTAAGAAAAAAAAAAAAAAAAAACTCAAAAAACTGGGCATAGAAGGAACATGTCTCAGCATAATAAAAGCCATATATGATAGACCCATAGCTAGTATCACATTAAATGGCAAAATACTAAAAGCCTATGATAAGGTAGCCCACTGTCACCACTGTTATTTAACAAAGTACTGGAAGTCCTCGCTAGAGCAATCAGACAAGAGAAAAAAAAAAAAAAGAGCATTCAAATTGGAAAAGAAGAAGTCAAGTTAACCTTGCTTGCAGATGATACAAACTTATATTTAGAAAAATCTGAAGACTCCACCAAAAATCTATTTGAACTAACAAGCATATTCAATAAAGTTTCAGGATACAAAATTGACATACAAAAGCAATCTCAACTCTGTATGCCAACAGTGAAAACTTGAAAAGAAATTAATAAATTAATCCGATTTCCAATAGTTACAAATACAATAAAATATCTAGGAATTAATTTAATCAAGGAAGTGAACAACCTCTACAGTGAAAACTAAAACATCAGTGAAAAAAATTAAAGAGGGCACAACAAATGAAAAGACATTTCATGTCTCTGGATTGAAATAATGAATATTGTTGAAATAATCATCCTATCCAAGATAATCTAAAGATTCAATGTAATGCCTATTATTAATAAAATACCAATGACATTCTTCACAAAAATAGAAAAAAAATTTCTAAAACTTATATAAAACCACAAAAAATCCAGAATATCCAAACCTGTTCTGAACGATAAAGAACAAAACCTTTAGGAATCACATTACCTGACATCAAATTATACTACAGAGCTATAATAACCGAAATAGCATGGTACTATCATAAAAACAGACACATAGACCAATGGAAAAGAAGAGAGAACCCAGAAACAAATTCATAGATCTACAATGAATTAATATTTAACAAAGGTGCCAAGAACATACATTGGAAACAGGACAGTCTCCTCAATAAATGATGCTAGGAAAACTGAATGTCCATATGCAGAAGATTGAAACTGTACCCCTATCTCTGACCACATACAAAAATCAAATCAAAACCTAAGTATTAGGCTAAATACTTAATCTAAGACATCAAACTATGAAACTAATAAAAAAAAAATTGGGGTAACTCTGCAAGACATTGGACTGGGCAAAGATTTCTTGAGTAATGCCCCACAAGCAGAGGATTTCAAAGTAAAAATTGACAAATTGGAACTCATCAAGTTATAAAGCACCCGCACAGCAAGGGAAACAATAATTGAAGTAAAGAGACAAGCCACAGAATGAGAGAAATTATTTGAAAGCTATCCATCTGAAGAAGAATTAATAACCAAAATTTGTAAGGGTCTCAAAAAACTCTATAGGAAAAAAAATCTAATAAACCAAATAAAAATGGGCAAAAGATTTGAATAGAAATTTTTCAAAAGGGGACATACAAATGGCAAACAGGTATAGAAAAAGATATTTAACATCATTGATCATCAGAGAAATGCAAATCAAAAGTACAATGAAATATTCTTCAGTTAAAATTGTCTGTGTCTAAAAGATGAGCAATAACAAATGCTGGTAAGGATGTGGAGAAAAGGGAACCCTCGTACACTGTTGGTGAGAATGTAAATAAGTATAACCACTATGGAGAACAGTTTGGAGCTTCCTTAAAAAAATAAAAATTGAGCTATCATATAATACAGCAATCCCACTGCTGAATATATACTCAAAAGAAAGAAATTAGTCTATCAAAGAAATATCTGTACCCCCATGTTTGTTGCAGCAGTATTCATGATACCCAATATTTAGAGACAACATATGTGCTGATCAACAGATGAATGGATAAAGAAAATGTGGTCCTTATACACAATGGAGTACTATTCAGACACAAGAAAGAATGAGATCCTGTCATTTGCAACAACGTGGATGGAACCAGATGTCCTTAAGTGAAATAATCTAGGCACAGAAAGATAAACTTTGCATGTTTTCATGGAATTGTTGAAGGTAAAATTAAAACAATTGAACTCATAGACATATAGAGTAAAAGGATGGTTACCAGGGGCTGGGAAAGGTAGTGGGATGGAGAGGAAAGTGGGGCTGCTTAATGCATACAAAAATAGGGTTAGATAAAATAAATGAGATCTAGTATTTGGTAGCATGACAGGGTGATTATAGTAAAAAAAATTAATAGTTTATTATTGATTATGGTCAAAAGTCAATAATTTATCGTACATTACAAAATAATGAAAAGTGTGTAATTGGATTGTTTATAAAACAAAGAACAAATGTTGAGGTGATGAATACCCATTTATCCTGATGTGATTACTACAAATTGTATACCTGTATCAAATATATCAAATGTTCTATGAATATATACACCTGCTATGTACCCATAAAAATTAAAAATATTGTTATATAAATTGAGTTTTAAAAAAGACACCCCTCCTGGCAAACACACACACACACACACACACACACACACACACAGAAAAAAACAAAACAAAACAAAACAAAAAAACACTCTTTCTTGGGAAACATGGGCATATTTACTCCTTTTAAGAAGAAAAGAGATTAGTCAATTATGCCATAAAACAGGTTACTTTATATATTTTAAAAAAGAGGATAATGCTGTTAAATTACTTCTATATTTGTAAATTTTTAAAATTATTATTAATATTGCTATTGGAAGAAATGACTATCTGTTCACCCAATTACCATCAATAAGATCATTTTCTGAGTTTCTAAACTCTGTCAATATATTTTTTCCTCCACAAGTGTCTAGTTTGATGTGTTAGACCTTTCTGGTGGGGTGTGTGTGGGGACTGGTCCAAAACCCAATAAATAAGAGTGAAAGAGAGAAAGAGAATAGAATGACAGAGGTTGGGAGAAAGGATACAAAACAAAACAAATCTTGGAAGAAGAGAGGCTGAACTGTTTATTTGCTTTTAAATGACTATTTTGGTAGAACGTGAAGGGGAGTTGAATAGCCCTTTGACTGGTCCTTGTACCTTTGTGTTCTTAATTGTTTGCCATCTTGCAATAACCAAGGTTAGACTTACAGCAGAAAATGATTTCCCGGCTTGCAAGTGGTTTGAAACAGGTATTATAGAACAGCAAGAAGAAGCTAAGGGGGTTATTTTAAGAAGAGAGTTTGAGCCTTAGAGCAAGTGTTTAATTTGAGGGTTTAGTGACACATGATAACAAAATTATAAGTCTATGTATACATTATACATAAATATAATATAAAAATATGTGATATATACCAATATTAATATCATATATTATAGTGGTTTAAGATACATACATATACATGTGTATACATTATGTGTGGGTGTGTATACCTATATATTATCTGTGTGTGTTTGTGTTTTTTTAATTTATTATTGTTGGTATTTTAAGAGTTCTATAAAGCCCCTTAGATGATAATGGTGAAATAAATCATAATTTAAATGATAATTCATTTGAAGGTTAACTTAATAACTAGTTTCTTAAAAAATAAATACAACTTTCCATTATATGTAGAAGTTAATATGATAATTTAGATTCAGATTATTTTATAGCAAACGCTCACATTCAAATATCATATGCTGATAGATAACATTTGGTGACAAAAATTTTTTTCAGGAAAGTTTGGTTATAAACTGGGTAGGTAGCCTATTACATGATTGTATGATACACTTTCGTTTCTCCTATCTCTTACACTATCAATACAATTGTATAGTTGGCCACTAACTGGGGACATATTATTTGGAACAACTGCAACAAAATGAATAAAAACTAAGGATTATAATATGCCAGTGCTTAAAATTATTATTTTTCCTTATTCTTATTTTAGTAGAAAAGCTTTCCCAGTTGATGGTCATATACTACAAAAGACTTAAGCAATTATTGCTATTTCCTTATGGATTTAGATTCCTTGAGGGAGCACTGTGAAGAGGAAACATAAAATCTAATCTCTAACACTTGTCGTTGTTGAATATCTCATGATATTTTTGATACAAGCAAAGTTGTTAAACTGTTTTCCTATCTAATTTCCAGTTTCTATTATAACGGTGTGCCCACCCAAAATCCTCTTGTACATTCCCTGGAATTGTTTTTATATTTTCTTTGTATACTGCTATAAAGCTCCAGTGCTTTGTACTGTGTTACATGCTGTTAATTTACATCGTTTTAATCTAACGGAGAAAGTTAGCTTGTTTTACAGCACTGTTCAATATTATGCCTTCAAAACATTAAATAAAGTTCTCAGAAAACTTAAGGGGTGTTAGTATCATCCTGTGGCCAATATATTATAAATGTACTATCAAAATTTTAAAATGTCATTTTAAAGCAAATTTACATTTAAATATTGTTCATAAAAGAAAGTACCCATCACTTATGTTTTCTGGCATAGTGGAAGAATTGCATTTTACCTTGTGCTTTACTTACATTAGATATCCTTAAGAGGCCTAAGTATTTTTATACCATGACCTCTTCAGAAATACTAGACTCATTTTATTTATGACATTTTACTGTATAACAACTCATGAAAAAATATGACTTTAAAACAACAACTGTATTTTAGTTTGTACTGTGATTTGGAAATTGGAGATAGGCTCAGCTGGGCATTTGACCAAATCAGGCCAGGACTGGCTGATTTCACGTTGGCTCACTCATAAAGTTCCATTAAGCTCCCGGGCCAGCTGTAGGTTGGATCTCTGATCCTGCAGCAGGCTAGGCTGTTGTTCATATGGCTGTCTCAGAAATCCATGTGTGACAGCAGGAGCACACAAAGTACAGGTTTAGATACAACAGCAATTCCACCACATTGCTATTGGCCAAAACTGAATACAAGGCAAATTCAGATACCAGGGAAGGAAAAATTGGCTCCAGGAATGAATTACAATCATTATTTGTAGTACACCACAATCATCTTCCTCTCTTTCTGGTCTTTTGTGTGTGTGTTAGAGGGATAGATTAGAGAAAAAGCTTTAGGAGAAGGTATTGAAGAATTTCAATATTTTATTATTTTGGAGAAGTTTATAAAACAGTCAAAATGTTAGTGAGAGTTTATTAAAAGCATAGAGTATTAAGGAGATTTATTTTCCATATTTTTTTCAAAAGGATTTTACCTTACGAGCACCATTCCCAGGCTTACAGGGACCTCCAGGGCTCATAAACGAAGGAGAACAGATTGCATATCATCACAGCCCAGCATATTTTGTCAGCAGTTCACACACGAATTGAATCCAAACCTGGGAGCAGACCATTGCTCCTAGACACCATATAAGGAGCTTTTGGTGGAGAGCAGGGCAGGGAGGGGTTCCTGCTGACTACTAGCTGCACCTGGCTATGGATTATTCAACAGAACTGGCTTGTGCCCATACCAAGAAAATAACTAAGCCCTATTTCACCTCTTTTGTGTGCCAGGTAAAATCATCATCTCTCTTGAAATCATAATCTCATAGGGCCGTATTCTTATCTCTGAGAAGGCTTATAATATTTTAGAGGATGAAAATCCAGGCCCCTGAATTTCAGTCTTACTACACAATGATACAGTATGCCCATATTACATGATTATTTAACATTTATGTATTTCTGCTTTCCTTCGTGTTTAAAAAACTTAGCTAGTTATATGGGTTCTTTGTTATTTCCTTCTCAGGGTTTAACAGAGCCATTTGTTAAATGTGCTAATTCCAATAAAGTTAAAGAATATTTAAAAACAAAGGTATACCATAGTAGAAGCAAGCACGGCTAGCTAGGCAGAATGTAGTATCTGCTTCTGTTCTTTGGAGGTCATCAATGCCAAAAGGAAAAGGGAACATAGAGGAGAAAACAAGGTCACTTAATTTGTCATTTGGAGAAAATTGACTTTATTAGGTTGCTTAATGTAATCAAACAACACAATTCTTTTCCTTCATTCAAGGACTTCAACATACTCTTCAAGCATATAAGTGCCTATAACAGTTTGGCAAACTGTCGAAGAATCTCCATTATAAACTCTATTTTGGAGCTGTTTTCTGATGAACTCTATTGGAAAAATGTATAAAGAGTGGAATTTACAAAGTAATGAAATACAGCAATCCAATTAAAATTAACATCACTTTCCTTCATCAAGTAGAAAATGAAACAGTCTAACAGTTAGCTTAACAGCATGAGACACCATCAAAATCTAGATATAAGTGAGGAAGCAGTAGCAATGCTTACTCCATGTAAGCAAGGGTACTGACACAGTGATAATAAGAGTAGTTTGCATTTAAACGATCTCTTACTTTGTGAAAACTTTAAAAAATGATAATTGTCATTCTTAGAATGCTTCCTAAATGAAGAAAGGTGTAATGAAATTATCCTGGTCTTAAAATTAAACCCAGACTAGGTTAATAGATTCAATGTACTTATCAATTTTAAATCTCTGGAATTTGAAGCTAGTGCCAATTGCCTGTTAAATATTTGGAGAAATGTAAAAGTATCTGTAAATTCCTTGAGAACATGTGCTTGGACCTACTTTGGAAATAGATGCATGCATGACTTTTAACATGAGTTTGTGTTATAAAATTCCAAAAGACTTACAAGAACTACTAAGTTTATCTCATATTGGGAGAACATTCCTGGATCAATAATGAAAAATATTCTTTGATGAGTTACAGTAAAAGAAAATTCTCATACTTTTTGTTTATATTTCTAAGGAATATAATTTGACATCACGATGAAAATTTTTTTCTTGTTCTGTCACTAATTATTATGCATTGAAAATTGGTCTTAAATGGGTTCTGCAAAACTTCATCCTGCAATTTATTGCACTTTTCAAGGCTTGAACTTCAAATTGAAAATTTAAGTTTTGGTTTTGCCAAGTAACCCACTTACCTTTTCCCTCAGTTTTCTGCTTTTTAAAATTCTGATGTCTGTTCTACTTCCTTTCACAGTTTCAAGACTAAAATAACTAGAAATATTCTTAGACATTTTGATATTGTACAAATATATAGAATTTCAGTTACTTAATATAACGTTCTTTTAATTGTGAAATTGTACGAAAATTCCCTCACAACTCTCTTGGTGCATTGATTTCTCAAAATATTTATTTATTCTGGAGGCACCCAACCAAGAAATTCTCAGCTCTGTAGATATTTATCCCCAAAGTCACCTTTGCAATCTTCCCATAAAACTAACGTAATAAAATTGTTTTCATATGCACATTTTTATTGATAGAATAAATAAATATTTCTATTGATATAGTGAAAAACATAAAATCAAGTTTTTTATACAGGGACAATATAAATAAAAAACAGATCAAAATTAATAGGCAGCGAGATGGAAACGAATCACAGTACTAGGAGTTGGTGCATCCACAGTTTCCACTCAGTGTAATGACCTTCAGCAACACACATCACTTCTCTGAAGTTATTTCCTCTTTTCTAATACGGAAAGGTTACCCTTGCTAATTTTAAGGTCTCCTCTAATGCTACATTCTATGAAGCTTTACATCGTTTTCTCACAATGCTTCATACTTTGTTGACACATCAGCAGGGAACTTCACACTTCATTGGAAACCCATTAAAACAATTACCATGTCATTAGTGAAGACTTTTAATTATGAGCTTAGTAACCTAAAGAATTCACTGTGATAGGCAAGATTAGCTCTGTGAACATGTGCTACATTGGAATGCATTGTGTGGAGAGATGCCTTCTCTTTGGAGAATTTGAAGCTGTCATTCACAAAGCAGTCAGCATTGTTGATTAGGCATGACAGTAGAAAAGTCAGGAAACAGGGTAAAGACTGACAACTTTTCAGATAGTTTCATGACTAAAAATCCCAGCAACCTGAATGAAAACTTGTTTCATTTGATCTCATTCAATGAGAGAATAACTGGTAACTACAAAAGGAGGGACATTCCAAAGATAATGAGGAGGAGAAAAGAAGACCTGTAGATGTGAATTTGTAGCTAAAGAAGACCAGAGTTGTGAGTATAATTCTGTTGAAATGGCAGATGTGACAAGAGCCCTAGTCATAACTTTCTGCATGCTTGCCATGCTTTCATATTTTATGTGCTTTCATTATAGTAAATGTGGCCCTATACATAGTCCTAATCATTACTCAGGGAGTCCTCCTCTTCTTCGTCCACCTTCTCTCCCCCATTATTTTCTACTTCTCCTCCTTTTTTTCTTCTTTTCTTATGAAATAGTATATCCTATAGTGTTCCAAGTAAAAATCAAATATATAGTCTGGAAAAATGACTGCATATATCATATAATTAGCTTATGGCTGTGCGGAAAGTAACTGAGCTTTCCTTATCTCCTACCTTGCCGTATATATTGACACCTTCTAGTTCTCTCCTTTTTAGGAACTCTCTCTGCCATCTACAACTTGAAAATTGAGATTACCCAGGATAGTATTCTCATGTTTTCTCATTCTTTTCACAATTTTTCTTACTGCTTTAATCAAACTGTTTGATTTCAAGGGAATCTACAAGCACGTTCAATCGGAGACAAATGTTGGTTTTGTGAAACGGAAAGAAAGTATCCTGCAATAATTTTAATTATAGCCACAAGAGTTAAATTTTCTGTATCCTGGTTCCTATTTCTATACTCTGGAAAATTTTTCACTGTGTTTATATTCTCTTAGCTTTTTGTTTTCTGTGTGAAATCAGAAATTCCTATATAATTGGTTCCAAGGAATATCTGGCACATAGTAAGTGCTCAATATATGTTAACAAATCCCAGTGTATCACAGAATATAAATACATGTTGGATTCAAGAGCTGGGAGCTAAGGACCTGGAAAACACCAGGATCTGAAGTAATTACACTTCTCCATCTCTCTTTATTTCTTCCTTATGCTCTATGATATCACCTCATTTTCATTATCCCTTTAAATGTTTCTGCCCTAGGAATCTGACCCCCCTCACTAGAATCAGTGTTTCCCCAGAACTAGTCAAATGTGTCAGGAGACACATGTGGTAAAAAACATAGACAACTAGCTCTTACCCAGAATTTCACAAGACTGTGTTTAGCAGTACTCCTTACAAAAGGAGTGGGGAGAAGTTAAGCCTCATATGTATATTGAGTAATTTCTGTGAAGTGTATTCCAAAGTCTTTTTTATCTTATCCCAACTTTTCCCTTCTACACGACTCTCCTGGTTAGACCCTCCCCATTAATATCAAAGTAGTACTTACAAAAGACAAATTAATCATACTTATTATTCCACTTAAAATCAATTATTCCAGTCTCTTATTTAGAAATAGACAACAAGCAATCAAGCTTTTAAAATGTATTTGGAGATTGGGTGTGGTGGCTCATGCCTGTAATCCCAGCACTTTGGGAGGCGGAGGTGGGTGGATCACAAGGTCAGGAGATCAAGATCATCCTGGCCAACATGGTGAAATCCCATCTGTACTAAAAAATACAAATATTAGTCAGCCGTGGTGGTGCATGCTTGTAGTTCCAGCTACTCGGGAGGTTGAGGCAGGAGAATCGCTTGAACCTGGGAGGCGGAGGTTGCAGTGAGAGGAGATGGCTCCACAGCACTCCCGCCTGTGTGACAGAGCGAGACTGTGTCTCAAAAAAAAGTCTTTGGAAATTTCAGTCCAGAGTAACTTCCCTGTGTCATTTTCCATCATATTGTCGTTACTGACCTCTTTAAAACACAAGTATTTGTAGATTTTTAAATGGAATCATAGCTTCTGATCTTTTATGCATCTTTTCCAATTCCCAAAGATATCCATGCCTTCAAGTTCACCAAGGGAATACCATACATTGTGTTTTATGCTTTTGAAACACAGTACATCACTTTTGGCTCCAATGGTCAGGAAGTTTCCCAGCATTAAGGCAGGATTTGATGTGTATATTATAGAACATCAGTACCCAACAATTTTGGCTCCAGGGACAAGTTTTGTGGAAGACAATTTCTCCACGAACCAGCAGAGCTGGGAGTGGGGGGCGGGACAGTTTCAGGGTAATTCAAGTGCATTACATTTATTGTCCACTTTATTTATATTATTATTACATTGCAATATATAATAAAATAATTATGCAACTCACCATAATGTAGAATAACTGGGAGCCCTGAGCTTGTTTTCTTGTAACCAGACAGTCTCATCTAGGGGTGACAGGAGACAATGATAGATCATCAGGCATTAGATTCTCATAAGAAGTGCGCAACCTAGATCCCTTGCATACACATTTCACAGTAGGGTTCACACTCCTGTGAAAATCTAATGCCACCTCTGATCTCTGGTCTAACAGCAGGTAGAGCTCAGGTGGTAATGTAAGCAATGGGGAGTGGCTGTAAATACAGATAAAGCTTGGCTCACTCATCTCCTGTTGTGAGGCATCATTCCTAGCAGGCCATGAACCTTTACTAATCTGTGGCCCAGAGGTGGGGATCCCTGTTACAGAACACATAAAAATTAAAATATTTAGGAATCAACTAAATATATTTTTTACAATTATTTTATTTTATGATGCTATAAAACAAAAAATTGATTTATTCATGATATATTTTGACTGAGTTTCTTTAAGTCAGAAAACAATAAATAAATCTGTTTATTTTGTTTTAAATTTTGATTTAATGTTTTACAACATTTGAAATATAGCACTAAAAGCATAATACCTTCATTAGTTGAATAACATTCTTTGCAAATAAACTAATACAGTGCATAGTGCAAGTTAACGTTAGTGAAAAAAAGAACAGATAAAGTGATTAAACTACACGAGATCAATATGAGGAAAATATGTAATAAAGTAACAAAGTCTGAGAAATCATGAGATAACACTGTATTTTAATAATTCAAATGATAACAAAAGAAAATTTGCTCATAAAATGTAGAATATTTAGAAATCATAAGCAATTTCGGTGAATTATTGTACTGCTAAGTATTGATTAATTTTAAAATTTAAAGTTAACAAGCATTAATTTTTCATCATGTTTGTGTTTTCTGAATATTTTGCTTACAGAAATCTATTAAAATGTCACAAAATTTTCTTGAAACTATGAGTTATTTATCAAATAGCTTGGCCTAATTTCTTTTGAATTATTGGTCAAGTTTATATATGCTTTTCTAAAGTTTACACAATTTACTTACTCTAAACAATTTTGTGACCTATATGTTTTATAACACAGGCTTTTGAGCAGTCTAAGAAGGCTCTTAGTTTATGTTTTCAAATGATCTTTAACAGCAAGTTAGTTTTCTTTTTTAAGTGCTCATAATCTTAAGAAGGACGTATGGGGTAGAGTACATCTATTTATCCTTGTACATATCTTGTATTTACACAGTTATTTGCAATTGATTCTTGAAATTATATTTGAAAAGTATTGTTTTCAATGTATTTTTACTACTAAGAAAAACCAGGTAAATTGTTTTGGCAAGCTTTGGAAACACTAAATTCTATTTCTATTTAATTAACATTGATTGATTAAAATATTGTGGGTGTTTTTACTATTATTTAAAGGTCTTTAAAACAAATTAAGAGTGAAATATTATCAGAAAACCTTCTCCTATTTGGCTATCCTGTCCAGACAGCAGTAACATCTAGCCTTCTCACTAGTCTCCAGGTTTATTGGAATGCTTTACTGATTAACAGGTTGCTAAACTGTGATTTAAGTGTTTCCTCAAAATTATAAAGTAAATTTTCTAATACAAAGTTTAAGATTTGCTATTTCTATATTCAAGTCAAAATCACCAGTCATCTTCCTCGTTTTCACATTTGTTTCCTTTTTGTGTTAGGGGTCTAAATTTCCACTTTCTCCTTCGAATGAGCTCTATTGAGTAGGTAACCTGTTATCGTTAAAGCTACTAAAACATTTTGAACACAGACTACATGTCCAACAGATTAAATAAATATTGCATGAAAAATCTGCAACTGGAATATATAAATATATATAAATATTGCTGGAAATATATACATGTACATATGTATACACACACACACACACACACACACACAGGTTTTATCTTAGAATACATTGTTCTCCACGTGAATATGAATTCATATTTTGTTCTGAATTTAATGCAGAGTTCTTCATCAAAATATTTAGTTTTNTTTGCCAAAATCAAAGGTGTTCTATGATAGGTCCCATGCAAAATTATGCGAATGATCATAAAACAGTCAAAGGAAGAGGTGACTAGAGTAACATGTAAAGACAATTTGGAAAAATTTGGATGCTTATTTAGTAAGATTAAGATAGCTTTTATGCATTTACCAAATTTACTGAAAAGCACGGCTGTCAAGTCGTGACTCTACTTGAGCAACAGAACCTTATTTGAAAGTAATTTGCACATTTTCTCCATTTTCAACTTTAAATGTAACTGGCTAGTGCTGATAAAAGTAAACAATTATGACTATTGAATAATATACAGAGAATGAAAATAACATAATATTGGGAACATGAACTCTGGGGACAAAGATCTAGGTCTAGATTTCACCTTGACCACATACTAATTTAAGAAAGGGAGGAAAGAGGGTGAAATGTATGTTTACTGTTGATATAGCTTGGATATTTGGCCCTTCCAAATATAATGAAATTTGATTCCCAATGTTGGAGGTAGAGCCTAGTGGGAGATGTTTGGGTCTTGGGGACAAGCAGATCCTTCATGGTCAGCTTGGTTATGTCCTTGCAATAGTGAGTGAGTTCTAGCTTTACTTGTCTCCATGAGAGTTGATTGTTAAGAAGACTCTGGCACCTCCTGCTCACTCTCTCTTGCTTAAACTCAAGCCATGTGATCTCTGCATGTCAACTCCCCTTTGCCTTTCACTAGGACTTAAAGCAGCTTGATGCCCTCATCAGAACTTCACTGGATGCTGTTGCCATGCTTTTTGTATAGTCCACAGAACTGAAAGCCAAAGAAACCTCTTTTCTTTGTACATTACCAAGCCTCACGAATTCCTTTATAGCAACAACAACAAAAAGACTAAGACAGGTGTCTAGAACATAGACAATAACAGATGGTTTTACACTATAATACAATAGTAGTTTCATCACATTTTGGTCATTTGGTATCAGTAATCATGAGAAACTCAAATTCCAATATAAAATAGAATGCTACAAGCATATCCATTGTAAAATTGTCATCATTAAAATAGAAAACAAAAGCAAAATTCTCAACACAAAATCCACTTTTATCACTAAATTTTAATATCTCCATATTTGGTCATAAGCATTCAGCAAGTCTCTAGAAAGTTCCAAACTTATCCACATCTTCCTGTCTTCTTCTGAGCCCACCAAACTCTTCCAACCTCTGCCTGTTACCCAGTCACTTTCACATTTTCAAGTATTTTTATAGCAGTACCTCACATAACTGGTACCAATTTTCTGTATTACTCTGTTCTCACACTGCTATAAAGAACTGCCCAAGACAGAGTAAGTTATAAAGAAAAGAGGTTGAATTGACTCACAGTTCTGCATGACTGGGGAGGTCTCAGGAAACTTGCAATCAAGGAAGAAGAGAAGCAAACTTCTTCTTCACAAGGTGACAGGGGAAAGAGAGAGTGTGATGGGGGGAACTGCCACACACTTTAAAAACCATCAGATCTCGTGAGAACTCAGTCATTACCATGAGAACAGCATGGGGGAAACCACTCCCATGATTCAATAACCTCCCACCAGATCTCACCCTTGACATGTGGGGATTACAATTCGAGATGAGGTGGATGGGGGAACAAAGTCAAACTGTATCACCGTTGAACATGCAAGGAAAACTATTCATTACAATTCAAAATGTGTGTGTGTGTGTGTGTGTGTGTGTACATATGAGAGGAATAGGATATAAAAATATTGATGCTAATGGATAGGCTTCCCTTGTCCTTTCCCTCTTACATCTGTTCCAGATATGTGAAGAAACATGTATCCATAATTTAATGTAAAAGTCACTAAACAGCAAGTGTTTTTCTTTAAGACAAAGATATAGTAAGAGGAATAAGTCATTGTATTATTGATTATTATTGATTCTATTTTTGAAGGTAACATAGATGTTCTTTGAATATAGTTGGTAATCATTTATATTAATTAATAACATTACTATATACTGTTAAAAATTACTTCCATAAATTCCCTCTTCTTTAATTTTGTAAAATTCCTTCTTCTCTTTCTTGAAGTATCACCCATTTTTAATTACATAGACATGAAAATGTTCAAAATGAATTCGTTTATTTGGCGTTTTTACTATTATTTCTGTCTTCTCTTTTTTTGACCTCCTTCCCCCTCTTTCTCTTCCTCTCCCTCTTGCTTTTCCTTTTAGCCTTCTTACTAATCTCGTGGTTATCTGGCATATTCAGTTGCCTCAACATCCTACCTAATGTTTCTAAGGCACAATAAAATCACCAAATTTTCATAATTATTATTTCTTAATTCGCTTTTTCTTGAATAACATGCTTTTGTATGTTAAAAACTAAAATAATTAATTCATTTAACCTGGTGCTATAGCCATGATAGGACCTTTTTCTTGACATATGAATTATATTCACTTGCTATGGCTTGTTTTGTTCTTTGAGTCTTTAATATAGCCACAGTGCTCCCATCAGAGAGTGTTCTGTAGTTCTCACCTGTATGAAAACTCTGTACATTTCAGGTTTTTGTCAATATGACGCACAAGTAGGATGTCACTTTTGCTCCAACTGTCAACCTTCTAGCTAAGACATGATTATAATTTCATAAAGTGGATTTTTAAACAGAAATTCATAGGTTAAATAAAACTATTAAGAAAAAGAAAAAAGCAGAAGAAAGAAAAAAAAAAACATATATCAGGAAGACTCATGGTGCATCATTTTTTCCGATGTGAATTCCAGCATTTATATTTCAAAAATATGCGTTGGTAGGAATGAATCATGATCAATGTACGTTATTATTAGAGCATTTGTTGCTTTGACCTTGCAAAATTTTTATGTGTATACATATTTAATCTTTTCTCTCTACTTAACTAGATTTGTAAAGTCCTTTGGGATAGGCCATCTTTGGTTTATTTTTTGTGTTCAATGAATACTAGTTGATATAGTTTGGATGCTCCCTCCAAATCTCATGTTGAAATGTAATTTTCAGTGTTGGAGGCAGGACCTCTTGGGAGGTGATTGGATCATGAGGATGGATTTCTCATGAAAGATTTAGCACCATCCCCTTGGTGCTGTTTTCACCATAGTGAGTAAGTTCCCTCAAGATCTGGTTGTTTAAAAGTGTGTGGCAACTTCCCTCTCGCTTTCTCTTGCTCCTGGTCTCACCATGAGTTATGCCTAATCCTGCTTGGCTTTCCTTATCAGTAAACACCTCCGTGAGGCCTCCCCAGGAGCCAAGCAGATGCCAGCACTATACTTGTACAGCCTGCAGGATTGTCAGCCAATTAAACTTCTTTTCTTTATAAATTACCCAGCCTTAGGTATTTCTTTATTGCAATTCAAAGAAGAGCCTTACATGGACTTTATATGTGGTGGTTTATAGCATGATTAGATGTGAGCCAGAAATTTAACTATAAATAATCTAAATTTCATCAGTGAGAGATATTTACAATAGTAAAATTTGTTTGCATTACATAGGCATCTGTACTAGATGCCTCGTTTACTAAAAATTTAATACTTGATATGATTTGCTTAACTTCTCTGGTCTCAGTTTTCTCATCTGATAAATAGGGTTTATTTTAACCATAATAAGTGGGTGGATGAGAACAAAATACAAGTAAAGTAATTGGTACATTGCTTAGTACACAGTAGATACCAAATAAATCATTTGCAACCTCTGTTTGTTTTGAACCATGCCTGTTTTCATTTCTTTAGTATTTTGAAAGTATATTGTTTTATAACTTAATATAACAAATTTTAAAAGGGAAGTAAATAAAGTTGTTTTTAAAAGTTGTGTTACTGAATGATTTTTCCCCCAATGGATCTGGTCGCAAATAAGATGCCACTCATTGTTCAATTCCCACCTATGAGTGAGAACAGGCAGTGTTTGGTTTTCTGTTCTTGCGATAGTTTGCTGAGAATGAGTTAATGGGTGCAGCACACCAACATGGCACATGTATACATATGTAACAAACCTGCACGTTGTGCACATGTACCCTGGAACATAAAGTATAATAAAAAATGAAAAAAAAAAGATGCTACTCATTGTATATCACATGACTAGTAGTGTCACATCAGTGTTACAATTATTTTCAACAAATATCATGGCAAATAAACATTAGAACACACTGTGTCCTCTTTCACAATCCTGGTTAGGCCATATGAGGTATGAGAGATGGTACTGTCAAGAAAAAAATTGAGGTTTTCTGCTCAAGGGACATTTGAGTTCAAATCCCAGACACACCAATAACTAGTTGTGTGACTTGAGACAAGCCAGTTACCTCTCAGTGACAGTTTAAAACTTCATAAAATGGAGTCAATAACAACACTAGTATAACATAGGTGGAAACGTACAAAATATATTGGAGACAAAAGGCTTAGTAAAAATGTTGTATGTTGAGTGGAAATAATAAACTGAGCTTACATAATCAGCATTATCAGTATTGTCAATGCTTTCTCCTTACCATAACATGTCAGCATATCTCAAACTCCTTCTATTTTCATTCCTTATTCTAAAATATCACAGCTTCTTTAATTTAGAACTTCAGATAGTATTTGTAACCATATGTGAGGACTATAAATGAATGATGCTCATCTTTTTTCTTCAGAGAGTTTAACAAAGAAACTTACATATAACGATGCCCTCTTAATTCTGTAAGCGTGAAAGATATCCTTTTAATTAGAAATTTTAGGTCCTTAAAATGTCTGTTTTCTGATAAAATATAATGACTCTGGCCTACTGACTTGCCAAAAATATTAATCTAGAAGTAAAACCAAACCTTAACTAACATATTTTGTCTAAAAATAGTACTCATATTCAAGATCTGTGATTCAGCAGGTTTTCTAACATTATGATTCTTTAATTTAAAGTTAGTGAAAATAGCAATAATTAATATAAAATGATTGAGGCCATAATTTAGGAGACTTGGATTTCCATTTTCATTCTGCCAGGAGTGAGCTATAACCTATAGTGTTATTATCCCTCTAAATATTGTTAAATACATATATTGCACCAGGCACACTAGGAATATCTTCTGTTTTGCTTAATATCCTCAAGTTTTTACAGGATATGACAATTTGTGAAATAAATAAGCATTTACAATATAGTGTATTATAGTGAATGAAAAATTAAATAAGAGAAGCCATGTAAAATCATAAAATATCATGTAATATAAATTTTATATGATGAATTTCATACTACATGCATCCATATGAGATTATATGGTAAAATTGACTATTTTATTTCAGGTATGGACTTTGCAGTTTATCCTTTGATCATAATTGAATTTTTTATTCCAGTAGAATTTAATATATTTACCTATTTGAATTATATGTTCTCTTTATGTGGCAAGTATTGAGTTATCAGCTGGAGTAGCATATGTGTCGAATGTTTGTTTTGTTTGCATGTAAGCATTTTTCAATATTTGTTTGACTTTAAGTCATACCTCAAAATCCAGGTTGAGTGTTATTCTGTTTATTCTCAACATTATTTGATGTACAGTGAAAGTATACACTGCTTCCTAAACATGCCTGAATGTCTGTTAATGATCACAAATCATATCTTGATATGCTAAATATTATATCATAATTTAAATTATTGCCTAACATTCCAGAAAATATTGTGAAATCAACTAATTTCCTTGTATAAAAGCAATTTCAAAATTTGTACATACACACATAGACCTACAGTATATTTATAGCAAAAATTGAATAACTGGAAAAAAATGCTTTAAGAAAGATGATAAGATTTTTCTTTGAAACTTTGAAAACTGAGGATAGCACAGCTTTTGTTGCTGTATATACAAGCCTTTTTTTATATTTACATCATTTAAAAATTCATACAATTCACTTGTTCTTTCTCTCTAAAATTATAAACTAATATTATCAAAACAAAATCTATTTTTATAACACATTGGCTCCCTAAACAAAATGAACTAAATATAAGAAATTTGCTGCCTGAATAAAATTTCTAAAATTTCATAGATAAATTAAACATATTCCTTGGCTTTTGGAATATTTAATAACTCCCATTACTGAGAGAACATTAACTTAGTTGATCCTCATATATAAACTGTTAGTATAAATTTGTGGATGTATAAATATTGAGCATCATGGTTTTTTAACACATGGAAAACTGATGCAAAATTATGTTAACACATGTACTATATTTGGTATTTATTTCACTGTAAATAATGACCTCTGTATTTTTTATTACCATGTTGACTTGATGATCATCTCTTTCTCTCTCTCTCACACAGACACACACACATTACACACCTAAGTGCTCCATTTTTATTTGTCCTCATCTTCCTTATTCCTTGCTTTTCCCTGCTCTGGCCCAGGTGTTGGTCTCTACAGAAGCAGAAGGATATCAGAAATATCATAGTTTGAAAATGCATCCTGTTCATTCAATGACATTAATAAACCACTGTATTTTGGGGTATAAATTACTATTCTTTCTACCATCCTGTAGTTACACAAAAGCTCATCAGAATTTTTCATGGATAATTAGAAAGTTTAAAAAACATTGAAAAGGAAAGTAATATGAAGGAAAATAGAAATGAATAAAGGAAAAGAGAATGAAAAGGCAAAAGAGAGTGGAGGAAGAGAGATTTTAGGCAAACATGCATATAAGTGTCATTGCACTGAAACCTTTGCTCCTCTCTGCTATTAATTACATACTAGAAACTGACTATTGAAAATAGTTATCAATTCACTATCCCCAGCTTATTATATTTTATCTCCTATGATCAGGCCCTTCTCAGGCATTGCATCAAGATTCTAGAGTCACAGAGATATTTTCAACTGTCCACTGCCCTCAAGAAACTCACTGTATATTAGGTTTGCATTCATGTGGACCTGTAATAGCAAGGTGAAGGATGTCAGAAATGCTAGAAGGATAAAATAAACTGAGACTTTTATTTAACTCAGAATGTTATGAGATTTATGTTTGTGGGAAGAGATATTGAAGTTGGAATTCAAAGGATGACAGGATTTGTACCAACAGGAAGGGCAAACTGAACAACTTAAATAAAAACAATAGAAGTTAAATAAGCTTAGGGCATCTAACATTAAAGGCAAAGTAAAATAAACACACACCAACGTAGATTGCTTGGAGGAGAGTGACAAGGGATAAATCCAGAGCAGATTACATAAAAATTTTGCTAATGTTGGCTCTCTTGCCATGTATCTTGTTTGAAGGTGTCTTTTATATTGCAGGAGTTCAATAAGTATTTTTAGTTTAGTTGCTTGAAGTACATTTATCTAGTTTACAGACTATATTCTGTATTTTTATACTTCTAGAGATTTTATTATACAAAAAAAGTGAGTTATATATTTTGTGTTCTTATAATTTTTTCCATATCCAACCTTTGCAAAGATTGATGGTTTTCTTGCCTTTGCATGTATCACTGCACATTCCCAGAACTGCTTTGCATGTCTTTTGTGACTTGCACACAATTTTGAGCTCCCTATTGATAGGATGCATCATGCATATTACCCTGCATGCCATAATTATTGTGCTTTCTATATGTTTTTCTGCCCTATGTTTTTATAGTTGATTGTATCCAGTGTGTTTACAATACTTAATTTTTAGCTCATAATTACAAGGTGGAAATATCTGGAAATTAAATTAGCACTTATTGAGCACTTACTATGGCCTAAGTGTTATACTGCATGCTTTATGTTTGTTATCTAAATTATCCTATTAAATAATGATTGCAAAAACAGCCAGAAAAGTAAGTCCTTTGCACCAAATCGAGAGGCTATGAGTGGTTATGTTTAGACCAGAGCAAATTTTGTCAGAATCAAGGCAATTTTCCTATACCTTCTTGACTTTCTAATAAAAGGATCCTAAAGTTAGAACTGGAAATACACATAGAATGTCAAGTAAAGGGTATTCAAGAGAATACCTCTACTGAATCTCCCAGGATTGGTCGTTTTAGAAGAGGAAGTGGTTACTTAAGCTAATCACTAAAATCTAGTAACAATTAAGAGACAAAATAGAACAAATGTCCCCCCAAATTATTAGTGACTGTCCAATAAAGATGAAGCTGTTTAGGAACCCAGTGATTCTTTAACACATTTGAGCTGATAATATAATTTCTACATTATGGAAGATGTTTCACTAAGGGTTAGAATGGTGAGAGAGTAGTACAGTACAACAAGGTACAGATGTGTTTCATATCTTGCAATATTTTAAAGTACAAGTTTCAGTTGAAAATTATTTTGTAATATATTAAACCCAAATATGATTCTATATTGTAGGTATGGTTAAAAGAGATATAAAAGAATAAGATGGCCAAGTTCAGAAGAGAGAAAAAATCCTGGAAATCCTTGAAAATGATGTCAGAAATACACATTTTAGAAGATCTGGCAAATGTACAAAAAAAATAAGAGTTGTATATAATGCTAGTATGCATGAAATGTGGAAAAATAATCTTATTATTGTAATTGCTTTTGTGTATTGATATTTGCATCCATCAATAATTGACTCAGTTATAAAAATATTTTGAGTGGCATTGATTATTAAATTATAGAACACTGAATACTTTGAAATTCTATTTTAAGAATGAAAAATATAAATTATAATTATTATTTTTGCTTTCATTGCTCATTCCAATTCTCCAATTTGGCTGAGAATTAAGAAAACTTGTTTGCATTTTGAATTAAAATATGAAACTTGTGTGTTGTGAAAAAGGAATGAATAAAATGAAGTCCCCGGAGAATATAGCAGATATTTTAATTTTATATATATTTTTCCTGATAAATACTTCAACTATCTTTTTTTCGTAGACAACACTTAAATAACTGGTTTAAAAACTCAAATTGTTATAAGATTTCATCATTGTGCAGTCATTTTTAAAGAATTTTCATTTTGTTAATTTTTTTTGAGTAAATGCATTACAAGACTAGATGCCAGACTATATATGTGACATGTTTAAAATACAGCCTATGTTTTGTTATTTATGGAAAGTCTATGTTTTTATGTGAAGCATATAGAAAGCTATTATTAGAATAACAACTTTCCATAAAAATTAATAATATTCCAAAATATGTAGTATAAAGATATTCAATAAGCAACTTATCGACAAGCCATACCTAAATGAATCATGTTAAATAAAAAGAAAAATAATTTTTACAGGTAGTATCCAGGGAACAGAGGGCAGGAGAGGAAAAGATGTCTTCGAAAGAGGCAAAATCCAAATGGACTCAGATTTCTCTTTTTTAAATTACCTGACACTAACGGAGAAAGTTTTTCAAGTTTTGGAGGATTATTGAATAATTCTCTACCAAGAGATTAATGAAAATGACAACAACAACAGCTGTGTTACTTTTTTGGAAGACGATGATAATAATACATTAGAAAAATAATCATTGTAATCTCCAGCTGATTATTTGTCTTCTTTATGAGGGATATATAATTAAATCTTCAAAACAATCCAGTGAGTTGGATGAACATTAGTTTTATCATTTGTAGATTAAAAAAACTGATTTTCAGACAGGTCAATTGCCTGTTATTACACTAATAGTATGATGCAATCCTAGCATTATTGTAATAAAAATGAAGTATCTCTTCTGATGGAAAAGCGGTAGAAAATATTATCCAATAAAAACAGGTTCATAACATGTTTTGTCTATTTACCTTCCACAAATGATTATTTGAAAACATACCATTCTGCAAAGACATGAATAACAATTGAGAAACTCACACATGAACAAGTTTTAGAAAAGAAAGTGAAGTTATGGTTCAAAGAAGTAGCCATCCTACAGAGGAGTGAAAAATGCATAGGTCATAGTAATCTGACGCAAATGTCTGAGACCTGCTCTGCAAAGTTGCACCAATTATTTAAAATCTGATTCCAGTAATATGAGCCTATTAATAACCCCTACACTACATACTGTAATAAATAAAGGAAAACAAATTGTGTAAAACTCTTAGAACAAGGAAAGGTATGTTGTAAACCTAAATAAATCCAAGCTTTTGCTATTGTTATGAAGTCTTGAATATGGTTACATAAAGAGACAAGGCCAGGCAAGTTCTGTAACCATTACTACAAAATTGTCAACTGAAATTATTTTAAAACTTTCAATTATTAAATTAGCAAATGTCAACTGAAACTACTGAAAGAGTTATAACACGTAACTTAAAATCATTACTAGTCAGGTTTGGAAAATCCCTTTTAAAGAATTTTTAAATAAAACATTATAATGTTTCTGAAATTATTTTCTTTATATAGTCTTTTAGTAACTTAAGTAATTACAATATAATTATTTTTATACTGATGGTTTAAATTGTGTAATAAGAAAAATAAAATATTCAACTCTATGAAAATTGTTTATAAGGGAGATTTTGGGCTCACTCTGCAGTGCTAGTTGCAATATACATTCATAAATGAAAAGGTAATAATGTACATTAAGAAAAATAATACCAAAACAAAACAATTGTGTTATCTTGAAGTGACTTGAGTAATAGTCACAAAGTCAGTTTTTGAAGAGCTCCAGCTGTGTTGATGCTCAGATCTCTTGAGAGAAAACCTAAATTGTGAGTATATCTAAAAACATATACTCACAATTTTAAAATTGTATGTTCAAATAAAAGCCATGTGTAAGGTTGGGTCAGTTATCTGTACTACATCTTAATGAAAAGGTAGTCAAATACACAGAACCACACTCCAGAATGTTTTAGAAAAAATAAATATACCACAAATTCACAGAAAGTAATAGTGTATACATATTATGTCATGAATTTAGAGAAAGCAGATAAATATGGATTTTTTAAAAAAGCAAAATGTTGCATTTAAGCATCAGAATGATAATCAAATATTAAATAAATACATATCAAATTTAAAGAATACATTAAAATGTAAAAGGAGAATAGAAATACAAATATAAATAACCATTTAAAATAACATCCTAACTAACTAATAATTAAGAAAAGAAAAATAACACAATATATCAACTTTCAATGGATCAAATAAAAAATATTTTAATGTAATTTTCAGCTCCAGGAAGGATATGATGAGGCATCATATGACACAATCCAAGTTGTTATAAAGTCAACATCAAGTCTAACCAAAAACATAATTCTAAATGAGAAATGTATTTTCTTTTGTCTATACATAAATCTTTGCATTTGGGTTTTTTGACATAAGAATTTGAGGGGAGGGGCGGAGCAAGATGGCCGAATAGGAACAGCTCCAGTCTCCAATTTCCCGACGCAAGCGACACAGAAACCGGTGATTTCTGCATTTTCAACTGAAGGTAACTGGGTCCCGTTCTCACTAGGATGCCGGACAATCGGTGCCTGGTCAGCTGCTGCAGCCTGACCAGCGAGAGCTGAAGCCAGGGCGAGGCATCGCCTCACCTGGAAGCGCAAGGGGGAAGGGGATCCGTTTTCCTAGCACAGGGAACTGAGACACACAACACCTGGAAAATCGGGTAACTCCCACCCCAATATGCGCTGTAAGCATAGCAGCAACCAGGAGAAGTATATCCCCAATCCTGGCCGGAGGGTCCCACCGCCCACGAAGCCTCCCTCACTGCTAACACAGCAGTCTGCGCGATCTATCCGCAAGGCAACCAGCGAGGCTGGGGGAGGGGCCCCACCATTGCTGAGGCTTAAGTAGGTAAACAAAGCCGCTGGGAAAGCTAACTTGGTGGAGCTCACAGCACTCAAGGGAAGCCTGCCTTCTCTGTAGTCTCCAACCTTGGGAAGCGCACAGCTGAAGACCAACAGGGGAAAAGTAGCGGGAGCCGGTGCAGACGCGAACGACACTGTCTGACAGCTTTGGGAAGCCGTGATCCCAACGCGAGTGTTGAGATCTGAAACGGACAGACTGCCTGCTCAGGTGTGTTCCTGACCCCTGAGGTACCTAGCTGGGAGAAATCCCCCACTAGGGGGCAGTCTGACACCCACACCCTCAACAGGGTGGAGTACACCCCTGAAGAAACTTCCAAAGGAAGAATCAGACAGGTAACACCGCTGTCAGCAATATTCTATCTTCGCAACCTCCTGCTGTCTGTTACCCAGGCAAAAGGGTCTGGAGGACCTCAAGCAATCGTCAACGACCAACAACGAGTCCTTCTGACTGTCAGAAGGAAAAACTATCAAACAGGAAGGAGCACCTAGTACCTAAAACCCCATCAGAACGTCACCACATCAAAGACCAGAGACAGATATAAACCACAAGATGGGAAGAAGCAGGGCATGAAAAGTAAAGCTGGAAAATTCAAAAAAATAGAGCGCATCTCCCCCTGCGAAGGAGCGCAGCCATCGCCAGCAACAGATCAAAGCTGGTCAGAAATGGAAGATGAGAGAAGAAGGGCTTCAGTCCATCAAACATTATCAGAGCTAAAGAGGAAATTACGTACCCAGCGCGAAAGAACTAAAAATCTTTTGAAAAAAGAGTGGAAGAATGACAAGCTAGACTGATTAAGCAGAGAAGGATCATAAACGAAATGACAGAGATGAAACCATGACACGAGAAATACATGACAAATGCACAAGTTCAGAACCGACTCGATCACGGAAAAGAAAGAGTATCAGCCCGATGAAAGATCAAATGAATGAAATGAAGCGAGAAGAGAAACCAAAAGAAAAAAAGAAGAAAAAGAAATGAGCAAAGCCTGGCAAGAAGTATGGATTTGACGTAAAAAGAACGCAAATCTACTGTCATTGGGGTGCCCGTGAAGTGAGGGGAAAATGGAACCAAGTTGGAAAACACTCTTCAGGATATCATCCAGGAAACTTCCCCCAACCTAGTAGGCCCAGGACAACATTCCAAATTCCAGGAAATACAGAGAACGCCACAAAGATACTCTCCCAGAAGAGCAACTCCAAGACACATCATTGCCAGATTCACCAAAGTTGAAATGAAGAAAAAATTTAAGGGCAGCAGAGAGAAAGGCGGGTTAACCCACAAAGGGAAGCCCATCAGAATAACAGCAGATCTCTCGCAGAACTCTACAAGCCAGAAGAGAGTGGGGCAATATTCAAGTCCTTAAGAAAAGAAATTTTAAACCTAGAATTTCATATCCAGCAAAACTAAGTTTCATAAGTGAAGGAAAGATATAATCGCTTTACAGATAACAATGCTTAGAGATGTTGTCACCACCAGGTCCTGCCTACAAGAGACCCTGAGGAAGCCCTAAACAGTGGAAAACGAAAACCGGTACCAGTCCATTCACAGAAACAATGCCAAAATGTAAAGGACTCGAGGCTAGAAGAAACTGCATCGACTAACGAGCCAAAATACCAGTTAATTATCATAATGGCAGGATCAAGTTCACACATAACAATATTAACCTTAAATGTTAATTGGACTAAATGGTCCAATTAAAAGACAGCAGACTGCAAACTGATAAAAGAGGTAAGATCAAACCCATCAGCTTGCTGTTATTCAGGAGCCATCTCACAATGCAAGAACATACATAGGCTCAAAATATAAAGGAGATGGAGGAAGATCTACCAAGCAAATGGAGAACAAAAAAAAAGCAGGGTTGCAATCCTTGTCTCGATAAAACAGACTTAAACATCAAAGATCAAAGAGACAAAGAAGGCATTACATAATGGTAAAGGGATCATTCAACAGGAAGAGCTACTCTCCTAAATATATATCACCCAATACAGGAGCACCAGAATTCATAAAGCAAGTCCCTTAGAGACTACCAAAGAGACCTTAGACTCCCATACAATAATAATGGGAGACTTCAACACTCCCCTGTCAACATTAGAACAGATCAACGAACAGAAAGTTAAACAAGGATATCCAGGAATTGAACTCATCTCTGCACCAAGCGGACCTAATAGACATCTATAGAACCTCCACCGCCAAATAACAGAATCATACACTTCTTCTCAGCACCACATCACACTTATTCCAAATTGACCACAAATTGGAAGTAAAGCACTCCTCAGCAAATGTAAAAGTAACAGAAATTATAACAAACTGTCTCTCAGACCACAGTGCAATCAAACTAGAACTCAGTACCTAAGAAATCATCAAAACCGCTCAACTACATGGAAAACTGAACCACCTGCTCCTGAATGACTATCCGGTACATAAAGAAATGAAGCGGAAATAAAGATGTTTCTTTGAAACCAATGAGAAAGCAAAGGATACAACATACCAGAATCTCTGGGACACATTAAAGCAGTGTGTAGGCGGGACCTCTATAGCACTAAATGACCCACAAGAGAAAGCCAGTGAAAGTCTAAAATTGGACACTCCAACATCACAATTAAAAAACTAGATAAGCGCAAGAGGCAAACACATTCAAAAGCTAGCAGAAAGGCAAGAAATACCTAAGATCAGAAGCGAACCTGAAAGGAGATAGAGACCCAAAAAACCTCCAAAAAATCAATGATCCAGGAGTTGGTTTTTTGAAAAGATCAACAAAATTGACAGACCCGCTAGCAAGGCTAATAAAGAAGAAAGAGGAGAGGAAATCAAATAGATGCAGATAAAAATGATAAGGGGATATCACCCACTGACCCCACAGAAATAAAACTACCATCAGATAATACTATAACGGCCTCTACGCAAATCAACTAGAAAAATCTAGAAGAAATGGATAAATTCCTGGACACTTACATCCTCCCAAGGCTAAACCGGAGAGTTGATCCCTGGAATAAGACCAGTAGCAGGCTCTGAAATTGAGGCAACAATTAATAGCCCTACCCACCCAAAAAAAGTCCAGGACCAGATGGATTACACAGCCTGAATTCTACCAGAGGTACAAGGAGGAGCTGGTACCATTCCTTCTGAAACTATTCCAATCAATAGAAAAAGAGGGAATCCTCCCTAACATTTTATGAGGCCAACATCATCCTGATACCAAAGCCTCGGCAGAGACACACAAAAAAAGGAGTAATTTTTAGACCATATCCCTGATGACATTGATGCAAAAATTCCAATAAAATACCTGGCAAACTCGATTCCAAGCAGCACAATCAAAAGCTTATCCACCATGATCAAGTGGGCTCATCCCTGGGTGCAGGCGGTTCAACATTCGCAAATCAATAAGTAGATCAGCATATAATTCAGAACCAAAGACAAGAACCACATGATTGTCTCAATAGATGCAGAAAAGGCTTTGACAAATTCCAACAGCCCTTCATGCTAAAAACGCTCATAAAATTCGGTATTGATGGAACGTACCTCAAATAATAAGAGCTAATTTTATGACAAGACCCACACGCTAATATCATACTGAATGGGCAAAAACTGGAAAATTCGCCTTTGAAAACTGCACAGACAGGGAATGCCCCTCTCTCACCACTCCTATTCAACATAGTGTTGGAAGTTCTTGCTAGGGCATCAGGCAAGAGGAAAGAAACAAGGGTAATCCAAGTTTAGGAAAAGAAGAAGTCAAATTGTCCCTGTTTGCAAGATGACATGATTGTATATTTAGAAAACCCCATTGTCTCAGCCCAAAATCTCCTTAAGCTGATAAGCAACTTCAGCAAAGTCCCCCTACAGGATACAAAATTAAGTGCAAAAATCACCAAAGCCATTCTATACCACCAGTAACAGACAAGCAGAGAGCCAATCACAGGAATGAACTTCATTCACGATTGCTTCAAAGAGAATAAAATACCTAGGAATCCAGCTTACAGGGATGTAAAGGACTCTTCAAGGAGAATATACCAAAACCACTGCCTCAAGTGAAATAAAAGAAGGACACAAACAATGAAGAAATACATGCTCAGTGGATAGGAGATCAGTATCGTGAAAATGGCCATACTCCCCAAGGTTATTTAGATTCAATGCCGTCCCATCAAGCTACATGAGTTTTCTCACAGGAATTGGGAAAAAACTGGCTTTAAAGTTCATATGGAACCAAAAAAAAGGCCCGCATTGCCCAAGACAAGCCTAAGTCCAAAGGACAAAGCTGGAGGCGTCACGCTACCTGACTTCAACCTATACTACAAGGCTTACAAGTCACCAAAACAGCATGGATACTGTACCAAAACAGAGATATAGATCAATGGAACAGAAACAGAAGTCCTCAGAAATAATACCACACATCTACAGCCATCTGATCTTTGACAAACCCCTGAGAAAAAAGAAATGGGAAAGGATGTCCCTGTTTAATAAATGTTGCTGGGAAATTGGCTAGGCCATAAGTAGAAGCTGAAACTGGATCACTTTCCTTACCCTTATACGAAGATTAATTCAAGATGGATTAGAGACTTAATGTTAGACCTAATACATAAAAACCCTAGAAGAAAATTAGGTAGTGAACCATTCAGGACATATGCATGGGTAAGACTTCATGTCTAAAACACCAAAAGCAACGGCAGCAAAAGCAAAAATTGAACAAATCGGATCTAATTAAACCTAAAGAGCGTTGCACAGCCAAAAGAAACTACCATCAGAGTGGACAGGCAACCTACAGAATGGGGAGAAAATTTTTGCAAACCTACTCATCTGACAAAGGGGCTAATATCCAGAATCTACAAGACTCAAAAAATATACAAGAAAAAAACAAACAACCCCATCAAAAGTGGGGAAAAGGATATGAACAGACATTTCTTCAAAAGAAGATATTCATACAGCAACAGACAGCAATGAAAAAATGCTCATCATCACTCGCCATCAGAGAAATGCAATCAAAACCACAATTGAGAGTACCATCTCACACCAGTTAGAATGGCAATCATTAAGAAGTCAGGAAACAAACAGGTGCTGGAGAGGTGTGGAGAAATAGGACACTTTTACACTGTTTTTTTTTTTGTGGATTGTAAACTAAGTTCAACATTATGGAAAACAGTATGGCAATTCGCTCAAGATCTAGAACTAGATGTACCATATGACCAGCCATCCCACTACTGGTATATACCCAAAGGATTATAAATTATTCGTACTACAAAAGACACATGTTACACGTAATGTTTATTGCGGGCACTATTCCACTAATAGCATAAGACTTGGAATCAACCCAAATTCCAATCTGTGACAGACTGGATTAGAAAATGTGGCACATATACACCATGGAACTATGCAGCATAAAAAGGATAGTTTGCGTCCTTTGTAGGGACATGGATGCGCAGACTGGAAACCTCATTCTTAGCACTATCAACAAAGAAGAGAAAACCAAACACCGCATGTTTCCACTCATAGGTGGGACTGACAATGAGATCACGTTGGACTCCGGGAAGGGGAACATCACGCACAGGGGCCTATCATAGGGGAGGGGGAGGGGGGAGGAGGGAGCGGCTTGCATTGGGGGATTATGCAAGATATAAATGATTGAAGTTGATGGGTGCTGACGAGTTGATGGGTGCAGCACACCAACATGCATAAGTATATGCATAAGGGGGGGGGGTAACAAACCTGCACGTTATGCACCATGTACCCTAGAACTTAAAGTATAATAAAAAAAAAAAAAAAAAAAAAAGAATTTTGAGGGGAAATATAGAACTAAATTCTGCTAACAGAAACATGGTAAGTAAAATATAACGTATTCCTATGAAAGACCACTGCATAGCCATTGGCAATTACATTTTTAGAACAGTGTTGTGACAGGAGACACACTTGTGTTGGAAAACTAAACGCACAACCTGAAATGTAATGATTCCTCAAGACAGAGATATTAAGTATAATGTTTACTCTCTCCTCTCTGTATTTATTTTTCTCAATTTTTTAGGATTTTCAGGGTTCAATTCAGGCTTTCACATTACATTTGATTATGTCTCCTTAGTCTTCATTAGCCCTTTTGTCTCCATCACCTTGACACTCTTAGAGAGTACCGGCCAGTTATTTTGTATAATTTCCTCAATCTGGTCTTGTGTGGTGTTTCCTCAAGGTTAAATTCACATTTTCAGCAAGAATCACACAAAAATGTATTTCTCCGTGCATCGCATCAAGAGTCGTATATGTTACAGTTCCACGAGAAACTCGAAAGGCATCACCTTTACCAAGTCATCTTATCTTTGTGAAAGACCATTTAGAGGCAGCTAAATGGTGCTAGTGTCTTACTTATATTTTCTGAAACTATAATTTTTTAAACGGTTTTATCCCCCTGATTCCATTTGACTTTTTTGTACATGTGACTCACAGTTTAATTTGCCATTATGTACACCCAGCATTAGTCTAACTTCATAGTTCTGTTCCGAGAACAATATTTCAGGAATCACATAACCATATTTTATACTTAATGACTCTTTTAACTTTCCAGTTTACCTATTATTTTGTAAGCTCCTGAAGACAGACATAGATATCACCTAGCTTTTGAATTCTTCCTGAAAATTACTTGTGTGTGGTTGGTACTGATTAAATGGTAATGACTGCTGAATGACTACCTGACTCACAAGTTAAAAGTGGAAATATCATCTTTAGGGTCCAATGAGGATTTCTCATTTTCCCAAATAGCCCACAAAAATATCTCTGTAGGTTTCAAGGCAAAAGGCAAAGATTGTATAAGGCAGCAATTCTGATTTTTTTCTTACGTAATTTAGAAAACAAAAAGACTTGGTGTTTCATTATACTTTTACACTGCCACTTCATACCTGTTAATCACTGTTATTTTCTAAAACACATTTTGTAAAAAAAAAGTTTTAAACTGTTATCAACAAAATAAGAAATAGAAATAAAATCAGCCAAGTCAAATCAGCACAATACAGTATCTTTTTTCCTTATATTATCACACTTATTTTAGTTTAACATCTGTTCAATGACATCTCAGGCTATATTTTGGGATGTGTGACAATATTTTTTCACAAATTCTTTACTCACAACTCAGGATGTTCCCATTAATTGTGATTTGTAAAGGAAACATTTAACTCAGGGCAGATGTTGAGCAGCATGAGTATGGAACTATGGCAGGTATGAAATGACACATGGAATTCGCAAGTGGGCACAGATAGCCAGATGGTATTGGCATCTGAGAGATTTATCACACTAAGTTGGCAATAAAACATGTGTGATCACTAATTTAACATACAAAACTGGTCCAGAAAATGTTTATGTTAAACAAATTTCCTCTCTAAATATCAGGTGCAACATATTTGATTATGTTTCTTTTCTGTTTTGAGAGATCCAAATGCTGAAACTTGAATCCTTTCTTTTCAGCAAGAGTCCCATTCATTTAGGGCAAGTGGTGTCTATATAAGCAAATTTAAGAAAATAGATGCACAATTCTCCATATATTGTAGGCAAGTGAAATGAAAGAGTAGGGATATGATTTTCCTTGGTTTATCAATTATTACTTTGGTACTATACTTAACTGTGGTTGGCTAGGCCCTCTGTTTTTGACATATAAATCTTGGCTACAATGTTGAAAATTCCATATAGGGAAATGTAAAGTTCTTTTGAGATTTTCAGAAGACTCTTCATACTGTTTATTAAATCGTTATTTAGAAAACCAAAGTATGTGACAATGTTCAAATATAATTGAATTGCAAGAGTTTTCCTGGAATGCCTTTTCTCTTTTCTGACTCCTAGTTAGCTACCACTCTTTTATTAAGCTTCACCTCAAGGGCTATCACATACATGAAGACTTTCTAATTTTCTCCACTATTATTGGATGCTCACTTATTAGACAGAGTTCTCTGGCATCCAACCAATACCTGTTATAGAGCTCCTCTCAAATTACCAGAGGGAAACATTGGAGCTTACCTGATAGCATTTCGTGTTAGATGTAACTGGTTTCTAAGGTGTGCAACTATGAGCAAGATATCTTATCATTCAATTTTTTATTTTGTAAAGCAGGGATAATAATACCAATTCTATGGAAGGTTTAATTTAAACAATTCCATTAGATAATACACACAAAAATCTAGCAAAATGTGTAGAACATAATAAACAGTATCTCTTATAGCTGTTGATATATGTCAACATTCTGTCAGATTCTGAACATTTTTGATGGCAGACAGTAAATTCATCTCTATACTACTGAACCTGCTGCATGCATCTTACAACACACCATATGCATGCACACATATATCTGTGAGAGTGTGTATGTGTGTATTTAGATTGAATAGAAAAATTTTAAAAATACACAGAAAATAAGGAATTTCAGGTAACATGTAACAGAGACTCCTGATTTCTGTTCTGAGGTTTCTTTTCAAACCAGCATGTATCAAATAACAGAATTTAAGGGCAGGATCATGGCCAAATGATGTATTATCCAGTATCAAGTACCCTACATTAATCTGTGGAGTTAACTATAAAGACCAGAACTACCTTTATCTTTATTTACTAAGGCAAACATACTAAGATCGAGATCAAGAATCAAGCAACTATTGACAAGAAAAGGAGTAGATGTAATTATCTACAAAATTATAATGGGACCATTTTAAAAGTAGACTTTTATTTCATTAAATTGTTGTAATGTCAAATAAGATTGTAGTTATTTTCATATACAACCACACTCAACTATAAACTATAAGAGTATAGCTTTCATGGTCCAGAAATTCTATCAGAGATCAATATATCTCAGTTTTCTGTAATACATAGCACTAAGGTGATAATATTGCAGTGATGAAAAAGATGAAATAAACCATTCAGTATGACTAATTCTAGTTACTAATACATGAAATTTTTTCATCTAGCACCTAGCTGAAAATGTAAATTTTTAATCTACAATGAAAGTGTTTATTCTGTAGAACATCTGGATGTTCTGAAACACCTGAACTGTTTTCAGTTTTTATCCCAAAGTATCCCAGCATTCAAAAATAGATTGTAGGTGTCTGTATAGAGGTGAAATATTTTAGTGCAAAACTTGAATTTTAGTAACTATGTGTAACAGTATTTGAGAAATAAAAGTAATTTTACTTTTATTTTGATAAAATATATTTCTTTAAAAGTACTACAAACTTTGAAAATGCTTATAATACAGGGAAAGGCCTATGATATTATGTAAAATGAAAAATTCACAACATAAATCAGTTTATGTGAAGTATGATCAAAAAATGAAAAAAGTGTGCAAAAACCACCAATATTTAATGATTGCTTATGCAATTCTAGACTATGGTTTAAGAGTCTTATATGGATAATTCTGTTTGATTTTCAAAGGAAACTAATGATATGAGTATTATTATTATTATCATCACCATTTTACAGAGGAAAAACCCAAGTCATGGAGTGGTTAAACAATTTACCTGGTATCATGCAACAGGATTCAAGAGTAAAATACAGTTCTTATTAGAGCCCAAACACTTTGCCACTACGTGTCAGAAAAATAAAATTAGGAAAGTATACTAAAATGTTAAGAATTATCTTCATCTGATATTTTTAGGCAAAATATTTTAGCAAAATTTTATGTTGGACATGAATTATCATCATTCAAAAATAACTCTTATTTTAATAACATCATCCATGCAATTTAAAAATTAAGTAGACTACCAAAATGACCAATAAAATTTATTTCTGTAAGTTGCTTCTAACAGATGAGATGAAACACTGTTAAGATTGAGAAACATACTAAGTTTAAAATAGGAAACTTTATTCTCATAGCTATACTGACTTGTTCTGTGACTCTAAATGATAAAGGTAGCTCATGACTTTGCAAAAGTTATTTTGTTTTGATTCTAAGTCTAGAACAAAGTTGATAATATCTTGTCAAAGAAATGAAGAAACTGAAGATTAAATACCATCTAATGAATCCTTTCGTGCTCCTAGGAATGTGTACCACACTATCAATGGATACTATAATTGCATAATGTTCTCTGTCAGCTGAAATTCCTTGCTTGTCTCCAGGAGATGCCACTCCATTTATGTTAGTCAGTAACTATCATTCTTATGAGTGCCTAAATCACTAACAAACTTTTTTATAATATTTGACTTCTAATGACACAATTAGACTGGGTTTAAGACTTCCTCTTAATGTATTAATTTCTTAATAATTTGCCTGCAATTGCCAAGAAGTTCCACATACGATAGGTCTGGAAATACAGGCAAAAGAAAAAAAAGAGAGAGAGAGAGAGAGACTGCGCTTGTTTCCACGTATAACTGTTCTCTGCTGAGGAGATGGTTATGTAAAATAACTATTGCAATACAATAATGTATTTTTGAAATACAGGAAAAACAAGGCATAAGAGAGCAGTGCCTGAAGTAGAGCTAAAATAGGCCTAGGAAAGTCTAGGGCAGCATGCAAACTAAAATTTGAGAGACAGTCAACCAGATAAACACTCACAGGAAGAACTTCCAGGCAGGAATAACTACAAATGCAAAGCCTTGAGAAATGAGAAAGCATAGTGTGATGGTTAATAGTGACTGTCAACTTGATTGGATTGAAGGATTGAAAGTATTTTTCCTAGGTAGGTCTATGAGGGTGTTGTCCCAGGAGATTAACATTTGAGTCTGTGAACTGGGAGAGGCAGATTCACCCTCAATCTGGGTGGGCATCATCTAATCAGCTGCCAGCATGGCTAGAATAAAGCAGACAGAAGAAAGTGGAAGAGGCTGACTTGCCAAATCTTCTGGCCTTCATCTTTCTCCGGTGCTGGATGTTTCCTGCCCTCAAACATAGGACTCCAAGTTCTTCAGCTTTTGGACTCTTGGACTTACACCAGTGGTTTGCCAGGGGCTCTGGGGCCTTCAACCACAGACTGAAGGCTGCACTGTCAGTTTCCCTACTTTTGAGGGTTTGAGATTCAGACGGGCTTCCTTGCTCTTCAACTTGCGGGACTTCACCTTGTGATCATGTGAGTCAATTGTCCTAATAAGCTCTCCTTTATATCTACATCTATCTTATTAGTTCTGTGCCTCTAGAGAATCCTGACTAATACGCATAGCTCAAAGACATATAACTACTGTTGATGTATACGGAGTGATGGAGCAAGCCGAGATGAGTCTGGAGGAGTATTCACAATGCAGATGAAGAATAATGTTGTATCTCATGCATAAAAGTTTAAAATGTATTCTTAAGACTTTGGGGGCTGGGCGTGTGGCTCATGCTGTAATCCCAGCACTTTGGGAGGCTGAGGTGAGTAGATCACGAGGTCAGGAGTTCAAGACCAGCCTGGCCAATATGGTGAAACCCCATCTCTGCTAAAAATATATATATATATAAATTAGCTGGGTGTGGTGGCACGTGCCTGTAGTTCCAGCTACTTGGGAGGCTGAGGCAGGAGAATTGCTTGAACCTGGAGGTGGAGGTATCAGTGAGCCAAGGATTGTGCCACTTACTCCAGCATGGGCGACAGAAGGAGACTATCTCAAAAAAAAAAAAAAAAAAAAAAAAAAAAAAAAAAAAAAAAAAAAAAAATTTTGGGGAGCAAATGAAGACTATTGATCAAGGCAGTGAAAAAGAAGATGTATATGGCAGGAAGATGATGATGGTGGCAAACTATAGACTATAAAGGAGCTGGTGGGACAAAACAAAAAACGTTATTACTATTTTCCAAAGAAGATAATAAATTATTTGGACTAAGCTAATGTCAGCAATCAGGCAAGGGAGGGAGGATATTTTTGTATGTGTGATATTCTAAATCTATACTTACAGGATTTAAATATTAATTTAAATTCAATGGAAAGAAGGTTGGGGAAATAAGATAAGACTTCATTGTTTAATAAATTTTGACAAACCTAACAGAAGGATGATGAATCCACAGACTCTGAGGAGTGGAAAGCTGTTTATATAAAGCTAAATAAAGGAAGGTGAATGAATCTGGGTGTAAAATAACACTAAGCTCAATGTTGGATCTATTGTAATACACGAGCTCTTAAAACATCCAGCTAGAGACTGCTGGCAGGTATTTGGAAGTATAGATCTGAAGATAAATTTGATGTGTCCATGTAGGCATGAGTGTCATTTTCACAAAAGTGATAGTAGAAATGTTGGGACCTGAGTAAAATAAGCCATGAAGAATGTTAAAGTGAAAACAAAACAAAACAAACAAACAAACAAAAAATAAACAAGGGCTAAAGAAAAAAGCTTTGGAGATACCACATTCATGAAATGGCCAAGAAAAACCTAGCAGAATGAACAGCAACAACTGAGAGGCAGAAAGAGAAGCAGAGAATAGTATCACAGAAATTAAGAACAGAAGTTGTTTAATGAAAGTATTAAATATGGAAGAGAGAAAGAAATTAAGATAAAGACTGAAATAAATCCATTGTATTTATAAAGAATGGCAGAAGCCGCTTGTGAAATGGAGACCTTGGAAATTAACTTCAGTGGGTGGCAAAGTGAAAGGAGGGTATCACGTATAACTATTATATGTATACAATTCTTTGCAAAAATGTTGAATGAAAGGAAGCTGAGAAACAATTAACTAACTAGAAGTCAATGCCAGGCCGAGGGAAGGTCTCTTTGTATTGAAGCAATATACTCAGTAGTCATTTGTGACCAGAAAGTTTGCACTTAATAAACTTAATATTAAAACAATGCAAATATTCAATGTAGGGTCCATACTTTAAGTTCCCAATTAACCTAATAAAGTGTTTTAAACTCTTCTCTTGTCCAAATAAGAATCTGACCAATGTTATGTATTTTGTTTCATCTAGAAGAGTTTACTACACTGATTTTTTAAAAATATTTAATAGCTTTACTCTATTTTTAAAATTCCAAGTCATTTGTTTTGCATAATGTCCTTTGATTTTGGCTTGCCTGATTGTTTCCTCATGATTAGATTCAGGTTATTTTTCTTATTCTTCTTTGTTTTTACAGGAATATCACATAGGTGGTATTCTGTTATTCTCGAGGTATCACATTTTAAGGCCTGTGATGGCAATTTATTATTGGTAACGTTACGTTCAACAAATCAAGTAAAATGGCGTCTACCTGATTGTTATATGGTAAAGGTAAACAACTTCCTTTTGTACTGAATGACTAATCTGTGAAGTAATCGTTTGAAACGAAGTAAACAGCCTGTTTTTCAACAACATTCTGCCCAAAGTATAGCATCAATTCACAATTATTTCCTGAATCACATTTTTCTATTTTTTTTGTGTGAACTGATAATTTTTTAAGTTTTATTATTCCTTCCACCTTTATTGTTTGATATTTCATGTGAGATAAATTTTAATTCAGGATTGGAGCTGAGGAGCAATCTTAATCTTTTCATCATTGAAAAAAATACATATTCATTACAGAACTTTGCCATAGCACTCTGTTGTACTTCATATGCATTTCAAAATATAATTAATCCATGTTTTAGAAAGAGCATGGTTCCCCAGTTTAAAATTAGTTTAAGGCATACCTTTCTTTCTTTAGCACTATTTTAGTTAGCACTTGATGAAATATCTCCTTTCCAGAAATGGTGTATGAACTAATTCATTTAATTTTGTGGAGTTATTAAAAATGAGATGAGACACGAGGGCTAAGAACGGTTTTCATCACTTTTAAGCTACGGAACAAAATTGTAAAGAAGCTGCGCTCTCCCATATATTTTCCTAGACAATCAAAACATTTTTCCTATTAATTATAAGGTAACAATTATAAAGCCCAAGTGGAATTAAATAATGAAAGTGTGATAACATCACTGCACTAACAGTCTGTTGAAAAACATTCCTGTCACCTATAACAACAAATAATTTTGTTATCGCTCATTAGCTACAAAAGACTGCAGGAGACTGCCTAGGGAACTCCCAGAAAGAACTTTAAAGCAAATTCATAAAATTAAATTAAATTTAACAATTGGAAAATGTAATTGGAGTCCTAGGAAGAAGAACTAAACCTAGTAACAGCAGATAGAATCTTGTGTTGCTACAGTGCAGATTTACATCTGGAGAACACTTTTCTTTTTCTCCATATGTTGGAATGAAACTTTTCTTGAACAACTTGACCTAAGCAATTTTTTTTTGTTTTTTTAAATAACTGTATGTTGTAAGGTATTTAAATGGAAAGGCATTACAGTATCTTATTCTCACAGTCTTAGTGCTAATTCCATCCCTTACTTTCCCTTAACTGAAATATATTAAACTCCTATGTCCAACTACATTTCGCTTTTCTTTCTTCATTTACACCATATGTAGATTAATATTTTTGCAATTGTAACTCTGCTGACTATTTGCTGCTTAGAGAAATAGCTGAATTCCTTATCATTCTGTAATCTGGCCGCATTCTATCTGTTGCTTCAATTAGTTTCAATTCAATTCAAGGCAATTTATTAAAATCATGATTGCAACTATTTATTTTGCCAGCCAAAGTGTTAGATTTTTGTTCTCAAAGAGTTCTCTGGTAAAAGTGGTAGATGTTTTAATAAGGCTTACAATAAGCAATGAACTATACATGTAATTTATTAATTATATAAGAAGGGTTAGTTGAAGATGGAGTCATTATTTCCTATGTGGAGACAGGTAAAATGTCCAATAGGAAGGTGTGTATGAGTTGTGTGTTCAAAGATTTTAATAAATTATCGAGCAAATGAGACAGGAGGTAGGGACTGAAAATGACCTTCTGTCTGAAGGGATGAAGGCAGGACAGAGAAACTGTGGAGGATGGTCGAATAGAAAAGCATCGTGTTGCAGGGTTGGTTAACAACCATAGATATATCACACAGCAAGGGTTTGCAAGGAAGGGAACAGACGTTATAAGGTATTAGAAAAGTAGGCAGCTTGCTGAGTCATGATAAATTTTTCTTCTAGGGTATAATTTCCAATAACTATCAGACAGACAATGCTTAAACTGAACTGTTCCTAAATATTCTAAATATACAAGTAAAGGAATGTGTGTGTATGTGTGTGTATATGTGTGTGTATGTGTGTGTATGTGATGCATGTGTATGCGTGTGTATATGCGTGTGTGAATGTGTGTATGTGTGTGTATGCATGCGTGTATGTGTGCACGTGTGTATCTGTGCGTATGTGTGTGTATGTGTATGTGTGTTATTGTGTTGTGTGCATGTGTGTTATGCATGTGTGTGTGTATGCATGTATGTATGTGTGCGCGTGTGTATGTGTGTGTGTGTATGTGTGTGGTGTGTGACTGTGTGCATATACATGGGTGTTTGCAGAGGTCAGGTGTTGCACTGTGTTTACTACTTATTAAATGTGAGAAGTGTGGGTTTACCTAAAGTAAGTTGTGTTTGTTTTCTGAAATTTCTGCTTAAATATCTAATCCAAAACTTAATTTACTTTTGAAAAAGGAGATGTAGTTAAAAAAAAAAAAAAAAAACTTGACCCAGGCCTAAGCTTTCTGAATGTAGTGAGCTAAAAGATAGTTAGAGGGGAGGAGTAACATAGGTTCCTCTGGTGTCTAGATAGTAACTGATAGTAACTGATATACTAGCAGTTAATTAGTCTTCTCGAAAGAACGATTGGGAGAAAAATAAAACATATACAAGTGGAAAGTTTTGGGTTTTTTGTTGTTTGTTTGTTTTTGAGACAGGGTCTCGCTCTGTCTCCTATATTGGAGTGCAGTGGTGATATCTCACCTCACTGCAGCCTCAACCTCCTGGGCTCAAGCAATCCTCCCCCATCAACCTCCAGAGAAGTTGGGACCACAGCCATGCACCATGTGCTAATTTGTGTATTTGTTGTAGAGACAGGGTTTCACCATGTTTCCCAGACTGTAATTTCTTTTTCATGACATTTGATGTTTGTGATTTCTGGTACCACTGCGTCCAACCTCAGTTGCCAGTATTCCACATTTATTCTGGAATAGATAGCTTCACCATATCGGATAAAATTTGCTGTCACTCTAATTCAGAGTGCTCTACTCTTGCAGACAAAGTAATGTGCCTCCCACTCTCCCAAAGGTAACCCTGTCCAAATCTCTGGAACCTGTGAATATGCCACCTTCCATGGCACAGCTACTTTGCAAATCTGATTAAGTTAACAATCTGGGGATGCAAAAATTACCCTGGATTATCTTAGTGGGCCAATGTAAAACCACAGGATTTATTAGAAGGAGGCAGAAGCATCAGAGTCAGAAAAGGAGATAGGATGACACAAGAAGTTAGTGACATATTCTTTGAAGATGGCTGTGGGGTCCATGAGTCAAAGAATACAGATGGTCTGTAGGATTTGGAAAAGGCAAGGAAACTGATTGTCCCCGGGAGGCTACAGAAAAACTGCAGCCCTGCTGATACCTTGATTTGAGTCCTGTAGGACTTATTTTGAGCTTTGACCTGCAAAACTATAAGATAATAAATTTGTCTTGTTTTAAGCCACTACTGTTTTGCTAATTTGTCACAGCAGAAATAGAAAGATAAAAGAGCCCTCAGCGTCAATCGGTGAACCCATGAGCCAAGTTAGAGCAAAAAGACACTGATTCCTTGTACAATTGAGATGGTGGCTCATGACTAACACTATTTAAATCTGTGGTGCTACCTTGAAGAAAGCACGTTACTTTAATAAACATTACCAGCACTTTTTATTGCCTCTTATTTTAAGCTAGGTTTTCTTAAAAGCAGATTTTGAAATGCGAATTTGACTGCACATTGCAGAGTTGAAGGAACAGAGATTGAAACAGAAAAAAAGTCAGAAAAAAGACCAAGATGTTGAATATAAAGTCCTTGCATTAGGCACAGGAGTGGGTACTCGAGAGGTGAATAGAACGCCTTACTCACTGGTCTGTCTGAAGGCTGGGACAGTTATCCATGGCAATTATTCCCTATTGGTTGAGGGGATGCCCTGGGGGTATTTGAATTCCCTACATACTTGGCTACACCCTTAGGTCAGCAGGCTCCTCAGGCTTCAGAGAAAGTCCCGAGGCATAAAGGTGGAGATGCTTGAGTGCTAGTTTGAGGCGGGACACTGTTAACATGGACAACTGTGACAGAAATCACAGGTTAGCCCAGGGGATGGAGTGCAGTACAGCCAAAGCATCCAACCTGCTCTTCTTTATAAACCCGATTCTCCAGCTCTCGGCCCTTCTGCACTGTCCAATCATCTCTTTTTTCTTTAGGCAACTCTGTCAGTTTTTCAGAGCTTGCCAACAAGAAGCCTAGTTGGGAAATGCTTCCGGTGGGATTCTCCCACGGTCCAATCTGTTCTTTATCAAAATTGTTTTAGTCTTAATCATTTTAGGTACATTTAACTAAAAATTAAGTGAACTTTATTTCTTGTACGGTGAGAATTACACTCCAGTGTGTGCCCTTATATTTTTTTGACTCACTTATATAAGCCCACTGGAAGAGTTTGGGTGTTTGTCATCGCCAAATCTCACATTGAAATGTCACTCCCAGTGTTGGAGGTGGGACCTGGTGGGAGGTGCTTGGGTCACGGGAGTGAATCCCTCATGATTTGGTGATGTTGCTGTGAGAATGAGCAAGTTCTTCTGAAATCTGGTTATTTTAAAGTGTATGGCACCTCCCCACCCCTTTGTTCCCACTCCAGCCGTTTGAGACACCTGATCCAGCTTAGCCTTCAGCCATGATTCTAAGCTTTTTGAGGCCTCCTCAGAAGCCAAGTAGATGTCAACATCATATTTCCTGTACAATCTGCAGAACTGTGAGTCAATTAATCCTCTTTTCTTTATAAATCACCAGTCTCAGGTATTTCTTTATAACAATGCAAGAGTGCCTAAAACACTCAACATACATTGAAGATGTCAAACATAATTTAAAACACCTTTAAATATAAACATAGATAAATATGACATTGTCTTGTGAATTTTCTGTCATGTATCATTACTTATGTTAAAAAGAATCACACTGTATTTTCAATGCCAGATTGTGGTTATATAAGAAATTTGAAGACACATTAAAGATTACACTGATTTACAGTAATATTTGTCACATAGATTCTTTTAATTTTGTTCCATTTTAAGCTTTGTTGATGCTGAGGAAAAGGAACATTAAACTTTTAACTCTGTGAACCACTCCATAAAGTTACATAGACCTGGTATTTCTAGGTCTCTGTAAATACATAGACCTGATTTGTGGAAATCCAGCACAGTCAAGTCTAAATGTTCTCTTTCTCTCTAGCCTAGCCCAATGTCGTTCTGCCACACCCAGCATACAATGGCAATTAAGCTGTCCTAGGCTGGCTCTGCAGTGTGATGCCACATGTGGGAGGCTGTCGGCTCGAATGATTCTTCCCCACGTTGTGTCTGTCCTGAGCATCACACACATGCTGTGCACTGATTTTCCTCTGCTTCTCATTGCTCACAGTTCAGATAACTCTACCTCAAAAAAATCCTTCCTCATAAGAACTGCATACTAATTAACCTCTGCTCTCTTCTCTTTGTCTCTTGCAATCCTTGCCTAATTACCTGTGAAGATGTTGCTACTGTTTTATTCATACTCTACTGGGTTTCAGTGCCTACTCTTTGCCCACTCTTTCTTCTCACCCTTTTCCTCCTCCTCTTCCTTCACAGCTTCATTTCTTTTTTCTTTTCTTCAAATCATTTTTTTAAATCATCTGTGTTAGTCCATTTAGCATTGCTGTAAAAAAAAAAATCAGAGGCTGAGTAACTGATAAAGAAAAAAGCTTTATTTGTCTGGCTGGAAGATGGGGCATCTGGTGAAAGCCTCAGGCTGCTTCCATTCATGCCAGAAGGAGAAGGGGAGCTGGTGTGCGCAGAGATCCTGTGGCAAGAGAGGAAGCAAGAGAGTAGGGGAGAGGCCAGATTCTTTTAAACAACCAGTTTTTGAGGAAACTAACAGAGTAGGAATTCACTCCCACTCCCACACCCAAACCCAACTGGAGGACATTAATCTATTCATGAGAGATTCACCCCTATGACCCAAATGCCTCCACTAAGCTCCATCTTCAATGTTGGGGACCAAATTTTGAAATGAGGTTTGGAAAGAAAAACATCCAAACAATAGCATCACCCTTTTATCTCTTGTGTCTCAAGTTCCCTGGATGCTGAGTTGGGGGAGTCTTGGCCCCTAAGGCTCACAGCTTCCTCCGTTCCCCTCCATGGTAAATGTCTCTCAAGGCAATGGTGGAGGCCTGAGAGGTCCATGGTGTGGGATTAGTTCTTTTTTGAGGATTTTTACTTTTACCAGCTCCTGAACATTTTTTCATTGGGTTTTTGCTTTCATTTGCCTTTCTAATGCCAATGTATTAGAAATACTATTTTTTAAAAAGTGGGATAACTTCACAAATCTCTTCTCCTTTCTCTCTATTAATTTTCCAAATGAATAGTAATCTCTATTGAAATTTTAATCATCAAATAAATAGTAGTGATAAATTCCTTCAAGGTAAAACAAAACCATAAATGTAGAAATTAATTAATAAACAACTACTTCCATCAAGCTCTGAAAGTCTTTTAAGTATCTAAATCTCATCCTTCCCCTGACACAACCCTTGCCACAAATAAAAATATTTTCTGAGTTTGCTACTCATTAGCTGTGAAGATTTAAAGATGACATTCGGACATTTTCAAAAGCAGTAATATTTCATAATTCAAGTTAACTGAAATACTTCATTATTGAAATTATGTAAGCTCATGAGGCATTTGCATATATTGTTCCATTTGCAACGAGAATCTTTCCATATTGCTATTTTCTAGTGATGGTAGTAACTATGCCTGATCCTTTTTAACTTCTGGTTCAATGTCCCAGTCTCTGATATTAATCCTGTCATAATTCTTGGTGATTTCATTACCCACATACATTATTTTCTTCAACTACCTTGGCTTCTCATTACTTTGAAGTCCTCTCCCCTTATGATTTCATCTTCTACTCAACACCAGTCATCAATTTTCATAGTCATATGTCAGTCTTTGACATTAGTAAAAATTGGAAACTTTTCAAAATTTAATACATACGCATCAGAGTCAGGCTGCCACCTCAAATATTTCTTGTTTAATCTTCCCAGAATCCCAAATCATACAACTCTTTAACCCATCAGCACCTACAAAATATAGGTTTTATCTCATCATCTCTGTCACTCAGTTTCACCGTGCCCTCACATCTTTATTCACCTAGTTTAAAAGATCGATGGCCGGTCATTAAAATCAGTAATATTTATTCACATTCAAACTCCCTGTACCTTTTTCCAATCATCTCACCCAGGGGGTGAAAATGTTCTAGTCAAATTTAGGTCTTTGATCACTCTTTTCCTGCAGAAGCAGAGCTGAAGGTAGCTGGAGGAAAATAGCAAACATACTAGCTGGCCCTATTTGATATTCATAATTTCAACTTATAAGCTCTCCCTTAGTGCTACCTAGCAAATCCCCTGCAGGCCTCTAGTCCATTCCTCTCAATGAGAATTTTATTCCTTTCCTCTTTCTTCAACCCTGAAACATAGTCTCAAGTGGTAAGCCAACACTTAATAGTAATGCTGAGTATTTTATTTTATTATATTTTATTTGTTTTGTTTTGTTTTGTTTCTATTTTACTGAGAAAAGGGGAACATTCAGAATAAAATGTCCACATGCTCCCATCAGTTATTTAACCTACTTTCATCTGAACCTCTATATTTCTTCTTCTCTTCCATAAGACGGAGTACTGTATCTCATCTCCTTAAACCAAACCTTCCACCTGAGCACAATGTAGTATAAATGGTGACTATCTGATCTCATTGCATAATAATCTGATCAAGTCTACCCTCTGATAAAGATCTTCCAATAACTTCCCATCTCAATAAAAAAGGCAAAGTACTTCCAACATTCCTAAGGTGCCTTGAGAAGATCTGGGCCATGGCCAGCAGAAGTTCTCATTTGTCCACTCCATCAAGGCATGCTGGTTTCTTTGACATTCTTCAGATTCATAAAACACATTCCAAGTTCTGGCATTTGTATTTGCTGTTCTTTAAGGTATTTTCAGTTTCCTCCTTGGTGCATTTTACATCTTTCCATATATAACTCCTTTAAAGAAGCTCTTTTCTGATTAACCATAAAATGTGAATTCCAAACACACTAACTCATTCTTACTTGGCTTTAATTTTCTATGCAATATATCCATTTAACTTTTTATTTGTTTATTGGTTTCCTCCTCCTCTCTACCACCACTACATGCAAAATATAGAACTAAGCTACATGAGGGCTGATGTCTCTCTCTCAAGCACTAAATTCTGTATTCTCAATGTCTAGAATCCATACTGGGATTGTCAATATGTTAAGTGACTGACTAAATGAATGAATAAATTGTCAGAGAACCTAAGTGAAGTTCCCCAAAAATGTGTTACTGTATTACTTATTTCAAATTTCCCAAAGTGCTGAATTTTAATGCCATTTTAAAACCTATCCTTAACTTACTTAAATCTTAAACACTGAAGTTGAGACTAAATAATTTGTACTTTTCTGTTTCTTTTTACATTTCTGGAAGATCTGTAGACAAATATGCTTTGCGTAGCATTTGTCTACAGGATTAAATCCAAATCTGATACCCTAATGTAAACTGTTTTTTATGACCTAATCCTTGCTTACCGCTTTGCCAGCCTCACCCTCAATGATTCCTCCTTAGATAACATGTTCTCCAAGCATGCTGATCTGTCGAGTTGAATATCCACTTGTCTTATCATATGTGATGATTTTCATCTGCATTTCTATATGTGCAAATCCTTAATGCATACTTGACTCTTCTTTATTCTTCAAATAAAATGTCCATATGCTCCCATCAATTATTACTAAGAAAAAGAAGTCAATGAGGATGACTTTATGTATCTTGCATGCTACCATTTGATAATCAATATGAAGGAAGTGGATAGGGATTTTTGAGGGAGTTTAAGTATTTGTATAAGCCTGTGGGTGTGATTTATGCTCTAAGTTGATAAAATTGTTCATAAAACTGTGAAAATTTGTGTCAGTAGTCATATTGTGATATGCATGTATTAGCTGGATTGTTAGGTGTAAGTACTTATCTTTATTCTGATCATTTTAAACAGTAAAGGAATTTATTGAAAGGATTTGGGCAATTCACAGTTTCCATAACAGTGGTGCACTTGGCTTGGAAAATCAGGCAGATATAGAACATGACTAAGAACGTAGTCACGGAAAATCAGTACATCTGGTGAGAACTACTATTACCACTGCTAGATACCACATACCATAGCTTGCATTGTAGACGCTGTCAGCATTTGGCAGAACCATTTGGAAAGTACCCTTGGAAACTCAGTATTGCTACCACTTCCATAGCTACCCACTAAGATGAACTTTTTACTATCCTTATTCTTGGATCACTAGATATTGAATATACATGCTAGGTGGATACATTTGATTAGCTAAGTCATGTGTTTTCACTATATAGGAAGATTTGTCTGAGTGAGCTATTACAGTGACAGATGAACTCTCCTCCCCAATAATTCTTATTTGTGCAATGGGGGAATTTCAAAATATGGAGGAGATGTAGCATTTAGATACTGTATAGCCNTCCAAATGAATAGTAATCTCTATTGAAATTTTAATCATCAAATAAATAGTAGTGATAAATTCCTTCAAGGTAAAACAAAACCATAAATGTAGAAATTAATTAATAAACAACTACTTCCATCAAGCTCTGAAAGTCTTTTAAGTATCTAAATCTCATCCTTCCCCTGACACAACCCTTGCCACAAATAAAATATTTTCTGAGTTTGCTACTCATTAGCTGTGAAGATTTAAAGATGACATTCGGACATTTTCAAAAGCAGTAATATTTCATAATTCAAGTTAACTGAAATACTTCATTATTGAAATTATGTAAGCTCATGAGGCATTTGCATATATTGTTCCATTTGCAACGAGAATCTTTCCATATTGCTATTTTCTAGTGATGGTAGTAACTATGCCTGATCCTTTTAACTTCTGGTTCAATGTCCCAGTCTCTGATATTAATCCTGTCATAATTCTTGGTGATTTCATTACCCACATACATTATTTTCTTCAACTACCTTGGCTTTTCATTACTTTGAAGTCCTCTCCCCTTATGATTTCATCTTCTACTCAACACCAGTCATCAATTTTCATAGTCATATGTCAGTCTTTGACATTAGTAAAATTGGAAACTTTTCAAAATTTAATACATACGCATCAGAGTCAGGCTGCCACCTCAAATATTTCTTGTTTAATCTTCCCAGAATCCCAAATCATACAACTCTTTAACCCATCAGCACCTACAAAATATAGGTTTTATCTCATCATCTCTGTCACTCAGTTTCACCGTGCCCTCACATCTTTATTCACCTAGTTTAAAAGATCGATGGCCGGTCATTAAAATCAGTAATATTTATTCACATTCAAACTCCCTGTACCTTTTCCAATCATCTCACCCAGGGGTGAAAATGTTCTAGTCAAATTTAGGTCTTTGATCACTCTTTTCCTGCAGAAGCAGAGCTGAAGGTAGCTGGAGGAAAATAGCAAACATACTAGCTGGCCCTATTTGATATTCATAATTTCAACTTATAAGCTCTCCCTTAGTGCTACCTAGCAAATCCCCTGCAGGCCTCTAGTCCATTCCTCTCAATGAGAATTTTATTCCTTTCCTCTTTCTTCAACCCTGAAACATAGTCTCAAGTGGTAAGCCAACACTTAATAGTAATGCTGAGTATTTTATTTTATTATATTTTATTTGTTTTGTTTTGTTTTGTTTCTATTTTACTGAGAAAAGGGGAACATTCAGAATAAAATGTCCACATGCTCCCATCAGTTATTTAACCTACTTTCATCTGAACCTCTATATTTCTTCTTCTCTTCCATAAGACGGAGTACTGTATCTCATCTCCTTAAACCAAACCTTCCACCTGAGCACAATGTAGTATAAATGGTGACTATCTGATCTCATTGCATAATAATCTGATCAAGTCTACCCTCTGATAAAGATCTTCCAATAACTTCCCATCTCAATAAAAAAGGCAAAGTACTTCCAACATTCCTAAGGTGCCTTGAGAAGATCTGGGCCATGGCCAGCAGAAGTTCTCATTTGTCCACTCCATCAAGGCATGCTGGTTTCTTTGACATTCTTCAGATTCATAAAACACATTCCAAGTTCTGGCATTTGTATTTGCTGTTCTTTAAGGTATTTTCAGTTTCCTCCTTGGTGCATTTTACATCTTTCCATATATAACTCCTTTAAAGAAGCTCTTTTCTGATTAACCATAAAATGTGAATTCCAAACACACTAACTCATTCTTACTTGGCTTTAATTTTCTATGCAATATATCCATTTAACTTTTATTTGTTTATTGGTTTCCTCCTCCTCTCTACCACCACTACATGCAAAATATAGAACTAAGCTACATGAGGGCTGATGTCTCTCTCTCAAGCACTAAATTCTGTATTCTCAATGTCTAGAATCCATACTGGGATTGTCAATATGTTAAGTGACTGACTAAATGAATGAATAAATTGTCAGAGAACCTAAGTGAAGTTCCCCAAAATGTGTTACTGTATTACTTATTTCAAATTTCCCAAAGTGCTGAATTTTAATGCCATTTTAAAACCTATCCTTAACTTACTTAAATCTTAAACACTGAAGTTGAGACTAAATAATTTGTACTTTTCTGTTTCTTTTACATTTCTGGAAGATCTGTAGACAAATATGCTTTGCGTAGCATTTGTCTACAGGATTAAATCCAAATCTGATACCCTAATGTAAACTGTTTTTTATGACCTAATCCTTGCTTACCGCTTTGCCAGCCTCACCCTCAATGATTCCTCCTTAGATAACATGTTCTCCAAGCATGCTGATCTGTCGAGTTGAATATCCACTTGTCTTATCATATGTGATGATTTTCATCTGCATTTCTATATGTGCAAATCCTTAATGCATACTTGACTCTTCTTTATTCTTCAAATAAAATGTCCATATGCTCCCATCAATTATTACTAAGAAAAGAAGTCAATGAGGATGACTTTATGTATCTTGCATGCTACCATTTGATAATCAATATGAAGGAAGTGGATAGGGATTTTGAGGGAGTTTAAGTATTTGTATAAGCCTGTGGGTGTGATTTATGCTCTAAGTTGATAAAATTGTTCATAAAACTGTGAAAATTTGTGTCAGTAGTCATATTGTGATATGCATGTATTAGCTGGATTGTTAGGTGTAAGTACTTATCTTTATTCTGATCATTTTAAACAGTAAAGGAATTTATTGAAAGGATTTGGGCAATTCACAGTTTCCATAACAGTGGTGCACTTGGCTTGGAAAATCAGGCAGATATAGAACATGACTAAGAACGTAGTCACGGAAAATCAGTACATCTGGTGAGAACTACTATTACCACTGCTAGATACCACATACCATAGCTTGCATTGTAGACGCTGTCAGCATTTGGCAGAACCATTTGGAAAGTACCCTTGGAAACTCAGTATTGCTACCACTTCCATAGCTACCCACTAAGATGAACTTTTACTATCCTTATTCTTGGATCACTAGATATTGAATATACATGCTAGGTGGATACATTTGATTAGCTAAGTCATGTGTTTTCACTATATAGGAAGATTTGTCTGAGTGAGCTATTACAGTGACAGATGAACTCTCCTCCCCAATAATTCTTATTTGTGCAATGGGGGAATTTCAAAATATGGAGGAGATGTAGCATTTAGATACTGTATAGCCAATTATATGACAATTGGCCAATACCCTTAAAAAAATTAAATTTCTGGTCAGGCCTGGTGGCTCACACCTATAATCCCAACACTTTGGGAGGCCAAGGTTGGCAGATCATGAAGTCAGGAGTTCGAGACCAGCCTGGCCAACATGGTGAAACCCCATCTCTACTAAAAATACAGGTGTGGTGGTGGGCGCCTGTAATCGCTGCTACTCGGGAGGCTGAGGCGGAAGAATTGCTTGAACCCAGGAGGCGGAGGTTGCAGTGAACTGAAATCGTGCCACAGCTCTCCAGCCTGGGCGGCAAGAGCAAGACTCCCTTTCGGAAAAACAACAACAACAACAACAACAAAAACTTTCCTATTACGACTACATTTGAAGGATCTGATTCATTTCTAAAGACTGAGGTGTGGCAGATCTACCATTTTCTGGCTATGGAAATCGTAAGACCTCATGTGCTTCTCTCTGAGCTTTATTAAGCAGAAATGGCTTTGGTGCAAAAGTAATTGAGGATTTTGCTTTTGAAAATAATGGCAAAAACACAATGACTTTTGCACCAATGTAATAGTTTCTTAGCTTTGGTGAGCCTCTAACATAAACAGGAGTTTCTGTCACACAGCTACTTATCTGCCGCCTCTGTGCATTTTCCCTGACTTTCCATTTTTCCTGCCATTGTTCCTGGGATACATCTAACTTCTTGTTCCTTCTTATACCATCTGAGACTTTGTATTATTTGCAGGGCCTTTCATGATACCTAGAAGCAGACCAGCTGCACATAGCTCTCCACTCACAGCACATCTAGCATGCAACTTCTGTACAGCACTTACTACATAGTCTTAAAAGTGCTTTTATTATGGTATGTCTTCCCGTGAAGAGTCCACAACTTGAAAACAGTGATATCCATCTCCTTTATAATTGTATCCTCAGTACCACAAACCAAGTCTGAAATATAAAGAGGCGCTCTATAAAAAAAAAAAAAAAAAAAAAAAAAAAAAAAGCTTATTGCATAAGTCAGAATTTGAAAGGGAAACATACCCTGTTGGATTGTCCTGGGTCTGTATTTGTCACTGGTGAAGACAAAATATACAATTACCAGGAGTGGGGTGGGGGGTTGGGGAGAATCTCCTGAGCAAAATAATTGACAAGTTAGTATTTTTATGGGAAGTAGGTCAACTATATTCCAAATTGTTTCTTACCTGATTAAATTTTATTACTCCACCTTTTCTGTCTGTTTAAACTGAACTGAAATACCAGAGGAAAATATCAATGGAAATAATTCAAACATAATTATTTGCCAGTAACTTTATGCTTGGAATTATTTTCCTATTGATCTATTATACGTTGTATGGGGAAGAGAAAGTTTGCCATGAGACAGTACATCATGCTGATTATTGACCTGTTGTGATGTATTGCCTCATCCACTCATAGTGTTCATTTATGAAGGGTGTATTTCCACCAGCAGGGCCACTTTTGTGCTAAATTCCTAAAGCTTCATGAATCTCCTAAAAATCGTTTTCTTCAATGAACATATATTATGACTATACAGATTTGACTCTTAATGGAATTTCCAGAAGCTGCACTTCAGAAATGCAGCTAGTACTAAAAGAAAAAGCACATAAAGATTTGAGAATGAAGTTTAAGAATCATAAACTTTGCAGACTATATATTCTCTCTAATGTGATCAGACCATGCTTGATTATCTCTTGGAAACTAGGATAAATATCTCTTCAAATGAATTTAGCCTACATTTTGACTGTAAGTGATACGTGTCTAGAGTCTCTCCAAGATTCATTTACATTGGTTCACACATTTTTATTGAAAATAAATTAATATGGTTCCCGCACTGTGCCTTATAATTAGTAGGTGATTATAAATACTGTGTTTTGTATGGTTTAGATTAAATCTTAAGTCGCATTTCAGGCAGAATTTTCAAAATAGCTATTTTCTCCTTCAGTTCAAAATTTTAAAAACACCAATAAATTTAGATTAGAGATATTTTTTAAAATTGTTTCAAGAAAAAGATACATACCAGGAGTTAATATATACTTGCCTATTAAATGTTGTGCTATGACATACTACACTGTGTGCATTAATGGCAGCAACATTTCTTTAGTACAGATGTTGTATATCCTTCTATTTATAGTTCTAGTAATTTAAAGGTATAACCTACCATAGCACCCTGAAGAGTCTGTTCTAATCCACATGCTGCTCTATTACTGCAGCAAAGAAATTACTTTGCTAAACAAACCAATACATTGCTTTTTCTGGTCTCAGGGTTTATTCTCCAAAAGACTACAGAAAACCTTATGATCTCATATTCTCCTATCTGTGACATTGATGATTGCCACAATCCAAAGGTCCAGGGCATGTGAGATGGACAAAAAAGCCTAAAGCAACATCTAATTATTTTATTGTTTTTCCAACAACATATACTATCAAGAAGAATAAAAAAGCTCACTGCAATTTTATTTTCCTAGTTTACGTTTCCAAATAGAATGTTAAGGTGTATATAGCTGTGGGGAGGCGAGGTTACACAGGAACATAAAAGTAAGTCAGGATACTAAGGAAATAATATTATCAGCCAGTTTAAGACCTAAGTTACCCATCTGAACGTCAGCTAGTGACACGAAAAATATGGGATGCCATGTATGCTCCAAGAAATAGCCAATAAAATACACCAACTTATAAAGGCCAACTGACTCTGCTATTTCATATAAACAAGTGTATATATATTTACTTGAAAACAGGAAATCTTAATGACTAATTCATATGCAGATTGTTTAAATAATAGAAGATTTTACTCTATATTCTAAATTACACTAATTTTTGATCATGGAAAAATTAGAAAAGTAAACTTGGCTAAATATTTGAGATGTCAATGCAAACTTTTAATATTATAAACCCACGTAAGTTGTAATTTCACTAAATTGTCCATGTAAAATGGATATAAAAATAATTCAAAAGCAATCTTGTGATGGCCTTTCTAAACATTTATGAAAAGAGTTTAAAACTGGATGCACACCTAATAAATTAACCTATTTCCTGAAAATAGTCTTAACAATGAAACAAAAATGACAATTTGGGGGAAAATATTATAGCATTAATGACAAGCATATCAACATAAACCTGTCAGAGGACAAAAGTAAAATCAAATGTGCACACACACACACACACACACACACACACACACACACAGGGAGATACAAGTCAGAATATCAATGTAATAACGTTATCAAAAAGGTTTAAACCTGAGATACATATCTGAAAGTCAATGAATATTATCAAAATATGAGACATCCTCTTTTTCAAAATAATTAACTGATTTTAAAAAGCTGCTTAAATAAGAAGGATTTGTTGACTTGTTGGAATGCATGAATGTATATGGACATACATAACTGCCTACATGTTATGTACATATGCACATGTGTACATATACATGTGTGTATATATGCACAAATTTATAAACATAAGTGTGCTTATGTATGTGTTTATATTCACATACAAACATTCCCTAAAATGAAAACAGGTAACACAAATATTGAAATTTACACTGTGGTGACGGTTGCACAAGTCAATGTGCTAAAATACATTGATTTGGTTTGGTAAATAAATAGTTTGCATACTATATGAATTATATTTCTTTAAAGCTTTTGTTTGTTTGTTTGTTTTTTGAGATGAAGTTTTCCTCTGTTACCCAAGCTGGAGTGCATGGCACGATCTCGGCTTACTACAACCTCTGCCTCTCAGGTTCAAGAGATTCTCCTGCCTCAGCCTCCCGAGTAGTTGGGACTACAGGCACATGCCACCATGCCTGGCTAATTTTTTGTATTTTTGGTAGAGGTGGGGTTTCACCATGCTGACCAGGCTGTTCTCAAACTCCTGACCTCAGGTGATCTGCCTACCTCGGTCTCCCAAAGTGCTGGGATTATAGGCCTGAGCCACCGTGACTGGTCTCAATAAAGTTTATTTATTTTTTAATTTTTTAATAGAGAAAATGGTAACTCCTGAGTTTCCACTTTTTCTTGAAATCTCAAAAAAGATAAACATCCATGAGTGGTAAAGAGTTTGTTTTCTATAAACCCTAAAGACAAAGTGTGAGAATTTTAATAAGAAACTATTGGAATCTGGAAAGAGGTGGAAGACAAAAAATTATTCAGTGGAGCTAAGGATGTTGAATCAGAGCTAGCGGTAAGGAAAATCAAAAACTAAACTGATTTACTCACAAAATCTTCAGGAATTGAAGGAATTGGGATACCCTAAAATGTCACAGAAATTTGTCCTACAAAGTAATGTTTTAGAGTTTAAGAGATAGTTGGATACTCAGATCTCCTCCCTGGTTAACCATTGCTGGGAAACTTTTCACTCACATCTGAGGAGATAACTGGAAACTTATTCTTTGATTAATGTCAAAGAAAAGATTTCTGAAATAAGAGACAAAAGGCATAGCTCAGGAGGATGTGCTCAGACATCCGAGCCAGCCTTCCTCCCATTCTCAGAGTTCAGAATACAGATGATTTCACACACACACACACACACACACACACACACACACACAC
>NW_016806339.1:497308-508570 GCF_001698545.2 Rhinopithecus bieti
GGAAGGAAGGAAGGAAGGGAGGGAGGGAGGGAGGGAGGGAAGGGAAAGAAAAGAAAATAGAAATTTGATGAATCACATACGTGACGGTTTGTAAAGCTTCCATCCAAGAGTACTATGTGGAGCTTCTACACAAAGTTCACAGATTAAAGTAAGTCATGTCTGTGTTCAACATGGTGGGAATTTGTAATCCTCCTCCTTGGGGGAGCTTTAAATCTTTGTAGACATTGATAGTATCTATTGGATCGACATGTCTACTTCTCAATAAAACCCTATTCCTTTTTTTTTTTTTTTTTTTTTTTTTTTCACAAGGAGTCTTGCTCCTCGCCCAGGCTGGAGTGCAGGCGCGATCTCGGCTCACTGCAAGCTCCGCTCCCTGGGTTCACACAGTTCTCCTGCCTCAGCCTCCCGAGTAGCTGGGACTACAGGCGCCCACCACCACTCCTGGCTATTTTTTTTGTATTTTTAGCAGAGACGGGATTTCACCATGTTAGCCAGGATGGTCTCTATCTCCTGACCTCGTGATCCACCGGCCTCGGCCTCCCAAAGTGCTGGGATTACAGGCGTGAGCCACCGTGCCTGGCCAATAAAACCTTATTTCTATATAATTATGTTGTCTCAGATTCACTATATCAAAGAATTAACTTTTCAGCTCTCTCTTTAAAATAAGTTTAAATTTTGCCACAAGGTCAATTTCAATCTTTATGATTTGTTAATGGCACATTATTTTGCTCACTCACACATCTATGAAACCAATTATTTTCAGTATTCTAAGTTTCAGGACAATGTATGACTCCATTTATTCCACCTCTAAAATAACCGTCATCTTTATATTTATAACCATTAAAACAACAAGAAAATAACTCCTAAAATGAAGAAAAAATTCATGTTTCATTTTCTATGTGCCAGGCACTCAATTTTTAAAACATTTTGATGGTAGCAGTGGCACATCTTGGAGCAGCCACTGCAGGGACACCAGCTGCAGCTGGAGAGGCATGGCTGGGACTGTGTGCTCCACAGAGCTGATGGGAGCCAGGAGCAGGCAGGATCCCTGAACCCTACTGACTTATCAGGGAGAGAACCCTGTGCTCCTAGGCGCGGCTGCAGTTGCCCAGCCGTGGCTCCAAACCCAGGCATTCCCGAGCTCTCAGGGGCCCAGGAAGCCCTTCTGCCGCCACAGGATTGGAAGTAGCTGCTTCTGCTCCCTGGCCTCTCCCCACTCCTGGCACCTGCTCCCCAGTGGAGCAAAGTTGTGACCGAGCCTTGGTGCTGTTGCAACCCAGCCAGTGTGCATGCACTCGGTGCAGCGCTAACATGCCAGCCCCCTGACGCCTTAGCCCACTCTGGGCACTGATGAGCGTGCGAGGGAGGTAGGCGATGGGGAGCTGAGGGCAGCTTAGCATGGGCCTGCAGGCATCCCTCAGTGAAAACAGCCTGGGCACTATGGATGGCATGTTGATAGTGAGAGGCAAAGAGGTTCCTGGGCAGAAAGGGGCAGGTCCCTGGTGAAACCCCACTTTCCAACAAGGGACGGCCTGTAGCCTGGTCCTCGGCTGCTGGTTCTGGCAGTTCTGAGCAGACTCCAAGGCCTGGAGTGAGAACTAACAATGTTTTTTTCCAGGCCTGCCCATGGCCAGTCATGGACTAATCAGCACTCACTTTTGCTTTTCTGAGCCCATAAAAACCCCTGGACTCAGCCAGGCTCAGAGACATGGGACTACCAGCTGCAGGAAGAAGCGACCCACTTGGGATCTCCTCCACTGTCAGGACGACATTCCTGAGGAAAGGAGCTGCCTAGTTATGGTGCCTGAGGAAATGAGTTACCTACTGCAGGTCTCCTCTCCTCTGAGAGCTGGACACTCATTGGGACAACCTGCCGGCAGAAAGGTGCTACCCACTTTGGGTCTCCTGAGAGCTGTTCTGTCACTCAGTGAAGCTCCAACTGCAGCATGCTGGCCAAGTAGGCAGAAGGAGTCCAGCAGGTACAAGCAATACTCAGGCAGAAGGCACCACTCACCACAGAGGTTTCCAGCTGGTGAAGCGACACCCCAAGGATCCTGTGACAATTTTGTATAAAACATGTGATACGGTTGTCATAAAAACTAAAGTATTATTGTAATGTCCTTGTAACACAAGATGAACTGATAATGACTCCCTTCATTTATGGTATAACCACAAATTTATGTCTGTCTTGTCTGTTTCTGGATGCACTCTTGAAAGCTGCCTCACAGCTCTCATAATTTGCAGTCTAACAAATGAATCCCCAAAACAAAAGAAACCAAAACACTGAGAGATGAATTCTCCAAAAATACTATTTTCCCCTTGATATTATAGGCTACTCCAAATACTTCACTGGCTTTCACATCCGCCTGTGTTAGATATGAGCTTTACAATGCCACATTGAAGATCCTCCAACATATGGCTGTAAGTTAAATTGCTTTCCATTTGTGTCTTATTACACTTCAACTTGCACTGATTTTCAACTGCTCTTTTCTAAACATATTGCTTACATCCTCAACATTGCTTAACATATCGCTCACTCACAACACCTTTTCTTAATTGCCTGTGAAATCTCATTCATTAGAAATACTCATAATTGAAAGTTAAACTGGTAAATAAAAATAATAAAATCACGGCTTATTTTAAATTTTATGCATATACATGGTATAAACTATTATGTATTATTTCATTCTCTTATTTATAGTTTTGTTTTCAAAATTTAGTGCCTTTATGACAAAATTCTTATATTTTAGAGAAATAAATAAAAAATAAAATGCTATTCATTTTTCAAAATTTTCTTTCAAAGGAACTGCCTTTCAGACTTCTCAATTCATCATAGAAATCTTAGGGAATCAAAGATATTTTTTTTTTTGTTTTCTATTACTTAAATATTAGTTTCATTCTCTGTAAATGATCTCAAGATTCTTGAGAACAAAGGAATTATTGCCATCTCTACCTAAACATTCCTGTCTTTCACATAAGACGTCCATGTTAAGATGTTGTGCACAGATATTGACAGAATATAAGCATTTAAGATTAAAATTATAGTTTTTTTTTTTTTTTTTTTTTTTTTTTTTTTTTGAAATGATGCAGATGATTAATTTTGTAAAGACAAAGAAGAATAAATATATTTCTTCTTTAAGTGTGATATGACTAGCTTTGACAGAAAGTAAGGAGTAAAATTAAAAAGTCAAAAAATGATATAATGTTATATGGTTGAAAATACACAAAGGGAGTTAAAATTGGAGGTTATTTAAATAGACACACAGAAGTATTTAAATAAAAGCTAGGACATTCTTTAAAGACCACTTTCAAAATAAATGAAAGTACCAGTGTGTCAGTATTTGTAATGTGAAACTTTTCTCTGTAATTGAAAAGGATTTGTTCATTAGAGAAAAATAAAAAAGAACATAACAAGAAATTGAAAGATTTTATAGAGCCACCATGAATAAATGTCAGAAACAGTGATTCAAGCAACATCCCATAGGTTAATTTACATATGAGTAGCATGTGTTGAAATATGTCAAAATTTTGTGACATTATTTCAGAAACATGGTAAAACTTTCAACTCCTGGTTAAGTGCATTCACTTTGATTTTATGCTCAGTGATGGTGTCATTGCTCCAAATGGAGAAATCATGCAGAAACTGCTGCAATATATTTTCTATTCTCTATCACATTAAGAGATTACATGAATGTATGTTTTTACATAGTGAGCAATTATCCCGCTTGTCAGTTGGGCATATCAAATATGAATGAGCACTGAAACAAATGAAACATAAATATGTGTAATGTTTCTTGCTACTGTTCAATCAACTTTTAAAGGTAATATCTGCCATTAAAAAAAGTATTAAAGTATCTGATGAGAGATTTTTTCTGGATGAGAGCATATTAAATAGGGGGGAAAAATATGGCAATTAAGTCATACTCTGAAAGTTATTTTAAAATTATTTAATAATTTATATATTTTACATTTTAAAATATAAGTATTCCAAGTAAACTTTATAAAATCAGAGGGTATTAAAATTTTATTTTTGCACATTAAATTCTATTTAAAACTAAACGTATTTCTGAGTTATTGAAAAGGCCACATACTATAAGATATTAAATATTTAGTAATTTATTATTATTAAGTTACCAAAAACTTCATTTTAGGAATGAATCCCCACAGCCTGCAAAAGGAGTAGAAAGTAATTATATATTTTTTTATTAAAGTCCTTTTATTACCATTTTCAGCATTTTTAAAAAATGTAGTTAAGTTACATGCTATAGGGAAATCAGAGTTTAAAACAGAACTATTAACAGCTACACTAACATCCGTTGTGGCAACATGACTAGAAATCTGTAATTACCCAAATGCTTTATATGTATGCCTTCCAAGCCACTTGTTCAGTTTTGCTTTCTTTGAGCGTAATGCAGTATCCTGATTCAAAAGAAATGATATTTGCTACTATTCAGGGATTACTAGAGGTTTAAATGTTAATACTCTGAAACACTATTTCTTCTGAAGAATTCTCATTTAAATTCTTACAGGGGCCCTCCGAGTATATGCTGTGCTTTAAAAGGGCATTTGTGGAAAAAATACTATCTTGGGAATGCAAAATGCAACACACCACAGTAATCTTTGAACATTACAGCACTCTTCCTTTTACAGTGTTCTGAATACGACTAGCTCAGTAAATAGTGTGTAACTGATATGTTTTGCTTAAGCAAACATTTAGCAGGAGGTAAAAATATCTTTTATTCCCTCCTTAATGATGTATATGAACAAATTAAATATAATTTTAGAATTGGTAAAAGAAGAGGTCAACTTTCTTCATATTAAGATGTAGGATTTAAAAAGTTAAAATGAAATTCATTTTGAGCAAATGAAAAGTCAACCTCTCTCTCTCTCTCTCTGTACGTGTATGTGTGTGTGTGTGTGTGTGTGTGTGTGTGTCTTTCTCTCCCTTCTTCCTTCTTTCCTCTGGCTTGCTCCTTCCTTCATCTTTTCCATCTTTTTTCCTTTTATTTTGTTTGGTTTTGTTGCTTGCAATATAAATAGAAGCATAGAAACTTGATTCAAGCAGAAGCATTCTCTGAAAGAGAAATGTTCATTTTACATGGATTAAAAAAAATGTGACTCCTTAATTTTCACTTGAGTCCTTCTTGTTTATAGTTCTCTGAAAATGTATTTTAATTTTCTATTTTTATGGGCCTTAGGAAGTGAACATTTATTGAGAAAATTAGTTCTCTTCTTAGTTCTTCAATAGCTTGTTTCATAATCTAGGTTTTGCTCTGCTCTCAGATTGATAAATTCTCCAAGCAGCATTCCAGGCAATGGCTACTCTGGGGACACTTTTGAGAATTTGGGGATCCTTGGATAGCTTATACTGGAGACTTGTGTCTGGACCTTTGCCTTTAACCATGGGCCAATTGGTATATATGACCGATTGATTTCTAAATAATCCATGGGTTTCAAAAGCTAATGTGTGCCTCCAAGCCCCAGTTACATTAGGTTGGTTAGTCAGTTTCAGTCCAGCTTGAAACAGACATGCCATATAGTTTTAGATTTAAAAATGACACATTATGGCCAGGCACAGTGACTCATGCCTGAAATCCCAGCACTCTGGGAGGCCGAGGCGGGCAGCTCACTTGAGGTCGGGAGTTCAAGACCAGCCTGGCCAATAAGGCAAAACAAGGCAAAACCCCATCTCTACTAAAAATACAAGAATTAACCCAGCATGGTGGTGCACGTCTGTAGTCCCAGCTACTGGGGAGGCTGAGGCATGAGAATCACTTGAACCTGGGAGGCAGATGTTGCAGTGAGCTGAGATTGCACCACTGCACTCCACATTGGGTGACAGAGAGACTGTCAAAAAAAAAAAAAAAAAAGTAAATAAAATAAAAAGCAAATTAAATTAAATGATACTTTGTATAGTTTCTTCTGTTTATACATAAGAGCACTGAAGTCCAGTTTTGTTAAAGAACACATCCAAGCTCACAAAGTTAGTTAACGACAGAGGTAGGTTAATAGCAAATGTCGCGACACCTAATTCAGTGTACTTCTTTTTCCCACACTCTTAAAATCTTTTCCAGTTTCTACATTAAATGTAGAACTAAAGATTGCTCCACGAAAGCCAGTAGCCGAAAACATTGTACTGAAATAATTCTCTTTCCTGGGAAAGCATATATTTTAATAAGACAAGTGAAAGTATATTTGAATGTTAATCACCTCCCTCAGCTCAGCAAGACTCAGCAGATCCATGGACTATTAAATAAAGTAACCGCTTATTTGGCCATCTGTAATGGTGGTTATCAGATATAAAATTTGGTTTAGGAGAAACTGGCATATGCCAAGTTATTAACGGCAACTTACATATATCTCTTATCTACAAGTAATGGTTTTTGTTTCCTTCTAAATTTTTCTACACACTCTGTCAAAGATAGCACAGTATTATCTTCTCATAGTCTAGCCTCCCAGTCCTAGTGTTTCTGAGGTTCATGCTTTCATTGGGTCTGACAACTACCTCTTTCAGATAAACAGATGAGGAAGAGATATACTTCTTAACTTACTATACTTATATGTGGCTTATGAGAAAATAACATAATCATACATTCTAAATGGCAATCTGGCTAAATCTTAAATGCAGACAATGAACAATTTGGTTGATTCTTGAATCCAACTACCCAAAATCGTATGGCTATGCTACTGGTATCATCTAAATTACTTACCAAAAAGAAAAACAGCAGCACAAATCAAGGCCAATACATGAAAGAACTCAGCCTTTTCTCACTATTTAGGATTTTTGACACCTTATGAAGAAATTAGTCAACAAATTGAGACACTAGTACTAATCCCAAAAGGTAAGACAATCTCACTTGCAAAGTAATGCCTAGTGAGCAGTGTTCCAAAAGTAAGTGTAACAATGAAATATGGCTGTTGTCACCAGACAGCACGAAGACAATAAACCTAACGTTGATGAAGAGCAAATGCTCCATGTCACTGAAACCTTGACCAAAGATTGTCTAAATAAAATACATGACCATTTTGTGCAACTCTTTTATTTTTGTTCCTCACCCACATTCATAAATCAAACCTAATTAGAACGTAAAGGAGTCATGATCTAAAATACAGTAACAATGATGAATCTGATTCTTCCACCTCAAGGTAAATTTGGCATAAATCATTTTGAGTTTCAGGGGATGTGGAGAAAAAAATAATTCTCGCATTTCAAACAACTGATGGTTACATTTTACACAATTCCCAGCATAATGCCTTAAACACAAGGAGGCCACAAAAGTATAAATACTTATTGAACAAGTTAATATGAATGTTGAACCTGTGTTCTAACCCTACTTACAACACCAAGTTTATCTTCAATTTGATATAAACATTCCTCTTCAGTAAAGTTGTTTACTGATACTTTTCTCCATACCCTTTTATTTTTTTCCACCTTTGTAATTTGGTTCTCTTTAATGTACTTGATTCTCTTAAGTATTCTGCGTATTTAAGTCACAACTTTTTTTTCAAAATTCAGCAAATCTAAATTATTCATTAAAACTTTCCTGTCTCTTCAAAACTGAAATTGCAGAAGAGTGCTGCCTCAACAAGTTGTCAAAATATAAGTAGACTCATCTTATGAGACACACACTCTTTGTGTGTTCCTCACTGCTTATATTATTTGTGTTCTGTAATAATTTCTTTTTATTTTTATCACAAGATATATAGGATGTGTGTATATAGTGAGTTCCGTTCGCAAATACTAACCATTCATTAGATATTCACTGGATATTCAGACTTTGGAATACTTTGTGCCATTTGAGTATGCATGGGAAAGAAAGGATCATTGCAGAGATTGCCTGTGATGACCACATACATAGAAACTTTAACTTGTCTGAGATAAAGTCCTATTTGATATTTGACTTTCATAAGTAGGTCTGCTATGAGAATCTTGGTGTCAAGAATTCTTAATTAAATAAACACACACAGATTAGAAAGACAAAATCAGTAGTGGTGCTAAAAGTGAAAAGCATTTGGCAGCATCTGTTGCTACTCATTTGATATTGGATCACATTCCCTCAGTGGTGTCTCTTTGCAGCTTTTGTTGTCACAGGTTTCTAGTGTGTCAACTCTGGAAGAAAACGGAAAGGGAATCTTGGCTCATTCACTTCCCTAGCATTTTGCAGACTTGTGCAAGAGAACACTTGTGACTCATGATCTAGTAATCCAAAAATATACTGTATGCACAATTAAGCTTAAGGAATTGTGTGCACCCATACCTCTATTGAAGATTCACGATGTCTACACTGGCATCAAGGGTCCTGAGATGTATTTTATTCTATAAAACATCTACAGCCTGACATGTTTGATACAGAAACTATTCTAAATCTTAATATTAATCCATTCAAACTGAGAACAAACCTGAGAGATAGCTGCAATTATTAATTCCATTGTATATATGAGGGGATGAGAGGTTACATAGATTTTTCAAGATTACAAATCTAGGTTCCGAGGTAGAGCTGGGATCTGCAGCCAGGCCCTTTCTGGCTCTTACTGTCCACATTTCTTCTCATCTAAACCAAACTGCAAATTAACGTAAACTCCTTCCACAGATATATAGCCTGAACTGTCAATATCTTCTGTAAATGAGTTTTCCAATGTTGAAGCTAGTTTTCCATGCAAGTCAGACTTTTAAATAACAATTATTATTCAATTATCTCTTAACTGAATGTAGAAGAAACTACAGAGATGACTACAGTGGTAGTTTCTAGGTGACACCTAGCTAATTGCGGGTGTATGACTTTAAAAAATCAGTCTGTGGTAGCATTGGTCCTACTTTGCCATAGGGAAACAATGAGCCAGAGAAAAGAATGCAAACTTTGGATTTTCGTTTTCATAGTATCTTTATATCTTATATCTGGCTCTTCACCCATTTTTATGTATGTATATGTATGTACGTGTGTATGTATGCACACACAGCTTACACAGTGTTTTAAAATTTTGAGTGAAAATTTATAAATCAGGAAAATCTATATCTATCTATCTATCTATCTATCTATGCATCTCTATTAATCATCTACCCTTTCTTTAAAGCCCTCGCTGATCAGTTCAAAATAAAGTAAACTTTAGCAGGTAAACTGAATTAGCTTTATGTTGGCAATTTCACGTACATAATGATTCTGCATCCAGATTTTATGTTCAAGAAAGGGCAAAAGCATTACTTCCCCAGTTGTTGTCAGCCCTTCAGCAGGCAAGTGCAATAGTGTACTTAATTAAGTTAATTAAGTAAATGATTTTATTTCTTTAAAATACATCTATCATAAACTACTTTGGGAAATTCTTAACTATATTGCAATAAAATATCCCCATTTTTCTTTTGTTTGATCAATTTACTCCACCGTTTTAAAATACTCAGTAGCTCCCCTGTAATTGTTTATGAAAATGAATCTGTTGTTGTCAGCAAAAGCACCTCTAATAAGCATGGTTTTGCATGCACACTCCAGAGAGAAAAACTAAAGCATAACACATTTATATTGTCAATATTGATATCATTCATCACTATTGATGAATTCACTTATCCAGATCAGCCTGCTCACAATAAATTAATTTAACATGGATTTTAATCATGTTCTCTGGCTTGATTTTCTTAAACTATATAGATCTGTAACTAGACAAAACTTAGACTTGAAAATATCTTTCTTCTGTGTGCAATAATGTTTTTACTTTCATAAAATAACTTTCAAAAAGAGAGATAATATAACTTACTATAGTAGAAACCAACGTACTGCTACCATGGGATGACAGATTCCTGGTTCCATGAGACTCTCTGGGAAGTGTAACCATGTCAAGTCTCTGGGTCACAGAAAATCAAATAAAATGGCCCTTCAAGGGGAATCACTCAACACATCAGTGGTAAGGTATGGCATTCCAAGACTTTGCTCGGAAAAGTCTATCATGTAATTGCCTGCCACCATCAGTGACTATTTTGAAGAAATAGAAAATTATAAAATTTAAAGGGGCGAGGGGTATGTAGAGATAGATGGTGTGCTATGCACAAAACAGACAAAATGGTATCTCTTGTTTGTAATCAGCAAACATCCCCTTATTATCAGGGCACTCAATTGACTTTTGCTGTTTTAAAGTCAAATATAATCAGAGGCAGAAAAGGAATTGCTTTTGAAAATGAATGCACCAGTCTCTAGCATTTTAAAATCAATTTATCTCTCCATATTTTAAGTATTTGTCTAAAACAACATGGAAAAAATTGACACATTTTTGTCATCAGCAAACTTACATTTACTGACTTACTGATTTGGCAAGCACTTGTGTGACAGGCAAGAGCACACTAGTTTTCCTGGAAGCTCTGGCAAGATAATTCTAAATGAGTTAGACAACGAACACATTTCTTACTAAGTCAATTAGTATATGATTAATTGAAAAATGGTAGCTAGACAAAACACAGCTTTACTTTTGAAAGTCTGTTTTGGGGAATACAGTTCAGATTTAGTTGTAGTTACTACTTGGTATTACCCATCACTGAAGTAATTGACTGTTTATTGCATCTGTTCAAAAATTCAGTACATACAAGATGTAATAAAATGAACATTTGCGTAATCACATTAACTCTAAGACTCTTTTACTTGGAGACAACCACCATCCATCACTTTGTCCTTTAATTTCAGAGTGTTTGTGTTGGAGATGTAGTATTCCAAAATAAATGCGGGTGTTTGTTATATATATATATATATATGTGTGTGTGTGTGTGTGTGTGTGTGTGTGTATTCAAAGTGGAAATATGATAAAATCAACATTTCAACATTTATTCCATTATAGAAACATTATAAGTAGGAAGTAAAGTTCCAGAAATACCCAAGCACTAAATGAAATGCCTCAATATTTTTAGCTGCAAAACAGGAAAATAAGATCACTTTTCACAGCAACTTGTTTTAGTAGAGAAAAATCCATGTAGTCAGGTGAATGAAAGTTGACTCCTATAGACATAATTATAACCTAATATTCTCTTTGCTATAGTTAATTCTTAACTTAAAGCATAAAACATCAAAATGCTCCATTAAGAGGCTAGCCCTTGAATCTTTGGGATAAAAGAAAATATAAAATTCCATCATTTCCACTTGCTAGCTACTCACTTTGTTAATTAAACGTTCTGAGTTTTAATTTCCTACCTGATTTGCTGTGTAAATTAAATTATATTTCATGATATGTGACACAATTATTTGCAAGAAGTATTGGAAAATTACATATAATACATGTAATATATATATA
>NW_016806339.1:508689-512885 GCF_001698545.2 Rhinopithecus bieti
AATATATATATATATATTTTATAATATTTCATGTTACCAATTATTTTCCATCCTTCCTTCAAAACATGGTAGAACATTAGTGATGACAGGGACTGGTTATTTTAATGGATTGCATTATTATAAAAAATTAGAAAGTGACTAAAGTTTGTCTTTTTACTTCTTACATTTAAAACTTCACTCTTATTTCTAGCAGTTCTCCTCATCCATGCACTATCTATCCATCCATTTATTCCACAGATAGTTTTGAGTAACTTCTGATTATGAGGAATGCTGACATTGTGTCAATTTGTTCTTCAGATGCCAATATGGAATTAGAATTGCAATAGACTTATTGAGGGAAATACTTATGGAAGACAGGAGAGGGAGAAAGAGTTGGCAGAGCAGAAAAGACCTTCAGACCATGTCACAGTTGGCACCCATTTGAACAGAGAAAGAAGAAAGACAGATTGGCAGAAAGAGCCTCATTCTGGGATGCAGCTCTGAGAGATTCTCCACAAGCCCAAAGGGGAGCTTCAGCAAAAGGAGCACCTATAGAGGTGTCACAGTGGGCAGAAATGGCCAGGCTCCAGTGTCCCAATTGTGGTCCGCCATTTCCTACAGGCTGCCTGGAAAAAGCATGTGTGGCCTCAGCTCAAATACTTTGTTACATCTTGAAGGCCAGCAGGTGGAGAGTGTCAGCTAACTGCACTCCTCCTGACTGATTGACAAGTTCTGTCTTGAAAGGATATTGGGCTGCTTATCTTAATGAATGCTGCAAAGAGGAACTGGAGGTAAAACAGGCCTACTATGGCCTACAATGTAACCTTCTAATGAGGAAGTGGCCGTTGTAAGCAAATAACTGAATGTGAGTGAGAGGAGTATTAATACAAGAATAATATTGAAATGTATACGATTGCCTAATTGTGGCTAGGGAAGTAAGCACCTAATGCCTTTCAGGGCAAACCTTATAGTAAATTTAATGAGAATGTAGCATGAGGGAGGAGGGCTATGAACTGACCAAATAGGACAGGTAGCACTAGGATCATCTATTGACTCCAGATAAAATAGTCTTGAAAACATACATTTAAATGATATCCATTTCTTTACTCCTACTCAAACAATTTGCTCTGATCTTTATCATAAACATAGCAGAGAATTCATGTGTTTCTTTATTAATTACACCTATACAATGTATTTCCCAAGTATGGTGAGACTTCTGAATATCTCTAGTAAGGCAAATGATGAATATTGTATTTTATTTTATGATTACCCTTGATTTGGCAAATGTTTGTCAAGTTGCTCAAAACAGAAAAACAGAAAAAATTCCTCTTAAATGCTTATAGTTTTTCAGTCTCAATCTATTTCTAAAGAAATATAAGCCTCTTTATATTCAGTCATGCAAATTCGTATGCAATTCACCACCCAGCACTTACTAGATTCTCTCTCGACCCTTTGAACATGATATTATTTCAAATCTAATTTTGTCCTACCCATATGAAATAAGCCGTAATTCTTTATCTCATTCAAAATGCCTTTTGAATAACTTTCTCCTAGAATAATCTTCCTAATGGTGATCATTCTCTGAAGCTAAATGTAAATAGAAATCCTTCAGGGCACAGTTCAAACGCTCCTTCTCCATGGAGCATTTACTTTTCTTCTTTGATGGGAAAGTGTTTGCCTCCCTATCTCTACATTGCATTTTTACTATGACCCTTTTGAAACATGTCTTACTTTCTAATGTAAGTATCTAAACACAAGCTCATAATAGCTGTTAAGTAAACAGACTGCCTCACTTTACAAAAAGCTTTTATATAAATCTCATTCTCTATCTACAATGACCCCATGAGGAAAGGGTCATTTTAGTTTTAGTACTATTTTAAATTTAATTATATTAACAGTAATTGTTTGAATACTAACTCAAAGAATTATTAAATTCACTTAGATATCAAAATTAGTAATGAGTAAAACCAAAAAGTGAACTCTGATCTTTTAGTATCAAATTAAGTAAACTTTCTATAATTCTTTGATGACAGTTCTCTGAGGACAAGATTGATATTATGTCCAAATATCTATATAATCTTTATGCAATAATAAAGTTAAACATTTAAAGGAATAAATAGTATCCAAACTGCAGACATCATTTGAGTATGTATTCCACAAACAGCAAAGAGTTAAGTTATTTCCTCCATTGGACCATACTCTATTTGGCACTTGTTCATTATTTGCTTCTGTTAGTGGTCCTAAGTAATTTGAGCATGTATATTTTTTGCCCCTCAAATTCTAATGTATTCTTCAAGGGCAATTAGTAGTTTTTTTGATAGTGTTTATTTATTTATTTTGGCATCTGTGCTGTTACTCGAAAACACCCAGTGAGAGTGTGTGTAAATCATCAGTCTCCCTTGGGAAAATGAAAGAATAGTCCTTAAAATCCATACAATTATGTATCTTTTAGAGAAAGTTTACTTTTGATTATTAATTGTATTATTATACATCTTTAATTTTTTTGTAAAATGTTCTAAAGGTAGCAAATCCTTATAGCATATTAATAGTAAAAATAATTCACTTTAATAAATACTTGCAAATCTACAGCTGAGAAATTCACTGTAATTTTCATTGTTTATTGTTTGCCAACATTATCTAGTATATGTGAATCCACTTGGCAAATTTATTCTTATTAAAGTATTTTTGAAATTAAGTACATAAGGATACAAGGAATAGTTTACTTAAGCTGTTTAAATATATAAGAAAAACAGTCATTGCTTATAACTTATGGCTCATAATAATTTAATTAATATATTTGTACTTATCATCTTTTAGTCATTTTGAATTAGTGTATTGATAATCAGCAAAATATGTTCATTTTATGAGGGAATATTAAAAAGTGTGATACTGCATTGTTCTGCCTGTGTCCTCATTAGGCTCTTTATATAGGTCAAGAAAAGTGTAAAGTTGAAAAGTGTGGTTTAACATTTTACTCTAGTACAGATGTGTTCTGACCATCTTTGACAGTGTATCTTACAGGAAATTTCCAGATCTTTAAGTAACACACACCTAGAGGATTTTATTTTCACTTGAATAAAAGCTTTTTTTTTTTTTCTCAAACAGTTTAAAAGGTTTTAGATGAGGAGGTACCAGATGTCAGCAGTCCCAGTCTTTTTATTACAACTATAATGGAGAACAGCTTAGTGATTACCGCTGTGGAATTTAACCTTCGGGTCACCAATTCAAGCCTTTAGTGCTGCTGGCCTTTTGATAATAATAGGTCTACTCTTGGACACACATACACATACACACAGAGAGACATACATATACCACCTACATTCACAAAAGGATCAAGCAGTCAAGGCAATATATTAAATAATAGAAAGTAAAACATTATCTTAAAATGATTTATAAAGACAAAAAGGAAATGCCACTTAATATTTATTATATTAAAAACATTAATGGGTACATTAACACAAGGTTTAATAGCTTCAATGATATTACTGTAAAATAATATTCTGGATTATATTTTAGATTTTGAATTTCTTTTATACTCTTCTATTAGGATTTAAGGAAGTTTATTATTACTGACTTATTGCCAATTAATTCACCTTAGTTATGATCCTAATCTGTAAAACGGTATGGAAGGCCAAAGCTAATCAGACTATGGAGTGTTCCAGAAAACAGTGTGGAGATTCATTAGATGTTGTCCTTCCTTTTAAGCCAGGATAAACTGATTATTTTGAAGAAAATTTTGATTGCGAATGGGTTGGTTTCTACCTCCGCAAGAAACTAGGCTATGGATTCACATGAAGCTAATGTAGAAAAAATATTGTGGTTATAAAAGAGTTATCATAGGTTGCAGAGTAAATTTTAAGTCCCTCAGTAATAATATTTCAGCGTGAAAGACCTGATCAGAAAGACCTTTGCTTCTGAACAATGTTTCAACAAATCTTTTGAGCTAGGGAAAATAAATGAAGGAATGAAAATAAAAACAACAATCATTATGATTGAAGCTTATTGACAATTTGTGGTAACAGTGGCCCTGTTAAAGAAGTTAGCGTCATTTCCAAATCCAGGACCCATATTAAAGCAGTCATTTTTTGGTAGAAGTAATTAAATATCTTGCTAAGATAATACAGCCACTGAATACATAAATCCAAGGTAAAGGTTCAAATGATATTCATCTTAACCTAGACTACAGGAGGCACTCTTTTTTTTTTTTTTTTTTTTTT
>NW_016806339.1:515691-520870 GCF_001698545.2 Rhinopithecus bieti
TTTGTTTTTTTCTTGTAAATTTGTTTGAGTTCTTTGTAGGTTCTGGATATTAGCCCTTTGTCAGATGAGTAGATTGCAAACATTTTCTCTCATTCTGTAGGTTGCCTGTTCACTCTGATGGTAGTTTCTTTTGCTGTGCAGAAGCTCTTTAGTTTAATTAGATCCCATTTGTCAATTTTGGCTTTTGTTGCCATTGCTTTTGGTGTTTTTGACATGAAGTCCTTGCCCATGTCTATGTCCTGAATGGTATTACCTAGGTTTTCTTCTAGGGTTTTTATGGTTTTAGGTCTAACATTTAAGTCTCTAATCCATCTTGAATTAATTTTTGTATAAGGAGTAAGGAAAGGATCCAGTTTCAGCTTTCTACTTATGGCTACACCAACATCTTGGCCAGGCTGGTCTTGAACTCCCAACCTCAAGTAATCCATCTACCTTGGCCTCCCAAAGTGCTAGTATTATAGATGTAGGCCACCACACCCAGCAGATTCTTAAATGTAAGGTAAATATAATGGGAATTGGGCCCATGAACTGTAGACTTCTGGCTCTGAGCAACACTAAGGCTCATCTTTCTCGGCAGTATTTACCTTCATAAGACTCTGAGTGTGTATGGGTGTAGGGATGTGTATTTGTATGTACTTTTAAAATATCTGATTTATGTGGTGATTCTGACATCACTGAAGCAAAACTGCTACTATATTTAATAACTGAGAGTGTAATATTTTAGAGTAGAATTTACTCCTTACTAAATAAATAAATAACAGAAAGTTTTAGAAAAGGAAGGATGGGAAGGAAGGGAAAAGGAAGGGAAGGAAGGAAAGGAAGGGGAGGAAGGAAAAGGAAGGAAGGAAAAGAAAGGTAGATTAAAATAAAGTAAGGCTCAGTTTTTTGCTTAGAAAATTACGAAAACTGTCCCATTTTGTTTAGGAAAATTGAGTGAGACTCACTGGGTCTTCATGTTTTAATATCACTTTCAGGAAAATAATTTATATAGATAAGAGCATTTTGCTAAATCTCAAAATGGGTCCTTTTCCTTTTACTACATGGTTCATTACATAATTCTGCATCTTTTGCTTTTCTGATGGAGAATGGAGATATATTTCAAAGTGGAATAGGAATAACCACAGAACCTCAGGCAATTTTCACAAAACAAACACAAAATGATATACAGCCATTAAATCCTAGTGTTTTGGTCATATACCAGCTTGGGTAATATGTTGTTCTTGAAGTTTTAGCCAGCTAGAATGTTTTTTACAATATTCTATCAATTCATGTTGAATTGCTTTCTGCTCTGCTAAGCAAACTACAAATTTTATTTCACAACAGAAGCAGTGTATCCCAGCATAAAACTAGGATGTATGCTATATATTATGTTCAAAACATTTAAGCTTATTATTGTACATTCTCCTCTTCTCTGTATTTTAAATGATTACTTTTCATTTATTATTATAATTACCATGCAAAGTTTTAAAATTGTAATGTCTTTACGATATTGCTATGACACTATAGAAAGTAAATATGAGCTTGCTGATGAGCTTTGACATTCTGAAATTTTGCAGATGACCGCTAAAGATAATTGGTTACAAATTTATGAAAGTATTATTTGAAAGCTATGAAATCCAGGTTTCTTTCTATATCACACCACATTGAAGCTTGCAATTCAGTGTAGCACAAGTTATCTTAGACCTGAAGGGTGAGAAAGAATTTGTAACTGGTCCCATAATGTTAATATTATCTTTTAACCTTGTCCTTTAATATAGATCCATGAAGTCTTGGAACGTTTTATTAGACTTCCTTAAAAGAAAACAATTCGATTATTGCTAGCATTGTATGTGATAATATATATCATTTCCTGTAAATAGTTCATGAAGTTATTATTTAATTTTACAGTATGTATTTGGCACCCATTTTTTGGCAGGCTCTAGAATGTTTTAGGAAATACAAAGAGAAGTAATGCATGATCTTTAACCACCAAAATCATAATCTTGTGAAGAAAACCAGATTTTTTTAAAAGGGAGCTATGATGGAAATATGTATTAAAGTTTTGGCTATATAAGTAAGATTTATTAAAATCCTAAATAATGACCTATTCCATGGGCTGCTAATATAAATAATATCCAAACAGACAGGTAGTGAAATGTATCAACTGAATTACCTCATGGATCAATTATGCCACACTGGAAAATAGTTATTGGTAATTAATGATTCAAAACAAAGAGAGTAGATCATAGACTGAAGTGCTAGATAATATCTCCAGGAGTTGTACAAAGTTTAATATCACTTATTATTGAAAATCATCATTTGCATGATTGTGACAAACACATTTCCATAATGACTATTACATTTAAAGTGCATATCTATGTAGCAGAAATAATTGTTTCCATTTTACTAATAGTAAAACTAGGCCCAAGGATACTACCCAGGTCAAATAAGTAGAAAACATACGCTTGTTAGTTTTACCTGATTTTTTCTTTCACTTTGTTTTGACTCCATATCTCAACTCTCAGACCTGTTATTTACCTAGCGATTATAAAAGACAAAGAGTTATTTCTACTCTTTTAAATAGATATGAAAAAAATACATTCTACACAATTCCTTCACATATCTAGAAACATTCTCCCATATAAGGTTGGGCTTTCTCAAAGTTTCTGGTTATTACTTTCACAAAATTAAAATAAAAGGTCTTTCAAAATTGTAAACATGTAAGAAAGAGAAACGCAAAATATTTTAAGTAAATTGCACTGGATTTAAAAAATATTTTTTCTTGTTTACATCAATGGCCATCAGCATTCAAAATTTCAATGTGGCATCAGGAATAAATATGAAAATCATGTTTTCTGAATGAGTCATCATTTTAAGGGAATTCATAGATTTTGCAATATTGTTGCTTGGCATACAGTTTTAAATAACTTTGTCTTCTCAGGGGATTCATTCATCATGAAAAAAGGTACTGGCCAGNTTTTTTTGGAGACTGGGTTTCTTTCTTGTTGCCCACATGGAGTGCAATGGCATGATCCCAGCTCACTGCAACCTCCATCTCCTGGGTTCAAGCAATTCTTCTGCCTCAGCCTCCTGAGTAGCTGGGATTACAGGCGTGTGCCACCACACCTGACTAAATTTTGTATCTTTAGTAAAGCCGGGGTTGCATCATGTTGGCCAGGCTAGTCTCAAACTCCTGACCTCATGATCCGCCCGCCTTGGCCTCCCAAAGTGCTGGGATTACAGGCGTGAGCCAACGCACCCGGCCAGGAGGCACTCTGAACAACATTACGATATTGAAGATGTTCAGTAAAGACGAACTGAAGAAAAGTGGCTTACAAGTCAGTCATACTGTGTCTAATGGGCTGCTAAAATGCTTCAGGAATGTTATTTACACAAAGAAAGGAAAAGAAAGCCTACAGGTCCAGATAGCGTCCTCTAATCTTGTACAAATCAATGAACCAGAGATAAGCAAGATTTAGCCTTTAGTTTATAATTCAATTTTTTTATAGCATTACGTTTAGTCCAGTGACTTATGTTCCTCATTATGCTGGAAGTAGACACCACTCTTTCCTCCTTGACAATGCATAAATCTGGGATTTTCTCAATGTAATTCATGATGTAATGAAAATGAATATATATATATATATATACACACACACACGTATGTGTATGTGTGTGTGTGTGTATATATATAGCTTTTCCTGCTTCATTGTACAGATTCTATGATCTCTTCTTTTTTTCTCTCTTCCTTTTTGCTTGTATTTGTTTGGCATAAGCATTAAACATAAATTTTTAAAAAAATTAACTATTATCTTTAAAAGAGGAAAAAGAAATAGTCTTAGACAATCAGCGTGTGCATCTTTCCTTACTCAAAGATCATCATTTGTGGTACTCACAACCCTACTTTAGAAAAAAAACAGGATTATCTTGAATCCCATGCCTTTCCTTCACACAAACCCACTATTCTTATTCTGGAGTCATAATTCCTTAATAATCAACCTAGGTTCCCAATTTTCAAGTAAAATTCCTTACAGAGAGCTATATTAGTTCATTTTCACGCTGCTGATAAAGACATACCTGAGACTGGACAATTTACAAAAGAAAGAGGTTTAATTGGACTCACAGTTCCACATGGCTGGGGGAGGCCTCAGAATCATGGTGGAAGGCAAGGAGTATCAAGTCACATCTTACATGGATGGCAGCAGGCAAAAAGAGAATGCGTACAGGGAAACTTCTCTTATTAAAACCATCAGCACTCATGAGAGTCATTCACTATCACGAGAACAGTGCAAGAAAGACCCGCTCCATAATTCAATCACCTCCAACCAGGTTCTTCCCACCACAAGTGGGAATTGTGGGACTTACAATTCAAGAGGAGATTTGGGTGGCAACACAGCCAAACCACATCATTCAAAATGATTATTCTTTTTTTTTTTTTTTTTTTGAGATGAAGTCTCACTCTGTAGCCCAGCCTGGAGTGCAGTGCAGTGGTGTGATCTAGGCTCATTGCGACCTCTGCCTCCGTGGTTCAAGAGATTCTCCTGCCTCAGCCTCTCCAGTAGCTGGGATTAAAGGCATGTGGCACTGCACCTGGCTATTTTTTTGTTTGTTTTTAGTAGAGACTAAAAATACAAAACCATAGTACACCACTATCTTTTTATTTTTTTATTTTATTTTTATACTTTAAGTTCTAGGGTACATGTGTACAATGTGCTGGTTTGTTACATATGTATACATGTGCCATATTGGTGTGCTGCACCCATTAAATCGTCATTTACATTAGGTATATCCCCTAATGCTATCCATCCCCCCCTCCCCAACAATAGGACCCCCTGTGTGATGTTCCCCTTCCTGTGTCCAAGTGATCTCATTGTTCAATTCCCACCTATGAGTGAGAATATGCGGTATTTGGTTTTCTGTTCTTGCGCTAGTTTGCTGAGAATGATGGTTTCCAGCTGCACCAATGTCCCTACGAAGGACGTAAACTCATCCTTTTTTATGGCTGCATAGTATTCCATGGTGTATATGTGCCACATTTTCTTTTTATTTTATTTTATTTTTTTGAGATGGAGTCTCGCTCTGTCGCCCAGGCTGGAGTGCAGTGGCCGGATCTCAGCTCACTGCAAGCTCCGCCTCCCGGGTTTATGCCATTCTCCTGCCTCAGCCTCCCAAGTAGCTGGGACTACAGGCGCCCGCCACC
>NW_016806339.1:521185-529057 GCF_001698545.2 Rhinopithecus bieti
CTGTTGTTTCCTGACTTTTTAATGATTACCATTCTAACTGGTGTGAGATGGTATCTCATTGTGGTTTTGATTTGCATTTCTCTGATGGCCAGTGATGATGAGCATTTTTTCATGTGTCTGTTGGCTGTATGAATGTCTTCTTTTGAGAAGTGTCTGTTCATATCCTTTGCCCACTTTTTGATGGGGTTGCTTGTTTCTTTCTTGTAAATTTGTTTGAGTTCTTTGTAGGTTCTGGATATTAGCCCTTTGTCAGATGAGTAGATTGCAAACATTTTCTCTCATTCTGTAGGTTGCCTGTTCACTCTGATGGTAGTTTCTTTTGCTGTGCAGAAGCTCTTTAGTTTAATTAGATCCCATTTGTCAATTTTGGCTTTTGTTGCCATTGCTTTTGGTGTTTTTGACATGAAGTCCTTGCCCATGTCTATGTCCTGAATGGTATTACCTAGGTTTTCTTCTAGGGTTTTTATGGTTTTAGGTCTAACATTTAAGTCTCTAATCCATCTTGAATTAATTTTTGTATAAGGAGTAAGGAAAGGATCCAGTTTCAGCTTTCTACTTATGGCTACACCAACATCTTGGCCAGGCTGGTCTTGAACTCCCAACCTCAAGTAATCCATCTACCTTGGCCTCCCAAAGTGCTAGTATTATAGATGTAGGCCACCACACCCAGCAGATTCTTAAATGTAAGGTAAATATAATGGGAATTGGGCCCATGAACTGTAGACTTCTGGCTCTGAGCAACACTAAGGCTCATCTTTCTCGGCAGTATTTACCTTCATAAGACTCTGAGTGTGTATGGGTGTAGGGATGTGTATTTGTATGTACTTTTAAAAATATCTGATTTATGTGGTGATTCTGACATCACTGAAGCAAAACTGCTACTATATTTAATAACTGAGAGTGTAATATTTTAGAGTAGAATTTACTCCTTACTAAATAAATAAATAACAGAAAGTTTTAGAAAAGGAAGGATGGGAAGGAAGGGAAAAGGAAGGGAAGGAAGGAAAGGAAGGGGAGGAAGGAAAAGGAAGGAAGGAAAAGAAAGGTAGATTAAAATAAAGTAAGGCTCAGTTTTTTGCTTAGAAAATTACGAAAACTGTCCCATTTTGTTTAGGAAAATTGAGTGAGACTCACTGGGTCTTCATGTTTTAATATCACTTTCAGGAAAATAATTTATATAGATAAGAGCATTTTTGCTAAATCTCAAAAATGGGTCCTTTTTCCTTTTACTACATGGTTCATTACATAATTCTGCATCTTTTGCTTTTTCTGATGGAGAATGGAGATATATTTCAAAGTGGAATAGGAATAACCACAGAACCTCAGGCAATTTTCACAAAACAAACACAAAAATGATATACAGCCATTAAATCCTAGTGTTTTGGTCATATACCAGCTTGGGTAATATGTTGTTCTTGAAGTTTTAGCCAGCTAGAATGTTTTTTACAATATTCTATCAATTCATGTTGAATTGCTTTCTGCTCTGCTAAGCAAACTACAAATTTTATTTCACAACAGAAGCAGTGTATCCCAGCATAAAACTAGGATGTATGCTATATATTATGTTCAAAACATTTAAGCTTATTATTGTACATTCTCCTCTTCTCTGTATTTTTAAATGATTACTTTTTCATTTATTATTATAATTACCATGCAAAGTTTTAAAATTGTAATGTCTTTACGATATTGCTATGACACTATAGAAAGTAAATATGAGCTTGCTGATGAGCTTTGACATTCTGAAATTTTGCAGATGACCGCTAAAGATAATTGGTTACAAATTTATGAAAGTATTATTTGAAAGCTATGAAATCCAGGTTTCTTTCTATATCACACCACATTGAAGCTTGCAATTCAGTGTAGCACAAGTTATCTTAGACCTGAAGGGTGAGAAAGAATTTGTAACTGGTCCCATAATGTTAATATTATCTTTTAACCTTGTCCTTTAATATAGATCCATGAAGTCTTGGAACGTTTTATTAGACTTCCTTAAAAGAAAAACAATTCGATTATTGCTAGCATTGTATGTGATAATATATATCATTTCCTGTAAATAGTTCATGAAGTTATTATTTAATTTTACAGTATGTATTTGGCACCCATTTTTTGGCAGGCTCTAGAATGTTTTAGGAAATACAAAGAGAAGTAATGCATGATCTTTAACCACCAAAATCATAATCTTGTGAAGAAAACCAGATTTTTTTAAAAGGGAGCTATGATGGAAATATGTATTAAAGTTTTGGCTATATAAGTAAGATTTATTAAAATCCTAAATAATGACCTATTCCATGGGCTGCTAATATAAATAATATCCAAACAGACAGGTAGTGAAATGTATCAACTGAATTACCTCATGGATCAATTATGCCACACTGGAAAATAGTTATTGGTAATTAATGATTCAAAACAAAGAGAGTAGATCATAGACTGAAGTGCTAGATAATATCTCCAGGAGTTGTACAAAGTTTAATATCACTTATTATTGAAAATCATCATTTGCATGATTGTGACAAACACATTTCCATAATGACTATTACATTTAAAGTGCATATCTATGTAGCAGAAATAATTGTTTCCATTTTACTAATAGTAAAACTAGGCCCAAGGATACTACCCAGGTCAAATAAGTAGAAAACATACGCTTGTTAGTTTTACCTGATTTTTTCTTTCACTTTGTTTTTGACTCCATATCTCAACTCTCAGACCTGTTATTTACCTAGCGATTATAAAAGACAAAGAGTTATTTCTACTCTTTTTAAATAGATATGAAAAAAATACATTCTACACAATTCCTTCACATATCTAGAAACATTCTCCCATATAAGGTTGGGCTTTCTCAAAGTTTCTGGTTATTACTTTCACAAAATTAAAAATAAAAGGTCTTTCAAAATTGTAAACATGTAAGAAAGAGAAACGCAAAATATTTTTAAGTAAATTGCACTGGATTTAAAAAATATTTTTTCTTGTTTACATCAATGGCCATCAGCATTCAAAAATTTCAATGTGGCATCAGGAATAAATATGAAAAATCATGTTTTCTGAATGAGTCATCATTTTTAAGGGAATTCATAGATTTTTGCAATATTGTTGCTTGGCATACAGTTTTAAATAACTTTGTCTTCTCAGGGGATTCATTCATCATGAAAAAAGGTACTGGCCAGTAATTTGAAACCTTCAAAAATATAAATTATTAGTATTAAATAATTATACAGGAAAGACATATTAAATTGCAATTAGAGAAAAAAAAAAAAAAAAAGAGGAGATAACTCCTTAATCTCTCTGTTGCTTAGTTAGTAAAACAAGGAGTTTGTTAGATATATTGAAGTGCTTTTCATTTCTAATATCTCACTGGACTGAGTCAAATTTCCTTTAGATAATGAATTGCATTTCAAGTATCAATTAATACTTCAAAAGAATCAGCTCAATGCATTTCAGTAATTTAGTAGATGTCAAAATAAGACTAAAATATTTATCAGATGAAGGTCTGTCACTCTGGAAGAAGAATGAATAAAATCACTATACATTATAGGATACAATTGTGTAAATTTTTAATTGTTTGTTAAAAGACTTGAAATGAAGAAAGATCCAGAAATATTGGGCAGACAGGTTATTCAGACCCTCTTACCAAATAGCCCAAAATCAAAAGCTAAAAAAATTAAATGATACCGACTTGCTGCTAATATTGTGTAATAGTATTAATATAAATTCATAGCTACTATTGCAATAGTAACTAATAGCACATGTATGATTTAATGAATTACATCTCTTAATTAAAGCTTTGTATATTTTTCCTTAAGCTCAAGTGATTTTGAAAATAACATATTGTGGAATTTCAAAAATCACGCATCAAACTCTATATAGATAAATTATTCCACAAACATTTTAATAAAAACACTTATGACCTGTTAGGGTGGTAACTGGCATCACAGTTACATTTGATAAAACCTAACATTTCATAGTTATAAGTGTTAAAAATAAAAAATCAACTCATTTGTGAAAAAGACCACCTGGTTAAGAGAAAATATCAGCTCAGACTCTAGGTGAAGACAATGGGATTACAAAAAAAGAATATATTGGGAATACATTAAAGATGTAAGGCATGTGATACATATATTTAAAACATGCAGTCCTTGGAACTTCAGTCTGGACAAAAATGAATTTCGTGTAGCCTCATTAAATATTTAGCAACATTTGACACACAGCCAAAAAAAAATCCCGAACTCAATTTATATTTTTATTATAAAAAAATATTAGACCAAGCAGTGTGTTTTACTCCACAGCAAAGTAATTAAGGAAAGAAAAAGAGAGGAATGAAATGGAAATGAAATTGCAAGTTAGAGTGTGGAATAACACTCACTGGAGACTCAGTAGGGTGGAAGGCTGACAGGGGGATGAGGGATGAGTAATCACTAAATCAGCACAACATACACTAATCGTGCAATGGTTACAGTAAAAGCCCAAAATTCACCACTGTGCAATATATCCATGTAACAAAACTACACTCATACTCCATAAGCTTATGTTGGCAATGTAAAAATTAAACAAACAAAACAAAAAACTCCAGGATGAGTTGGAGGGACCAATGGCTAAAAAGGGAAGGAGAATAAGAAAATGAGCTAGCATTAGAAGCAACCTTAATGTACTAATATTTTAAGAAAATTATCACAAGAGCTAAAAGGTCTGAAGTTATTCCCTTTATTTTGACTCAAATATTGAAACACAGAACACTTAGTAATTCTAAATAAGAGGTAGAGCAAGAACTCCAACTCAGATATCTTTGACTTTCAAATACCAATGTTTTGTACTACAACTGTACCGCTAAAAAGTACGACTATCAATCCTTTAATGCACCAAATTGAATAATTTAATTGATCATTTTATATGTAATAATTGGCATAACTATAAATAACTAATAAGAATTACCCCTCGAGCATATTATATGTCTGACATTGCTAATTTTCTCCAAAAATATTATTTATTTGATGGTTTACTTCTCCCCTGTTTCTTTATCATTGTACACATTCATTTACTCTATGAAGTAGAACACATACGCAATGAATAAATATGAGTGGAAGAAAGAAATATGTATTATTTTTATTAGTGATTTTTGAGAAGAACTATAATATTTATATGATTAGTTATTTAGCCATATGTATTTTCAGTTAGAGCATGATAGTATATTATTGTTTTGTTTATATTCCCAACAAAGAGGACATTTCACTTTGCAGTGAGGATCCAGACAGCTCCTCAGCCTTGTTTTCCAAGAAAGACTTCATATGATGTCTTTTACCAATCTTCCTTTTAAATGTGCATGACATTTTCTGAATGAAAATGTTTTGTATGTGTAGCTGGAATGAAGTCCATAATATGATATTCTTTACATTGACACTATCTTACTGAAGAAATCTTGCTTTGGAATTTCAAGATTTTTATGTAATCTGACTCTGACATTCAGCATTAAATCCTCAAATTCTTTAAATCTATTCAGCGTGACTTAGACAGATTTGCTCCTCCCTATCTAACGTTTGTATTATACTGGTCTGAATGAGATTGAATTAAGAAAAACAAATAATGATCATGTAAGAAATTTATGTTGATGGCATTGGTTGGAGAAACCCCAAAATATTAATACAGACGTGCACACACACACACACACACATACCACACATCTTTCTTTTACATCAAAGGGCAAGTTTTACTATACAGGAAAATACTCTTAGGCAAATATCCATGTACAAATGTTAAAAAAAAATCAAAAGAATCTATCCAATGTCCTTGGTGTACCTTTTAAAATTTACACTTTTAATACCTATCTTGGAATTTAGAGCATGCATATTACCTTAACAAAAGGAAGCCAATATGATGTGATACATATAGAAGTAGTGCTTCTCTTAAGTCAAAAGAACAAGATCTACTATTGAGGTTAAAACAAGTTGCAAAAATCACTATTTATGGTGAAACTATCTGAGCCAATGTATCTCAGAAGCAAAACCAGACAAGGAAATTGGAAATCCTTTTATTCAAAATGAAAGATTTAATAGTCTATTTGATGAATTGAGCATTCCAAATGATAGATGTTAGTGTTATTTAAGGGAAAATATTTTCTTGACAAATAAGTTTAAGCAATGTTTTATTAAATGTTGTTTAATTAGTTTCTTTACTGTTGAGCTTATCAGAACCTTTAATATGTCAAAGTCTATTGTAGAATCCAAGAACAGAATATATGTATCTTTTTAAAAAAATTCAGAACACCAATCACGGTGCAGAGAATTTTGCATGATCAGCAATTGACAAAAGTCACTTTGAAACATATGTTTATAACCAACATTATATGCAAATATATATGTAATTAACCTAAATCAAACTATGTAAAAAAATGCAAAATGTAGTAACAGTACATATACGAGTTCTTCATGGTGCACAGGTAGACTTTCTCTCACAATATCCATCTTAATAGCTGTTAATATAGTATTTCTTTGTATAACTTTCAAGAATGTGGATCTTTTTATATTTAACTACTATTCAAAAAATAAGGTGTTAATGCTGTCAATATATGGGGCCTTTTCAATGACACACTGGCATTCTAAATACAGATTGAAAAATTCAAAGGTAAATGTTGTATTACCATTCCTTAGCTATATACCTGCTATTTGATAACTTTATATTTCATTTTCACTTTATGCTATGAATGCAATTCCATCATTTATCTAGTTACAATGCTTTGCAAAGTAAAATAAATGATGATGATGATACTAATAATGATATGTTTTAAAAGCATAATATTGCAAAAGCAAATTTTGATGCATATATGTAAAGAAATATTGGTAGGTTTGAAAAAAAAGTCATTTTAAAACATATTTGACTTTCGTGGTAAGTTCTGTAATTCTAAATTCCTCTGAAAAATATGGTACTCTTGGGGGGCGGAGCAAGATGGCTGAATAGGAACAGCTCCAGTCTCCAGCTACCAGCACGAGCAACACAGAAGACAGGTGATTTCTGCATTTTCAACTGAGGTACTGGGTTCATCTCACTAGGGAGTGCTGGACAATCCGTGCTGGTCAGCTGCTGCAGCCCTACCAGCGAGAGCTGAAGCAGAGCAAGGCATCGCCTTACCTGGGAAGCGCAAGGGGAAAGGGAATCCCTTTTCCTAGCCAGGGCAACTGAGACACACAACACCTGGAAAATCAGGTAACTCCCATCCCAATACTGCACTTTACAGAGGGTCTTAGCAAATGGGCACACCAGGAGATTATATTCCACACCTGGCTGGGAGGGTCCCATGCCTGCCCACGGAGCCTCCCTCATTGCTAGCACAGCAGTCTGCGAACTAACTGCAAGGCAGCAGCGAGGCTGGGGGACATTGCTGAGGCTTAAATAGGTAAACAAAGCCCTGGGAAACTCGAACTGGGTGGAGTACACAGCAGCTCAAGGAGCCCTGCCTGTCTCTGTAGACTCCACTTCTGAGAACAGGGCACAGCTAAACAACAACAACAACAACAAAGCAGCAGAAACCTCTGCAGATGCAAATGACTCTGTCTGACAGCTTTGAAGAGAGCAGTGGATCTCCCAACAGGGAGGTTGAGATCTGAGAACGGAGAGACTCCCTGCTCAAGTAGGTCCCTGACCCCTGAGTAGCCTAACTGAGAGACATACCCCACTAGGGGAAGACCAACACCCTACACCTCACATGGTGGAGTACACCCCTGAGAGGAAGCTTCCAAAGCAAGAATCAGACAGGTACACTTGCTGTTCAGCAATATTCTATCTTCTGCAGCCTCTGCTGCTGATACCCAGGTAAACAGGGTCTGGAGTGGACCTCAAGCAACCTCCAACAGACCTACAGCTGAGGGTCCTGACTGTTAGAAGGAAAAC
>NW_016806339.1:532969-565286 GCF_001698545.2 Rhinopithecus bieti
AAAAAGGATGAGTTCATGTCCTTTGTAGGGACATGGATGCAGCTGGAAGCCATCATTCTCAGCAAACTATCGCAAGAACAAAAAACCAAACAACGCATGTTCTCACTCATAGGTGGGAACTGAACAATGAGATCACTTGGACTTGGGAAGGGGAACATCACACACAGGGGCCTATCACGGGGAGGGGGGAGGGGGGAGGGATTGCATTGGGAGTTATACCTGATGTAAATGACGAGTTGATGGGTGCTGACGAGTTGATGGGTGCAGCACACCAACATGGAACAAGTATACATATGTAACAAACCTGTACGTTATGCTCATGTACCCTAGAACTTAAAGTATAATAATAATAATAAAAAAATTATGGTACTCCTGAAATTCCAAATGCAAACAGTTATTAAATATTTATTTGCCCCTAGAATTACAGCCTTTGTCTGCAATCATTAACCTTTTCTTATATAAGACATTGCATTAATCAACTTTTGTGATTTAAGTATTTTTTTTTAATTTTAGTATCACATTTTTCTATCATTACCTTCCCTACAACAATCAACACAAGGAAACACACATACATGTGAATACACACACACATGCACATTCTCCAGGTGGCCTTATATTTCCTCTTACCTACTTAGTATTATAGTTTAACATCATCTCTCCACCCCACACTGTTCTTAAACACACTATTTCAAATATTTTTGAATTCTATTTTCTCATTAAAATCACCTGGCAATTTTTTTTCCCTTCCTTAATAATTTCCTTAAAATGAAGGTAGCATTTACATTTTAGTAAGGCATAGAAAATTTTAATCCAACATAATTATAAAGCGGAAAGTTTATGCATCTCCAAGGAGACCATAGGGGATAAAAATGGTTGTACAGGAGCAAATGCTATTATTCCCCAAAATAAAACTAAAACAGATTCTGTAGTCATTTAGATTGTAATTTCAAAATTAGACATACGGTTTTGTTTGATACGCAACTTTATTTGAAAGCTACTCATATATTGTACATCTTTGCATCAAGATGTCTTTAAGTAATATAACAGTAATATAAATATAACTAAATTGACTCGAGCAATACAGGATTGATGGGCTCACTTAAAAATCTGGGCATAGAGAGGGCTTGAGGTAATGATCAGTAGGGTTCAGGCTTAGCTTTCTGTATTTTCTTCTCTGCCCTCTTCCATATGTTGACTTCATTCTTAGACTGTCTTCTCTCAGGGTCACGAAATGGCTGCAGCACTATGAAGGTAATGTCACACTTTGTACATATCCATAGGAAGATAAGGTGTCCCTGTCCTGTCACAATAAATAAAGTTTGATATGCAACTTTATTTGAAAGTTACTCATATATTGTACATCTTTGCATCAAGATGTCTTTAAGTAATATAACAGTAATATAAATATAACTAAATTGACTCGAGCAATACAGGATTGATGGGCTCACTTAAAAATCTGGGCATAGTTATTTCACACTTCTACCCAAAGGTAGAAGTGTGAAATCACTGCAGCAAAGCAAAGCAAATATCTAGTAAAGATAAAATAATAATAATAATAAAAAAGATGAATGGTTCAGATTAGTTGAATTTTTATTTTCTTTAAAAAATGAATTACATGGAATGCAAATCATGTTGATATTAAAATATCTATTATAATATTGACTTCAGATTTCCTCATGCTTCAAATTTCAACTCAATACGCCTGTTTTGAGCCACTAAGTTCTGTGTAGCCTGAGTTCTAGACATTATAATACCCTTTTCTTGTTCAGTCATAAATATCTTCTTGTAGGTCATCTTCACATTTTAGCCAATGACATGAAAAACATGTTGTCCATGATGTGCCTATATTCCTGTATTCCTTCACACATCATAAAAAACAATGACAGCGTGCCGTTAGGAAGTCTTCCTTTTGAGGGTTAATGGCTTTAAAAAATTAATATTCAATTGCAACTCCAGAAAATATATAAATTAACATAAAACATGTTATTTCATTTAATATTAGTAACTATCGGCAAATAAGTCATAAAGATTTAAGACCTTTTCAATATAGACTTTCTAATAATTTCCCTTTAGTGTTAAATTTATTAACAGTAGTGAGAAAATATTCATTTTCTCGTTCATTCATTCATTGAGAAAATGAATTTTCTCACTAGTGTTATATATGCATATTCCACAAATATGTATATAGTATATATGTATAAAACACACACACACACACATATATATATGTGTGTGGGGGTGTATTTATAAATGGTGAGATTATTTTATTTTCCATTTATTTTCCATTCACTAAATACAGAGAGATTCATCAAACCCTCCCTTTAATTTTGTTCTGGTGAACTCTTACTCATCAATCAGAATTATTTCAGACATTACTTCTCTTTGATTCCTTTCCCAGACAACTCAGCCAGAGTCAATCAGGCCCTGCCCTAATGCCTCTCTGTACTTTATCCCCATTTCTATAGTTAGCTTTGTTGTACTTCATTGAAATCGTTTGTTTTCACAGCTCTGACCCACTAGACTAGGGCTAGCAAACTTTCTCTGTATAGAGCCAGATAGTAAATATTTTAGGCTTTGAGGTCTGTGTAGCCTGAGTTGTAGCCATTCACACCTGTTCTGTACCACAAAAGCAGCCAGAGACTATATATAAGGAAGGGCATGGCTATGTTCCAAAAAGATTATATTTCCACAATCAGGTGACGGATTGTATTTGGCCCACAAGCTTTTGTCCGTAAAACTGACGATGGACTTCTTCGAAGGTAGAATCTGAAGTTTTCAATTCTTTGCACCTTTGTTCTACAGCTGTAAGCATAAGTTTAAGCATGCAAAGGAGGTTTGAGAAATGCGTTTTTAGTTTTAATTTAGTTGAATCAAATCACAGCAACTCAAATTCCAGTAATTTCCAACTGTCAGAAGTCCGGTGCTTAAAAATCGAGGTGTGTACTGTCCACTATATAGCTACTAGTGATGAGTGGCTGTTTAATCTTGTTAATTAAAATCAAATAAAATTAAAAATTCAATTTTTCAGTCACACTAACCAAATTTCAAGGGCTCAATAGCTACACATAGTTAGTGGATACTATATTTAAATAGCATAGATATAGAACATATCCATCATTACAGAAATTTCTATCAAGTAGTGCTGGCTTAGACAATGGGAACACTAAGACAAGCAGATAGCCTCAAAGAGGAATCCTGATGGTGCATAAAGTACGGCGCATGTCAGGAACCTCAAATGCATTCTCTGGGCATAGCTTTCAAAAACTGAACTTGCAATATGCACAACACATAAAAAAGTATGAATTCATTTAATAGTCAAAGTAATTAAAAACATTTATTGTACTATTTGAAGCAGAATTATTCAGAGGTCTTTGTGTCTGTGGGTGTTTGGGTGTATATGTGTTACAAAATTCAAGGTTCACAGTAGATGTTATAAAATTTTAAAATAATGGTTTTCTTCATCAAGTAGTTTCAACCTTATTGGGGAAGTATTGGGGAAATATGCAGACTATAACTGTAGCTATTTCGACGATAATGTGCTATTCTATTCTTTGTCACTCGTCAGTGACAGTAATATGTATCTTTTATATGGGAAGGTGGATATCATTATGCTCATAGTTAGATGAACGCTCATTATAATGTATAGATGAAAAATAAATAGTATTTAAAAAAGTACAAAAAAAATAATATATTGTTCTTAGGAAAATAACATGTGCTAGATTATTTGTTTCAAATAAATACACCTTCAAGAAATAGCAGAGATATCTGAATATATGTAGATATGTATGTGTGTGTATATATACATATATTTGTTTAAATCATAGGATAAGTTAAACAACTTCCTTTTAACATTTTACCTTTAATCTTCTATTCTTTAAGTCTGTGTTTGTATCTCCAGCTTGATTTTTCCATGACCTAATTATTTCTTACCTCAGTTGTATTGATAATCTTCTAATCTGTCTTCTTAGAAGATTGCTACCATTAATCTATCTTTTACCTAGTCATTTATGTGATAGATTTAAAAGGAAAGGTGAGCTACGTCATGTTAATGTTTATGAATTTTTAGTGGCTTCTCTCTGACTACCAGATTAAGTTGAAGCATTAATGGTCCTGCTCATTGTGGATTCAGTTCAGCATTCCAAATTACTCCTTGACCTTTATATCTTATACTCTCAAATTACTGAACTACTTATACATCCCAAGCACACTGTATTTGTGACTTTAATGATGTCTTTACATTTCTCTATATATACTTCTTTTACCTGCCTTTCTCTTGAATATAACTTATGCATCCTTTAAGATATATCCATTTAATTTATAGCACTGCAGAAACCTGCTCATTTCTATTAAGGGACAATACAGAAAAAATGCAATTTAAATAATAATCTAAGTGATTTATCCGGGAGGAGCACATAAAACAATCTTCAAACCATGTTTAGTGTAGAATGGTAAGAAAAGGCCCTCACCAAGAATGAAATTGTGACTACAAGCATGAATAGAAGTCAGTCAGGTAAAAAGGAGAAAAGGATGTTCCAGTCAATCACAAGGAATAGCATGTTCAAAGGCATGGTCTGTAGTCTAGAGAAAACAAACAAACAAACAGATGTTACTGGATCTGCAAGTAGTTCAGTAGACTTGTAGCAAAATTTCTGGGTTCAGATGAGAAATGCCTAATGATGAAACTGGAGATATAATCAAGATCCTATTGTTGAGGGTCTTTAAATCCCATTCCAAAAAGTTTGCATTTTACCCTGAGCTCAAAGACAGAGCATTGAAGAGTTTTAGGATAAAAAGTATAAACAAATATTTGCTTTTAGAATCAATCTATGGAGACAAAACTAGTTTAGAAGGCTTTTATCTAATTAACTCAAGTATGTTGGTAACTCCGATTGGGTAGATCAGAGTTATTAGAGAGGTAAAAGTAAAAGTGCTTCATGATTGGTTGGACATGCTGTGTAAGTGGTAGAAGAGAAATCAAGGGGCAACACAGACTTCTGGCATTGGCTAGTATTTGAATGGTGTTTTTATTTCGTTCACTGAAAACACCACTGAAGAAGAGATTATGTGTGTGCATGCAAGCATGCACACGTGCATGTGTGTTAGGTATGAGAAAGAAGTGATGAGTTCATTTCATATGTTGATATTCCTTTGCTCATTCAAGTGGATATGGCAAAGGAGAGTAAGCAGTTAGATTCATAAATTTGTAACACAAGAGCATACAGGAATAGAGATATAGATTTTAGATGCACCAAGTTATAGATGAGACAGTAGGCTTCAAGAATGATTGATATTAAATATTTTAAGGGAAGGTCATAAAAAGAAGTGTCTTGAAGACATATTTGAAGGGAAAGGAAGAAAATTATAAAAATGTGGTGTCAGAGGAGCCAAAGACATAGAAGATGCCAAAAAGGAAACTGTGGTAGGAAGAATTCTAATATGGCCTCCAAGATTCCTAATCAGTGGTGGAAATGTCCTTTGATCTCCTCCCCTTGAGTGTAGGCAGGACCTGTTAATATGATAAATAATGTCTCCCCTGATTAGATTACTTTATATGGCAAATATAATGGCATAGTCACTATTTTTACGATTATTATTATTTAAAATTTTACCATAAAAAATTGAAGGGTGATTGTCTTGTTGACTTTGAAGAAGGAAGCTACTATGTTGTGAATAAGCCCTTATAGCTAAGATGTATCTCCCAGAAGAAGACAAAGATCTCTGTCTTATAGCAAGAAACAAACAAACAAACAAACAAAAAACAGTAACCTCTCTCCTCCAACCGTAATGTTCTTAATTCAACCAGCAACCTGAATGATCTTGGAAAAGAACCTGATTTCCAGATGGGAGTGCAACGCAGCCAACACTTTGATTTCAGCTGTGTAAAACCCTCAGCAAATAACCTAGAGATGCCATGACCTAAAGAACTGTTTAAGATAATAAATGGATGTTGTTTAAAGATGATAAGTGTATGTAACTAAATTTTTGGTAGTGTGTTATGCAGCAGTATAAAATTAGCACAGGGATATTTCCAAATACTGAAAAAATATGAAACTAAAAGGTTATAATGGATTGACCAACACATTTTTTGGTGATACCAGTGTAAGCAATTTCATTGGAAAGGTGGGTAGAACACATATTTTACTATATGAAACAGAAAAAGGGAGAGAAAGAATGAGGATATTGATTATAAACTACCCTTAAATTCTTCACAATGTAAGGATCAGAAACCTAGAGTAATATGTAGAGAGTTATAATTTTTGCATTTATTTGTAAAGATGGCAGTTTATTATCATTAATATTATTATTGTTATTTGAAAACAATAATTGGAGAAGATCCAATGAAGGGAAAACTGAAGCTATAAAGAGAAAGTGGGTCATATAAAAGAAAATAATCTGTGTAGTCATAAGAGGATAATATATTAGGTGTTTGTATTCGTCCATTTTCATGCTTCTAATAAAGACTGGGCAATTTACAAAAGAAAGCAGTTTAACTGAACTTACAGTTCTACATGGCTCAGGAAGCTTCACAATCATGGTGGGAGGCAAGGAGGAGCAAGTAGTGTCTTACACGGATGGTAGCAGGCAAAGAGAGAGCTTGTGCAGGAAAATGCCCCCCTATAATAACCATCAGATCTCATGAGACTTACTCACTATCACAAGAAAAGCACAGGAAAGAAATGCCCCCATGATTCAACTACCTCCCAATGAGTTCCTCCCACAACATATGGGAATTCAAGATGATATTTTGGTGGGACACAGCCAAACCATATCAGTGCTCATGTAGAATTTTGACAATATCAAGAGAAAATGAGAAACAGAGGAAGGAAAATGAATTTATAATGGAGATACCAAAAAGAAGGTACTTATCATCTAATAGATTCTCCGCTCTCAGTAAAGAAGGGAGTAAGTTCTTTTCTGCTGAAGGGAGCATTTCATATTATGAGGTTGGGAGTTCAAATCCAAGCTCCAACTATTATCGATTACAGGAATGTGTTATAGGAATAACACATAAGAAGAAAATGGAAGATTGTCATCACTGACGTCAATGCTTAAATTTAAATTTTTTAATAGATAAATATAGATTATATAGAAAATATAGGAAAATAGAAAATATTACATAGAAAATATAGGAAAATAGATAAATATAGATTAAGAAAATAACAATAAAATAAATCCTGAATGTTGTCCAGGATTATGGCAAGAATTGAGGTTATAAGGAAAACCTGAAGGCAGATATCAAAGAATTTTAGGCAAACATAAAATTGAACATGCCAATTGGTAGAAGAGAACGGCAAGAAATGATGGGGGTGACATTGTCCAATGTTGTTTAATCTCAAAGTGATATTTATCCTATTCCCGTAGTTTTTAAATTTAAAAGTATTTAAACAAAATTGGCAATGAAATACATATTATTTTATGTCTGAGATTGAAAACTTTAGTAAAAAATTAAAGTTTGCTTTGTTTTGTGTGTTTATTATTAGTATTATTATTTTTATTATGTTTTGCCAAAACACAATAAATATGGTGAATATTATTTTAAGAATGACAACACTAAGAAGCTGAAATGATGCTATTACTGGAAATGTTCATGAACACAGTGGCAAAATGTGAATCAAAAAGAGGTACTTTCTGAGTGCTTAAGGTATTTGGGAATACAAAAATGTTAGGTGGTCCTAGATTATTTGACATCTAAAGAGTACTGAGGTACAAAATAAACCTGATTTTCAAGTATTGATACATGAGTAGCAGTTCCTCATATTACTCAGTCAACAGAAAATAAATCAATATGTTATATCTTATAAAATTTATGCTATAGATTCAACATCTATAGAGACTAATTTTAAAAGTCGTCACAACATATATATTTTCTCTTTCAAAATCTAGACAGACTGGATGCTGGGAGTAAGGAACCTTTGTAGTATACTTCCCTAGATTTATTTTCAGAAATAACAGTCTAAAGTCTTTTATTCAACTAAGATGGCACCTGCAACCTCTTCCAGGGAAAAGCAATCCCCGCAATAAAACTACAAGTCCTCAAAGAAATATGTTTACCAAGGTAGAACTAGAGGCTTACAACACATGCATTACACCTGTGTAGATAGCTTGCTGTTTCAGAGTAGTTTGCAGTTTCCATTTCATGTATAGTTTGAATTCAAACTGCTGATTAGTATTTTTATCAGAAAGTGTATTTTTTCTCACATTTTTGAATGTGATTGGCTTTTGTAATTAAGCTGCACCTTTCAGAAGCTTTTAAAAAAAGAATTCCCTATATGGGGAATCTAATCATCGACTCTGTTCCTTACACTATCTTAGTTATAATTGAGAATAGCTTTTGATATTCAAGCTTAATCACTTTTACAGCTTCAAGGACTCTCTTAATAATCATTGGTATGGCTCATACAGTAGAAGCTACTTATCCTGCATGCCAGTGTTGGAATGATCAAGGTACTGCTTTCAATTTCTGAAACTTTTGCTTCTCTCCGGATTTATTTTTTAAAAAATTAAAATTGGGTGGATGTTTTGCTTTTTTTTTTTTTCTCTTGTACCAATTATAACATCACAATAACAAACTCATAAGTAAAGCTTTCACTTTAGGCCCATGATAACAATAATGTCCTAAATTAATTGAGGAATACTCTGGCTATTGATATTTGTATGGTACAAGGTAGCTTTTGATGTTTATATGGTACAAGGTATGGATTGAGGATCTTTTCATTGGATATGACTATACAATTGTTTTAGCATCATTTTTTGAAGACATCTCCATTCAGTTGTCTTTACCCCTTTATCAAAAATTAGTGGACAAATTAATTGTTTAATTTAATATTAACTAATTATAAAATAATATAAGTTATTAGTTTAATTTAATAACATACTGATTAATGATGCATGAGCCTATTTTTGGACTCTATCCCTCTTCATTTGTCTATGCTTATGTTCCAGTACTGTGGTTTTATAATAAGTGTTAAAATTAGAAGATGTAAGTCCTTCAACACTGATCATCTTTTGGAAAGTCATTTACATTTCTACACAAATTATAGAATCGGCTTATCAATTTTTACAAAAATACCTTGAAGAATTTTGTTTGTGATTGCATTTAACATATAAACCAATTTAGGAATTTTTAAAGGCAAAAATAAGACTTTAAGTTTCACCTAAACGTATGTTTCTGAAGAGTAAACTAAATATTTTAACATCCTGAATTAGACTTAATTGGAGCACGTTTTATTGATTGATAAGTATTACTGATTCTTATTTAACATGTACTATGCATCAGACATTGTGATGCTGTGTATATTACAAATAAAAATGTGTTAAATGATGCACATTTAGATTTTTTTCATTTTTTGCTCTAATATGCAATGTAAACATATATACTTTTGTATAAGCACTTAAGCATAAATATTACAATGTTGATAGAATTATTTATTAGAAGTAGAATTGCTAGATGGAAGTTATGTACAATTAAAATACAGGTAATAATTCAAATTACTCTAAAATTAACATTTCCCAAACCGAAAATAGTCCCGTCTATCCTTGAAACCACTTGTTATTTTCATTGTTTTATTTTTACCCTTTAAAAAACAAAATAACTATTTTGTTTTTCATGATATAAATCTTACTAAGAGATAATCATCTTCAATGTATTTTCTGTTACTATTTCCACGTATGTATTTTAGCCATTTTCCGATTTTGTTATTTTCAATAATGCAGGAGTTTTTTGAATTTTATAATATCAATCTTTTCGTATTGCATAGTTTTCATAGGCTATCATATTATTTTATTTGATATTTATTTTACTTCATTTATACTTTACATTACAAAGGGAATTTTTTCATGGTTTTCTATGTTTTTTTTTTTTTTTTAATTTTTTGGCCTAGAAAAGTATTCTTCACTCTGTAAATAAAATACTCACACATTTCTCTAATATTTCCTATAATATATTAAATCACTGTCACGATAATAAAGCTCTGTTGCAGAAAATGTCCAAATCTCAGGTACATTAAACACACATTTATTTTTCCTGCTCATAGGGCTGTAAATCAGCTGGCATTCTGCTAGACTAAACTGTGATTCATTGGTTTCATTCCAGGTTGTAGACTGGGTTCAAAAACGTTCTAGAGTTTGTTTTTTTTTTTTTTTTTTTTTTTGTTTTTTTTTGTTTTTGTTTTTTTTTTATGCTGATGTCAATGGCACTCCAGAGAAGTCCTTGCCATTTGGTGGATGGCAGAAGCATAAAAACAAGCCAAAATTGCACAACCACATGTAAAGTTCCTACACACATTTTACCTGCTCTTTTTCCACTGGGCAAATTGAGACAAGTGTTCCAACCCAAATGAAATAGAGAGGTAATTGCATCCTCCCAACGCTAAAAGCAGGGCAAGGGCAGGTAGGAAAGGAAAAGTTACAATTATGTAATACAGCTTGCCCACACACATTTCAAATTTTCACTTAGAATCCATTTTCATTTCAGACTTTATATCTTTATTGTTATATAGGATATTATGTAAAGCCTATTTTATCAATAATATTTTGTATGTGTGTGTGTATATATATATATATCATTTTAGATATTGAATTATTCCAACATGATCTATTAAATCATGAACAACTGGATCTCTTATCCGCTTTTTTGAAATGGTTCAAAAGTGTGATATGATCAATATATAACCATTTCAAAAAATTGGATAAGAGATTCAGTTTTTTGAAATGGCCATATACTGATACCTCATATATGTTAATTCTAACCTCCCACTAGGTTATTTGTCTATTATACCTACAAGAATGGTATTGTATTCAATATAAATTTAGACTGGATGAAAAAGGTACTACTATATTTTTATTCTTTCCTCAAAATATTTATGCCTATTCTGGATAATTTTCTCTTTATAAGATATAATGGTCAATTATATGTGTCAATTTGCCTAGCCTATATTACCCAGTTACTTAACCAAAGAGGAATCTCAGTGTTGCTGTAAAGTTATTTGGCAGATATAGTTAACATCTACAATTAACTGACTTTAAATAAAGGGGATTATGCTCAATGATGTAGGTGGGCCACATTCAGTCAGTTGGAGACTTTGGGAGCATAAACTGAGGTTTTGCAGAGACAGAAACATTCTACTTCAATACTGCAGCATCAAATTCTGCCCAAGTTTCCAGTCTCAGAACAACTACTGATATACTGGCTATGCAGAAGCAGCTGTCAAATTTTACATGACAAACCTGTTGGAAATAGCTTGGGAATTGCATTTAAATATAGACTAGTTTGGAGATAATTGACATCTTCACAATACGGAATTTTCTTGCAAAAGAAAATGGGATGATATCATTTGATTTACTTTATAGACTCAATAAAATTTTATGTATTTCTGGCCCAAACTTGTAATAGAAATAAACGAGCCTCTTTATAGTAGCACAAATGCTGTATCTATTAATTAACAGGTTTAACTGATGGCTGGTATGAAATTAAGATTCTTATTTTTCTATATCTTTAATTTGTATACATCCATATTTTCAATTTTCCAACAAAATTCCAGCTGTATATTTTGGATATTTTAATAGAAAGACTATTATTAGGGAAGATGTCTTTTTTTTTTTTTTTTCCACTAAGAATATGTCCTTAGATTTAGAAGTAGCTCTCCAAGAATAACACTCTTGGACTTCCTCTGGCCTCACATTCACTTATTTACAGGGGAAAGAAAACGTGAATCACAAATCAGCCTTGTTCTCCTGGGAGGAAAAAAAAAATACAATGAGCATCTCCCCTTAATAGAATTTGACTATTTGTTAAATGAGATGTAGGCCTAGTCCATGAGGAAGCCTTGTGGTGGCATCCAGCATAACTTTTCATAAAGTGTGTCATTCTATTTCTGAGTTTCTATTATAAGAAAGACATTTGTTGCAATTATAACCACCATTTTTCAGTACTGGAAGGTAATGCATTTCTTCCTCATCTGGTATGCTTCTGTTTGTTTCTCAGTGTTTTCAGAACTCAGGCAATGAGATGAGTGATTAATTGAATTCCCTAGGTATCCACTGAAATAGAAAGCGTCTGTAATTAACGATAATATTTCTCTTGTTTGTTTCTTGTCTTTTGCATTAAATATGATTACTAGTAATACTGTAAAAAGGAGTAACAATAGGAGGCTTTTTTATCTGTTCTTGGGATGACCTGATTTTAAATCACAGAAAGGTTATATTTGCTGTAAGATTCTGGTAGCTTGCATTTATCAATTTTGAAATACCCTCAGTAAATCTTGCTTATACAATTGTGATTATATTGTTATGAATGTAATATATTTGCTCTATGATACTAAGGTGATTTTCTTTAGCATATTGAAACCTCATTAAACAGTAAATTGTGTACCTGTGCACAGACGTCTGTACATGCAAAAGCAAAACGTTACAATGAGCTCTCTGACTCAGACAAATTTGTTAATATGTATTGCTAGTTTGGCTGTCATTTCATAAATTAATTGTCTTTTTAGGTAGACTGTAAGGATGCAGAGGTTTTTTAAAAGAATCACATTTAAAAAATTATTTTCTAGCACTATGTCTCACCTCTATGTTCCTCCTTTTTACTTATATGTGTTCTTAAAAAATGAGTGCTGCTTTGAATGTAAGTAGTCAGTACTTCACATAAATGTTACTGTCATTTTCGGTTGTGTAAGCATCCAGTCTAACACTGGCCACTAATTCTTCCTCAAACACACTCATAGTTTCTGCCTTAGGATCTCTGCCCTTGCTTGATTCTGGCTGGAAAGCTCCTCTGTTAGATTGAAGCACAATTTACTCCGTCAATCCCTTTAGGTCTTTTCTTAAACACTGCCTTCACTGACTGTATTAGTCTGTATTCTTATTGCTATAAAGAACTGCCCAAGACTGGGTAATCTATAAAGGAAAGAGGTTTAATTGACTCATCGTTTCACATGGCTGGGAAGGCCTCAGGAAACTTACAATCATGGTGGAAGGTGAAGGGGAAGCCAGGCACCTTCTTCACAAGGCGGCAGGAGGAAGTGCTGAATGAAGGGGAAAGAGCCCCTTTTAAATCGTCAAATCTTATGAGCACTCACTCACTATCACAAGAACAGCAAGAGGGAAAACACCCCCATGATACAATTACCTCCACCTGGTTCTGCCCTTGATATGTGGGGATTATAGCGATTACAATCTGAGATGAGGTTTGAGTGGGGCACAACTTCTCTCCTTCCCTGGTTTATTTTTATCCTAATCTCATATTATGCTGTAACCTATACTTATTTTAGCTACAGATGTAATTTACTTTCTGTCTCTCCAGCTAGAAAACAAGATATCCATGAAAGCAAAATTTTTTATTTACTTACTTTTCTGCTGTTTTCTTATCACAATGAACAAGAACTTAATGGCTAATTTCTTACATATTTATTGTTTAAATGAATGAATGAAGAAATCAATAAATCTAGTTTGGTTTGGTAACGTACTTCACATGATCTCTTTTTAATTGAGAAATTATCAAGTATGACGCTGAAAGCTATTAGTACTGTTTAATTACTCTACTCCACAGAGAAACCAAAACAACAAAACAAATAAGCAATAACTTTTTTTGTCATCTTGATTCTCTTTTCATAATTTAGTAATGATTTTAGATATGTTATCTTCTCATTAGAATTGCTTAGAGATTATTAAAACTAACAATAAATAATTTATCCCAGTAGTACCTCTAAAAGCATAGAATACAACGGACACATACCAAAATGTATATTTAAATGTAATATGAATTACAAATTTATATTGAAAGTCTTTCCATTTACAAAGTATTATATACCTGAACAATGGGTACTTAAATACATATCTCTGCATAATATGCACAATATGTGTGCTAGGAAGCAAATCTGTTCCCATGAACTGTATTTTCTAGCAGGAGATATAGGCAATAAACAATAGAAATTATTAAAATAACACATAATATAGATCCTATTTTTCTGGAACAAAAGTAATGCAAATCATACTAAATCATAGATTTTATTTTCTCCAAAAGTGGAACAAATTTAGCAAACAGTTTTTCTTTTAACTCAAATTGCATTAACTTCATAAAACATGGCACTGTGTTTATTAGCATACTGTGAAACATTACCATAGATGATTATAATTAAACTATACTTATCAAAATAATGAATAAAGCACACTTTGTGGTACAGCAGCATTGATGTTTTCATATTTATTTGTTCACTAACTAATCTGCGAAATTCAGTAATCTCTAGTGAGTCTCTCAGTTATTAGTGTAAATTACTGAGGGTCTAGTCTAATAATAAATAATAATAGCAATTCTGGGAAGCAAAGCATTAGCAGTGTAATGTCTGAACATTTTTTCTGGAAAGTATAAATTAAGAACACAAGGAAACATTTTTCATTCAATTAGAGTGTGTTTCCAGAGGGTTATAAGGCAATATACAAGGCTGTATGTAATGGATATATCAAAGCACCTGGATTTTAATGTTGTGAAAAATTATTTAAGACGTTCTAAAGGAGAGGACTGGTTCCAGAGTGCATCATCCAAAAGGGAGGGCATAACATGAAAACACCTCTAAATCTAAGATGCTAAAATGTCTTTCATTAGTTCATCCACTTTCTTAATACTCTTATACTGGAAACTATTTTGCCTAAATTCTAGTACATAGGTGTCGTGATTATTGACAAAATCCAGACAGTGTATTAATATATAAATATAAAAAATAAAATAAATTAAAAAATAAATACAAATTTAAAAAAAACTTAGCAAACATCACTTAAGCACCTCCTATGTGCTCTTGTAGACCACGGAGGTACAATACTGAATAAAACAAAATAAATTATCTGCATGTGTGTAGTTTTAATTTGAATTTGATGAGAAAAAGTAAGATAGATAACTAAAAGAATACACAGCCGTGACCGATACAGTGTTAGATGATATCAAATATTAAAGAGATAAAGCACATAAGAAGGTAGAAATAATACAGTGAAACATTGGCTTTTCTGCCACGTTTGGTTGCAGCCTTGTGATAAGATAAGGCTGCTCAGCCTTGTGCCTTCATGTCTGCCTTCCAGCCAACAAGAAAAAGGAAAGAAGTAAGGGAGTCTGTCTAAAGTCAAAGGTTTGTGGCAATAATTAAATTGTAAAAGAATAAATAAATAAATAAAAACTTTGATGATCTCACATGAGACATCTGCTTACATATATTTGAGTTGAAGGTCCATTGCATGACCTCCCCTGACTTGAAAAGAGATTGGAAAATACACTCTTTATTCTAGGTATCTGTTTGCACACAGAAAAATCAGGACTTTTATTAGTGAGGATCAAGGGAAGATACTGTGGGCACAGGAACTCTTGATACAGAGGATTAGGTATAAAAGAACCCCAAGTTGAAGAGACTCTTTTAGACTTGGATCTCGAAACTAACTTGAAATTAACCAGGTCAAGAAGAGATGAAGGGAAGTATGATTGAAGCGAAGGAAAAAGTGCATAGGCAAGAGTGAGCTCGATACATTTAATAAACTCTCAGACCTCCTTTTTGGTACAGATGTTTGACAATGCTCAATAACAAATTAGGGCTCAGAAAACATAGAAGAGCTGAATAAATAGATTTGAGAATTATCAGCATACAGTTAATTTTGAAATAATCAATGCAATGAAATCACCAACTAGAATATGTAGAGAAAGATAGGGGTCATATGTAAGTGCTGCCTAAAAAAAAAGAAGAGTGTAAAAAAGAAAAAAAGAAATCTGAGAGAAAAGAAAATACTTATTATATGGAAAACTTAGTATTAGCATACTCAATATTAGAAGAATCATCAGAGACATATAATACTAAGAAGAAAAACTTGATAAAGAAATAAGAAGTTGAGCTAGGATGAATAGGATAATTCCGTTGAATTTATCTTTGGGACATTTACTAGTAACTTTTAAAAGTTTATTTTCTAAAGAGTGTTCATTTAAAAATAGATTAAAAGGCATTAAACAGCAAGTGTGGGGTACAACTGAATGTTAATATTGGTCCACAGGTCAGTCTGTGGGGCTGTGAATCAGACTTTGGTCAGAATTTCAGCAGAATTTCAACTGAAAGTGAAATTTGAGAATAAGAGACTAACTCTTTGCCTCCATTTTCAACATGTAGATTAACTATAATAGTACCAATTTCAAAAGTTTGTAATGAAGATACAAGGGAATGATATATGTAAAAGTTTTTAGAATTATGCCAGGCTCAAAGTTGTAGGACAAATGCAGTAGTGCAGATAAATGAATAAGAAAAATTATGATAACGGATATTGAGTTGGCCTTAGAGAAACAAGAGGTGATAACTTCAAGGGCATGATTAGATGGTGGATTTTGCAGAATACGATTAAGTCGTCATTTTGTCTGCAATAAAGGGAAACTGAGAAGAGAAACTTTAAAGCAGAAAGAAAAAATAATTAATGGAGTTTACAATGAAATATTTTTAAAGGTCAGCAAGATTGGTTCATTCAACAAACAAATGTGTACTCTGCTCCAGGCACTAGGAAAGGCAATGTGAATATGAGACACTTGATGCATCTAGAAAGTAATGGAGTAGGATGAAGTTGAAGGCCTAGGGATTTCAAAAAATATTTGGGAAACAGGTACTGTGAGTAGGAGGTGAAATAAAGTGTATAAAGATTAGTAGAAAGCTGCAGAAGGAAGAGAATGAATGTATAATGGGCACAGGCAGTGTGATTTGATTACCTTAGTCTAATAGTTTAAAATTTCTCCTGTTTTTATAGAGAGAAACATTCAAATCAAGTTAGTGGGTGTGGCGGGGAAAGGATAGATAGAGGGAGAGGTAGAGAAAGAAAATGAAATTTTAAAGAGTAAAAAACTCTACCAAAGACTTCATAATTCATTCCAGGCCCTGTCCTTAGTCTCAGTTCCTCGCATTACATTTTGAAGGCTTTTTTGATCTGGAGAATGATGAGGAGATTCACTAACCCTTGGTATGAGAAAGGCCTTTGGGTATTTTAAGAATGTGCTATTCTACTTTATTATAATGATAGCTTTTTCTAACAGCAAGGGGCCTTGACTGTATAATCTCCCTTGTCTTTCTGTGGGTGACCTCCTGTTCAGACCAAGTCAGCTCATCTCACATTATACTCAATGATGACCGGGAAACTCTTGCAGCTGGGAGGTTACTCCTTAATTGCAGGCAGTGCATTATTCTTTAGATGTATGCAGTCAATTTTTGGATAGATCTCTAATGGCTTTTTAACTTTCTTAGGTCCTTTGTTTTGTGCACATGAATAAATGTTATTCTGAAGAGCAACGTTGTATTTTATTGCCTTTAAAACATCCGTTTTCATTCTCCGATCAGGATTCTCTCTTTGTGATGCTACATTTCAATACAGTGAATATGACTCAATAATTTCAGATAATTCTATAAACATATATACGGGTCACATGTATTTAGGCTTTGAGTCATATTCACTGTATTGAAATGTAGCATCAAGAAGAGGGAACCCATTCACACATATGTATGGGTGTGTGTATATATACACATCCATGCATTTATAAAGGGATGCACTTTTATATATCTAAAATAACAAAACAATAAAGAAAACCATCACAGTGTGCTTAGCCGTAAGAATAAACGACTAGAAAGTAACCAAAAACTGATAAAGCACTGGAGATATTGTGATGAAGGCTCTGACATTATATATTTAAACCACATGAATTTGTACTTATATGTTCATACTTTCATCACAATATTTTTCATATACTTTCATTTCAATCACAATGACAGTTTTTGAGGTAAGGTCTTTTTATGTCATGCCTAAATTGTTCAAACAACCCTCTAATATAATTTCCAATACTTTGATCTCTTCCCATCAACCGAGCCTTAAACATTACCACCAGATTTATATTCTTGATATAATTTTGATATTATATAACTATTCTGGATAGTGTTTTTCAATAATGTGTTCATTAGTTTAATCATTTGTTCAGTCTGCCATTTGTGGTGCAGAATTAAGTCTTAGTGTTTGCTACTAAGAATGAGAAGTGATTTCCTTCAAGGAATGTACAAGTCAGTAGCTTGGTGCTTTTCTAAGAACACATCCAAATTGCTTCACTTATATTTATGCAAGCCCCCATTACTTAAATTTTAGCATCAACATGCTTACTTACACTGATCCATCTGCATTCCAGAAAGTCTGCCCTACGTTCTGCCTGCTAATTCTTTCTGGCATTTCTTTTTCCTTGAATTCCCCCACTCTATGTGCTAAAATATTTATCTTTAAAACAATAGCTCAGGCACCACTCTTGCATTTACCTGATTATATTATTAAACTTACCCTGATTATATTATTACGAATTATTTCAAAATAAAATAATGCCAACAACAATACATAGTTCATAATTAGAAGTGATTAGCATGTATACAACACTGTGCTAAAAGCTTTACATGGGTTATTTTTTAATACTTGAAACAACTGATTTATTAATTCAACAAATATTTATTGGACACTTATTATGTTATATATACTGACCTGAAGCTGGGATGCAATATAGACATTGTAATGAACCAGTCAAAAGGACAATTATGCTATGGAGCTTACCTTCCTGATCGGGGATACAAGCAAATGAATAGGTAGATAATGGCAGGTAGTGATAAAACTCCGAAGAAAATAGAAAGACCTAGCTTCGTTAGGAATACTTAATGTGACTTATGCTGGTGTTCTAAACTCCAAAGGAATGTGTGTATGTCCGTGTGTGTGTATGCTTTCTTTCAACCTAAAAATATTTATTTGCATTTTTAATCATACTCATTGACCATTTTTTTCTAGATTTAAAGTCCTTATATGAGGATTCACATACAGAATATTAGTCATCTGTGTTTTTGTTGCATTACCTACACTAGTATCCTGTACAAAACAAACCTTAACTAAAGGAATGTATCCAAGTTTTCATATTAAATGCCACAGTTTACAGTTGTTTCTAATAAATGAATACATATTTTTTAAATCATTGAATTAAAAAATAAATGTAATGAGCTAAAGAAGTACTTTTCAAACATATGCCAAAACTTAATTGATAAGTTTATTATCTTTTCTATTTATCATTGTAATACCAAGGAACGAAATTGAAAGACACATAGAAACCACAACTGAGAATATTCAGTCACTAACATTTTTCATATTTGAAATTTATCAATGATTTTATATTTGAAATTTATCAATCCCAAATCAAATCATTGGATTCCAAAATCAAATCATTGGATTTCCATTCCATCCTTTATAGCAGGTTTACTTGCTAAGAAATATATTGTGAACATTCTTCCATGTACATAAGATGATGGTCATGATTGAAAACATCCCATGATACAGAAAAACAAAACACATTTCTTCCATTTTTATTGGTCCTAGGCCGTGTGATATGGTTTGGCTCTGTGTCCTCACCCAAATCTCATCTTAAATTCTACAACCATAATTCCCACATGTTGTGGGATGAACCCAGTGGGAGGCAATTTGAATCATGGGGGCAGTTTCCCCCATACTGTTCCCCTTGTAGTGAATAAGTCTCACGAGATCTGATGGTTTTATCAGAGGTTTCAGCTTATGCATACTTTTCATTTTCTCTTGCCGCTGCCACGTAATAAGTGACTTTCACCTCCTGCCATGATTCTGAGGCCCCATGAGATATGTGGAACTGTAAGTTCAATTAAACCTCTTTTTCTTCCCAGTCTTAAGTATGTCTTTATCAGCAACATGAAAATGAACTAATACAGTAAATTGGTACCAGTAGAGGGAGGTGCTTCTGAAAAGATACCTGAAAATGTGGAAGCGACTTTGGAAATGGAAACAGGCAGAGGCTGAAACAATTTGGGGACTCAGAAGAAGACAGGAAAATGTGGGGAAGTTTGGAACTTACTAGAGATTTGTTGAATGGCTTTTCCCAAAATGAAGATAGCAATATGGACAATAAGATCCAGGCTGAGGTGGTCTCAGATGGAGTTGAAGAACTTATTGGGAACTGGATCATAGGTGACTCTTCTTATGTTTTAGCAGAGACTGGTGGCATTTCTCCCCTGCCCTAGAGACTTGCGGAATTTCAAACTTTAGAGAGATGATTTGGACTATCTGGCAGAAGAAATTTCTAAGCAGCAAAGCATTCAAGAGGTGACTTGAGTGTTGTTAAAGGCATTCAATTTTATAAGGAAAGCAGAGCCTAAAATTTTGGAAAATTTGTAGCCTGACAATGTGATAGAAAAGAAAAACTCATTTTCTCTGGAGAAATTCAAACCAGCTGTAGAAATTTGCGTAAGTAACAAGTAGCCAAATGTTAAATCCCAAGACAATGGGCAAAATATCTCCAGGGCGTGTCAGAGGTCTTCAGGACAGTCCCTCCCATCACAGGCCCAGAGGCCTAGGAGAAAATGGTTTCGTGGGCAGGGCCCAGGGACGCAGTGCTCTGTGAAGTCTAGGGACTTGGAGCCCTATGTCCCAGAGGCTCCAGTCATGACTGAAAGGGGTCAAAGTACAGTTCAGGCTGTTGCTTCAGAGGATGCAAGCCCCAAGCCCTGGCAGTTTCCATGTGGTATTGAGCCTGAGAGTGCACAGAAGTCAAAAATTGAGGTTTGGCAACTTCTTCCTAGATTTCAGAAAATGTATTGAAATGTCTGTATGCCCAGGCAGAAGTTTGCTGCAGGGGCAGGGTCCTCATGGAGAACCTCTGCTAGGGCAGTTCAGAAGGGAAATGAGGGGTCAGAGCCCACACGCAGAGTCCCCACTGGGACACTGCCTAGTGGAGTTGTGAGAAGCGGGTCACGGTCCTCAAGGCCCCAGGATAGTAGATCCACTGACAGCTTGCCCCTTGCACCTGGAATAGCCACAGACCACTCAATGCCAGTCTGTGAAAGCATCCAGGAGTCCGTGAAAGCAACCCTGCAAAGCCATAGGGGCCGCGCTGCCCAAGACCGCGGGAATACACCTCTTGCATCAGTGTGACCTGGATGTGAGACATGGAGTCAAAGGAGATCAATTTAGAGCTTTAAAATTTGACTGCCCTGCTGGATTTCAGACTTGCTTGGGCCCTGCAACCCCTTTATGTGGGCCTATTTCTCCCCTTTGGAATGACTGTATTTACGCAGTGCCGGTACCCGCATTGTGTTTAGGAAGTAACTAGCTTACTTGTGATTTTTCAAGCTGTTAGGTGGAAGAGATTTGCTTTGCCTCAGATGAGACTTTGGACTGTGAACTTCTGGGTTAATGGTGATATGAGTTAAGACTTTGTGGTACTGTTGGGAAGGCATGATTGGTTTTGAAATGTGAGGACTTGAGATTTAGGAGGGGCCAGGGTGGAATGATAAGGCTCTGTGTCTCCACCCAAATCTCAGCTTAAATATTACTCTCATAATTTCCATATATTATGGGAGGGACCGGGTGGGAGATAACTTAAATCGTTGGGGCTTCCCCCATACTGTTTTCCTGGTAGTAAGCCTCACGAGATCTGATGGGTTCATCAGGGATTTTTGCTTTTACATCCTTGTTTTCTCTTTCCGCTGCCATGTAAGATAGAGCCTTTTGCCTTCGGCCATGATTCTGAGGCCTCCCCAGACATGTGGAACTGTAAGTCCAATTAAATCTCTTTTTCTTCCCAGTCTTGGGCATGTCTTTATCAGCAGTGTGAAAATAAACTAATACACACTATAAATTTGTAGCAAAAACTAAAATAGCTGGAAGTCTTCCAATGCACACTAAATTTAGCCAATATATGTGTGTCAAAATTTTAAAAGATAAACGGAGATTTTAAATAATTAATCAGCAAGTAATGAGGAAAATTATTGAAATTCAGTGCACATAAACTAAAACATATTTTGTTAACACGAGAATGTACTCATATGAAGCTAAATTTAGATTTTAGTGTACACATTCATATTTACTCTCCACCTTCAGTAATACATGATTATGATTTAGCTTATAAAATTATATTTGCTTAGCCACTTGCTGCTTCATGATTAAGATTTGCATGGAAATAGATTATAAACAAACTTTATTAATTAAAGTAAGTGAAAGTCTTCAATAATTTTCAAAGCAATTCAGGTTCTGTCTTCTCTCTCTTACTATTCTTTTTCTCCTATCTCTTCTAGTTAACTAGCAGTTTCCTAAGCATGAATTATCTTGATGTGTGAATATCTATACTCACACTTTCTTTGTAAATTGTAAGTACATAGCAACAATATACTGAAATTAGAGATGCTGCAGTTGTATTCTTATATTTAAATACCAATGCTGTAGTTTAAAAGGCAGGGCTCTTCTATTGTAATGGTTTAAAGGAAAATAGCTGTTGGGCAGTGTTAAGAGTTTTAATGTTACTTTATTTTTATTTCTTTATTTCTTTATTGAGACAGAGTTTCACTGTGTCACCCAGGTTGGAGTGTAGTGGCACAATCTCGGCTCACTGCCACCTCCACCTCTCACGTTAAAGCAATTCTCATGCCTTAACCTCCCCAGTAGCTGGGATTACAGGTGTGTGCCACCACATCTGTCTAATTTTTGTAATTTTGGTAAAGATGGGGTTTCTCCATGTTGGCCAGGCAGGTCTCAAACTCCTGGCCTCAAATGATCCACCGGTCCCAGCCTCCCAAAGTGCTTGGATTATAGGCATGAGTCACCATGCCCAGCCTAATTATTACTTTAATAATAGTCCTGCAGATATATAGAGGAGGAAATTTCTTCCAACATTGGGGGAAAAAAATGATAATTTATTGTGTTCTCTTAAATTGTTGTATGGGTTATCATTCCTTTGTTTTTACTATTTAGTCTTTGTGACATTTGAAATTTTCAATCTGATTCTTCTAAATGATTTCTGAATGCACATGCATAAGAATATCATGAAACATACCATCATGATTTTTACTACATATCCATAGATTGATATGTAGTTATGGTATCTCCTGATTTCGTAGTTATTTAATATTAAAGTTGCCAGAGCACACAAATCTTCATGTCTGCAAGATCTGGCAAAAGATCTGAGTTTTCCGTGGTAATCACAGAAAGAATTCAAAGCACTTAATTGGTTTTACTCTGTTGCTTCTAATTTCTTTGACTTTGGAAATAGTGGGAGGAGATTATGAAATAATTTTATTTTAAAAGTCAGAAAATGTTCCTTTTTTCATGGCAAATGTTGAAGGAGCAATTCAAATACATTCAGTACATTCAAGATCCTCCACTTAAAATATTTTCTGCACAAATAAAATGTTATCTGATATTCACAACAAATAAACAGATCACTGGGGAAGAGCAAACAGGAGCAGCAGCAACAACAGTAAGAATGGCCGTTTATTGATGACTGACTCTTATCAGGCACTATGTTAAGAATTTTAAGGACATGTTTTAATTAATTCTTAATCATGAAGCAGCCATGATTTTCTCTATTTTACAGATGAGACAATCATGGTTCAACAAAAGTTAGATAGCTTGTCAAGTTCCACACAGCTAAGAGGTAAGTCCATACCTAATACTGAAACAGGAAAAGTTCCCTTGTCCCCCTTGCAAGACCTGTGTCAGGGGCGTGGCTCACTTCTTCAGTTCCTGCTGCTCAAAACCCCTAGGGAGAGCAGGCAGATGGGCAGGTCCTGGGGAGTGTGAGCTCCGACCCCACGACAGCATCTGGGGGTGAATGTTTTTGCAGCCCCTGAAGCTCCAGTGGGTATGTGTTACCCTGTGCTCTTTAGTTTTGCCATCTGTAGGTGGCTTGCGTTTATCCACTCAATTAGACCTTCTGCCTTATTGCAAGGATAGAGGACTTTCTGTCCTGGGTTCTTGCTTTGGTGTACAGGAAAAATGAGATCACACATGGGCTTGGAAAATGTGTGCAAAGTTTTATTGAAAGGTGGAGGTAGCTCTCAGCAGGTGGATGGGGAGCCGGAAAGGGAGTGGGGAGGTGGATTTCCCCTGGAATCCGGCTGCTCAGCCGCGGGACTACTCCAGCCGCCCCGGGAAAACTCCGCGTCATTCTGCTGGTTGATGACCTGCCAAGGTCTGCCAGTGCCTGTCGGTGTGCTCTTATGCCCGTGTGTTCCTCTCGACGTCCGGCCCTCGTGTGCATGCCTGCTGGGTTCTCGGGGTTTTTATAGGCACAGGATGGGGGTGTGGCGGGTCAGGGTGGTCTTGGAAAATGCAATCACTTGGCAGGAAACTAGAAAGGCCTTTCCTCACCTAGGTCCATGAGCACAGACCCAGGGGTGGAGCCCTAGCCACAGACCACACCCTTCCCTTCCCAGCACTTCCCTCTTTCTCATATCAATAGCTAAACCTGTATGTTAAAAACTGAACGTGCTCACTTATATATACTTCTAGCAACTGTACCCTTCCTTCCAATTTCTAGTTGCCTTATACTTTTCCATGTATGGAATTTCTGATTTAGATTTCCAACTACGTCTCTGGTATATCACCCATGTAATTGAGCTGAATATTATGTTTTAGTGGAACATGTTCTTTCACGTCAATCAAATGACTCTTTAGGTTTTGCGGATCCTCGCCCTGCGTGTCGTTTTGTTTTCATTCAGAGTGGCCCCCTCATCAGGGCACTACTCCTCATTGCTGTATCCTGACTTTTCTTTTCCTCAGAACTCTCTCCGGCTCCAAACATTAGCTCTTCATTTGACTTACTTGACTTCTGAGATGAGATGGTTTCTACTTTGATTACAAATACTTCCAAATAATTAACCTGTTCCTCCCAGTTAACGTGTCTAGTCTGCATTATGTTCCTGTGATATATAAACACAAAGCAGGACAAGCTTCCATTTCTGAACTTTACTTTGTTTGTGCAAAGTTTTTGAAAGTGTTTATTTAGTATTCTACTATCAAGCATTTATGGTCAGGAAAAATTTCTACCATTCACTGTGTAACTTCTTTCCTTAAATTTTTGTAGATAAGCTGAATGTTACCTTTCTTCGTATCTTCTCTAGTGCAAAACCTTGCATCTTTTTTTGTTCACTCCCCAGAGAAACCCTACTTTGAAGAAGATAATATTTATTTGGTTAATTAATCAGTTGATTTATTTGGTACCTAAAAAGATGTATTCCATAACTTTAAGTTGTTGAGAGTTTAAAGGGTAAATTAGACACATTACACAAACGCAATATAGAGAGGTTACTAGAGATAAATCCTAAACACTGTGGGAAAACCATGAGTGAATAAGCTTAAAGCTTAGAATGAGAAAGAAATGATACTGAAGCAATGTCCAAATAAGATGTACCATTGAGAGTATGGATTCTGCTACATAGTAGCTCTTTTGCCTTCGTACTTTCTTTGTTCTTTGTTTGGTCTTTGCCTGGTTCCTCATCTATAAAACTGTGCTAGCAATTGACCCTATCTTATAGTGTTGTCCTTGATAAACTTTAGCTGTAATGATGAGGACTATTATTCAAGAAAGACAAAGACTTTCTATGCATAAGAATCCTTTCAGGGAAAACACAGATATAAAGTTTGTAATGCACCCAGGAAAATAGGAATTAACTCTGGTTGGCAAGAGTTTGAGAAAGAATAAAAAGAGACGAAACCAGAAAGATAAGCAAGAAGGAATTAAATCAGTTTTCAGCTACAATGAAAATATGATGTAAAAAACTATTAGTTTCCACCATAATTTGTATCTCTCTTAAGATAATCAGCAGAGATACATTTGGAAAATGATTTTTTTTTCCTTGTGGTGGTTGAATTACTTGCTGAAAATCGTAATAAGCTGGGATTTGAGAAACATGCTTTTGAGGGCCTATCATGAGACAAATAATCTTTATCTGCTTGTATGTTATTATCTATGCATTCAGAGAAGTTTGTTTCAAGGTCTAACCCAATTTAAGATTCCAAGATCCCATGTCATTAATGTACTCACCTAGCTAAATGCCATGTACATTTTTAATAGTTGGTTTTGAACTTGAAGCAAGTAGTTGAAAGCACCTATGACTGACATTTCCCTCCTCTGATAGAAAACTCACTTAGACTGATTAACAGACATAAAAATAAATCATAGTGAATTGAGATTGGAGTTGATGTAGCCATTGAAACCAATGATCATTTTGCAGTTGCTATACAAAATGACTCTCATTATCATTTTAACCTGCTTAAATATTTTATCCAGGAAATATTTTACAAATAGTGTGTTAATTATAAAAAAAAAAAAAAAAAGCAAAAACACCATGGTTTATTTTTTAATCCCTGAAACAGAGGAATCGCTCCTGCTGTGCTTGCTTAAAAGGTTGCAAAACATTTTCTTTAATCATCCCTCAAACTCTACTAGAAATCAAGGGTCCCTTCCTCATTAAAGGCTTTGGCCCTTCAACTTGATATTATCTGCTTCAAATTATAGTAAAACTTTCTTGAGGAACATTTTACCTTTGACCTTGAAAAATTATTTTGCTAGAGTGGGAGTGTGAAAGTGAAACAGCCTGGGAGAGAGATATAAAAATTATGGAACTAAATAAAATAAACTAATTTTACTCTCATAATATAATACATAATAGGCTTGCAAATATTTACTGAATGAATCCATTTTAATGAATTTAGATATGTTTGCTAAATATTATTATCTGTCCACAGGTAATAGTGGGAATTTCTAATTAAATTCCATATTGACTTAAAAAAATCCCCTCTCATAGTTGCCTAAATTATTTTTTTAACAAAACTGCTACTGCAAGTTTATGTCTATCACTCGTTTACAAAATTTTAAAACATGGCCCACTGCAAAGACACAAACTAGATTTTGATTAGCAGGAAGCAATAAAACACATATTTAGAAGTATCAGAATTGTGAAGGGAGTGTGTGTTTTCTACAGGGCATATTACCAATATTTTTAAGAACGGAATATTGGTTTAGTAGGAACTTGGAGCTTGAAACTTTGGGAACATTTCTTATTAGTCTTCAGTAAGGTATGGTGTAATGTATGACAAGGGACCAGGGATCATAAGTTGATTTTCACCACCTGTATTCCTTTTTCCCTTTGTCCTTCACTGAATCTTAGGCTTCTTTTTTCTACCTCTGAAGTACCCCTTAGGGACTAGTTAAACCAAGATAGAACATTCACCTGCTACCATTTCAGTCTTTGAGAAGAATGTAACAGAGTTAAGAAAGAGATACAAAAAAGAGGGAAATAAAAAAAATATAAAAATCCAAATTTAAAAAAGAAAATCATAGGCTATTATCAATAATAAACTTCAGCATGCGTGATTTGAAACCTAAGTGTGCCAATAAGTCCGCCATTAGAAAAGCATGTTAGATTTATCATGTACATTTTTAATGTTATCTTTAATTTGGAAAATGCTTCACAGTGAATGTGATCAATTTCCTTTTATGTTCATTTATTTTTAGCAAATCCTCTCTGAGCTGATGTCATCAAAATCTCAATGTTAGAGATATGGATGCTGCAGTGGAAAGAGTGACTGCTGGTCATGTATAAAGGTAAACCAAGTACCCTCTTTCAATTGGTAATCAAAAGAATCTTAGTTACATTTAGGATTTGTTCTGTGCCAATGTAATTATTACACAAAAAGAAAGGTAAGACAAAGTTGCTTAAGAGAATTCTTCAAGGTTATTTCACTGTTCTCCTGCTTTTGTTTGCTCCAGAGGCAGCAGAACCTTGACTTTAATGTCATGTGTCGTCCACCCCATCCAGGTTGAAACAGATAGTTAGCTACGTAGATTCAATGCTAAGTTATAAGGTTTTTTTTGTTTTGTTTTGTTTTGTTTTCCTTTTCCTATTCAGAACTTTCAAAGACTGCTAAAGGAATGATTGCACTGACATTTCTAAGAGGAACTATGTCAAGCTAAGTTCAAATACTTTTTGTATACACAAAATATCAAGGTGCTAATTTCAGACACTGATTTTTCTCTCACAAAGTATTTAGGGATAACTGTCACAGCTAAGGAAATAGTTCAAATCTAGTTGATATTATTTTCCTTATTTTCCAAATCTTATGGCCTGAATTTTTTTATGAGCTTATTGTTTCAGCACTTCAATGACCCTATTTTAGTTTTGTTTATACACTTATTCAAATAATAGTTAATAACAGAGTATTTATTGATTTCTAAGAAATGCTTAATTTCCTCCAAAATGCTATAGTCATGCCTGAGTCGCCAGTACTTTCTTTCTAATTGGAGAACTCAGTGTCTAAATTTGTGTTTGTTTTGGTGGTTCTATTCTGTAAGCACCAAAAATCCTCTGTGCAAGAGACAGAATTTTAAAAACCTCCTTAGTGATAAATCACAATTTAAGCATTTTAGGATTAATGTTCAAGTTCTGCTACAGCTATTATAGGGAGACTTATAAGAGAACATGTTAGTCTTTTTCCTCCTGAAAAGTGAAAACACATTCTTTGGAATAAAATAAAATGAGAAAATCTTAAAGTGGAGACTCAGTTGCACGTGAGGGGAAATTATATTTCTTTCAGGTTTTTGAGCTCTAGATTCTAGACTATCTATAGCACTAGATACCAGAAGACAATAGATAAAAAAGAAATCATATTTTATATCTATCTATCTATCAATCAATCTATCAATCTATCTATCTATAAAGGGATGAGCTTCTGGGTTCTAAATTCCGATCCTGTCACTTTTCACCATGTGTGAGCTTGAACAAATAATCTAATATCTCTAAGACTGCTAGAAATCAACTAAAACAGAGAGAAAAAAAAATTTAGGAAATATGAAAAGGAAGTTAAATAATTGAGAATACGTAGAAAATAAAACAAACTAAGAAATAAAAATTGCTAGAGTAATATTTATCTGATACTATGGGAAAACTGAGATTTCAGATTTAAAGAATTCATTATTTGAGAATAAAATATAAATTTAATAATAAAACCATCTTCTAAGTTACAAAATAATGAAATGATGAAAGCTTCCAAAGAAAGGGTAAAAACTATACGTAAAATATAAACCTTCCAACAGAATATTTAACTTCACTGTCTGATTAAAATAACTGAGGAATGCCTTCAAATTTAGACCAAATTTAGACAAAATTTGAGAATTTTATACCCAGCTTTCTATTTTAAGTATGAGTTATTAAATGATGAATTTTGAATTTAAAAGTGTAGCTCTATAAATTTCACACATTTCAAAGATTTATTTATCTCATAGAACCGCCAAACATTCTAGCAATCCCATTTCTGGGTATATATGCAAAGGAAACAAAATCAATATCTCAGGAGAAATCTACACCATATGTTTATTGCAGCATTAGTCACAATAGTCAACAAAGTCCAGCCTAAGTATCTCTGGACAGATAAATGGGTAAACAAATATGAGATGCAAACACACATTCACACAATGAAATATTATTCAGCCACATAAAGAAGTCAATCTTGCCATCTGTGACAACAGAGACAAACCCTGATAAGTGAAAAAAATCAAACATAGATAGAGAGATATTTTAGGAACATATATAATCTAAACTTAAACTCATAGAAGTAGAGAGTAGAATAGCAGTTACTAGATGATGAGGGTTGAGATACATGGGGAGATGTTGATCAAAGAGTACAAACTTCCAATTATAACAGGAGTCACTGGGGGATCTAATGTACAGCATGGTGACTATCGTTAATAACATTGTATTGTTTACTTGAAATTTGCTAGAAGAATAGATTGTCAGTGTCCTTAGCATGCACACACTCACATACACATCCACACACACACACACACACAATAACTGTATGTGGTGATAGAGATGTTAATTAATTCCACTGTGATAATCATTTTTAAAATGTACACATCTATCAAATAATCATGTTGTATACTTTGAATATATACAATTTATATTTGTCAATTATACTTCAATAAAGCTAGAAAAAAGGTTTGTCTAGTTCATAATTTATGAAAAAAACAGTAAAATATAAAACTGACTCAAAGAGAATGCAAAAGCAGATACATTTTGAGCAATTAGGAAAGTCAAATAAATGTGTTTATAATGCAAAACTAGATTTTTTTTTTTTTAAAAAAAGGGAGGTTATCAATTGCACCTCTAACAGACAAATTCATTTGTATCTCTATGGAAGAGAATAAATTACATTACTATTTGTTTTCAACATCTTAGAGACTAATGAAATAAGTCAAAGACAATGAAAGGCAGAAACTCCATACAATAATGTAACCCAGAATAGGTTATAGCTTTTCAGTGAAAAGATAGTTTTTATTCTATTTCAAAGTATTTTACAGAGTTTAAATGAAATGACATTTTTGTACATGAAAATACTGTCAATACTTTCTATGCGCATTTTTTGAAATACAACCAGTACAAAAGTAAAATATATAGAATGAAAGTGGAATTTTGTACACAGATCTGATTATGGCTTACTTAATATATTGTTTTGATAAGACAGAAGGGAATATCACAAATATGGTTTTCTCCTACAAGACTTTCTCCTACTTCATTTCTAGTAATGGCACCTCTTTTGGCCTTTAGGGAAAATGTGTCTCTCAATATTAGACAATGCTTTGATCATGGAATTAATAAATTTAGGCTTTGATTTAGTGTGTTAATTAGAAAAATGCAGTAAGTGAATACAGGAAATGAATACGTTCAGTAAAATTAGACAATATAATACCTATCTAAGAGAGGGAAAAAATAAGACACAATGGTTGATAGAATGTAAGTCATGGAGAAGAAGAAAACAAGCAAAAAATAGTATGCAAAACAGAAATAATCCCAAATGTAATAGAAACTAAAATATATGTACAAGCCTACCTCAGAAATATTGTAGGTTCAGTTTCAGACCATAATAAAGCAAATATCATAATAAAGCAAGAATGAAGCACATAAATTCCGGGGTTTCCATTGCATATAAAAGGTTTATTCTATACTGTTTATACTATACTGTAGTCCATTGAGTGTGCAATGGCATTATGTCCAAAAAAGTACATATTTTAGTTCAAAAATACTTTGTTGCTAAAAAGGACTAATAGTTAGCTGAGATTTCAGCGAGCCATAATCTTTTTGCTGGTTGAGGACCTTGCCTTGATATTGGTGACTGCCAACTGATCAGGGTGGTGGTTGCTGGAAGTTAAGGTGGTTGTGACAATTTCTTAAAATAAGACAATGCACTTTGCCCTATTATTTAACTCCTCTTTTCAGGAAAGGTTTCTCTCTAGCATGGGATGTTGCTTGATAGCATTTTACCCATTAGAACGTCTTCCAAAATTGGAATTAATCCTGTCAAACACTGCAAATGCTTTATAAATTAAGTTTTCATGTAATATTCTAAATCCTTTGTTGTCATTTTGACAATGTTAATAGTGTTTTTACCAAGAGTGGATTCTGTCTCAAGAAACCACTTTCTTTGCTCATCCATAAGAATCAACTCTTCATCGATTCAAGTTTTATCATGAGATTGCAGCAATTCAGGCGCATCTTCAGACTCCACTTCTAATTCTAGCCTCTTGCTATTTTCACCTGCCATTTTCATCTGTATTTATTTCCTCCATGAATCATGTCTTGAACCCCTCAAAGTCATCCAGGAAGCTTGGAATCAACTTCTTCCAAACTTCTGGTAATGATATTTTGACATCCTTACATGAATCATAGGTTTACATAATGGCATCTAGAATGATGACTTCTTTCCAGAAGGTTTTCAATTTACTTTGCCTAGATCCACCAGAGGAACCACTATCTATGACAGCTATAAACTTACAAAATGTATTGCTTAACTAATAAGACTTGAAAGTTGAAATTATCCCTTCATCCATGGGTGAAAAATGGATATTGTGTTCACAAGTATGAAAACAACATGAATCTCCTTGTACATCTCCATCAGAGCTATTGGGTGACCTGGTACATTGTTAATGAGCAGTACTAGTTTGAAAGGAGTCTTTTTTTCTCAGGAGTAGGTCTTACAATTGGGCTTAAAATATTCAGTAAATCATAATGTAAACAGATGTACTGTCATCCAGATTTTGTTGTTCTATGAATAGAGCACTGGCAGAATAGATTTAGCATCATTCTTAAGGGTCTAAGGATTTTTGGAATGGTAAATGAACATTAGCTTCTACTTAAAGTAAACAGTTGAATTAACCTCTAACAAGAGAATGAGCCTGTCCTTTGAAATTTTGAAACCACGTATTGACTTTTCCCTTCCAGCCCTCAAAGTTATAGATAACATCTTTCTATTCTTTTCTTTTCTTTTTTTTGAGACTGAGTTTTGCTTTTGTTGTTTTGCTCTTGTTGTTTGCTTCTTGAGAAAAGAAGGCTTCAGTCCATCAAACTTCTCAGTGCTAAAGGAGGAATTACGTACCCAGCGCAAAGAAACTAAAAATCTTGAAAAAAAGGTGAAAGAATTGATAGCTAGAATAATTAATGCAGAGAAG
>NW_016806339.1:569338-601296 GCF_001698545.2 Rhinopithecus bieti
GAAACCATCATTCTTAGCAAACTATCACAAGAACAGAAAACCAAACACCGCATGTTCTCACTCATAGGTGGGAACTGAACAATGACATCACTTGGACTCGGGAAGGGGAACATCACACATCGGGGCCTATCATGGGGGGGGAGGGATTGCATTGGGAGTTATACCTGATATAAATGACGAATTGATGGGTGCTGACGAGTTGATGGGTGCAGCACACCAACATGGCACAAGTATACATATGTAACAAACCTGCACGTTATGCACATATACCCTAGAACTGAAAGTATAATAAAAAAAAAGAAGAAGAAGAAGAAGAAAGAAATAGGAAGAAATCAACCTACTTAATATCAAGATAAGTTTATCAAAATCTAAATAATATAGTGAGTGAAATATTTTCTGTAAAAGCAATAATGTAAATGAAATGTCCACAAAAAATAAGGAATAAATAATGATATTTATACCAGTAAGGATAAGGCAGCCTACATGGCTGAATGAAATCTACATTCAACATTTGGATACATTTAAAAAGATAAATTGAAACACAGAGACGTATTAGTATTTATAGTTGCACAAGTTTACTTTTTAAAGCATACATGAGAAAGATATATAGTTACCAGAACACTAGTGACCTTCAGGCAAGAAGAAAAGTAAATGAGACCGTGAAGGTGGGATGGGTGTGGGGACATCAAATGCATAATTAAAATGCTACTTTTTTAAACAAAATGAAACCAGTAGAACCATATGTTAATTTTTTAAATATAGATGTTGGGTGCCTAGGTGTATATTTATTGTTCTACTCTAGTTTTCTATAGGATTGAAGTATTTCATAATTTAAAACAAAACTGATTTTAAGTAAAGAATTAAAATTTTGATAAGTGGTATCTACAAAGAAATAAATTTTTAATGCCTGTTGCATTTCCTTTCTGAAAATGTATGGAAAGTCTCTTAATTTATCTACTATATCTTCATCTGAGAGGAAAATCACACTGTCCAAGACTTAAAAAAAAAAAAAAAAAAAAAAAAGTTACAGGAATCAAAGAATCACATGAAATAACATATGTAGAGGTTTTTGTAATGCATATTTATCGCAGTCCCAGATGTCAATTGCCATTATTTTTCTGTTATAAATAAAATTACTGCAAGCAATATTTTATTGTATTTTTTTAATCTTTGCCAAGTTACTTAGAGCTTAGATTCTAACATAGATGGAAACTGAAAAATCTGGCATCCCGTGCAATATATCTCTGGGATCATGGCCTATGTTTGTACATATTTTAGAAATGGAGATGGAGTTGGAGTTTTAAAATTAATCTTCTAATATTACTCGACTTCTGAATGTACACAATATTTCAAAATATGTAAAGAATATATGTTTTGCAAATGATGTTGATGCAAAATCTTTATGAAACATTAGATTGACATGTGCATTGCATAAATCAAAGTATTAAGAGAAGGAGAGGAGAGAATTTATGAAAAAGAAGGAAATCCCTGCAATGAGAATGGAGCAAATAATCAGCATTTTCTAAATTGCAAGAGAAGATCTCATGGAGAAATTCATTATCTGTGGTAAATGTTTAAGGGCAGAGTGAACAAGCAATGCAATTATACATTGTAGTTTTCTGACTTACAAACCAGGAGCAAGAGGCCCCTGAGCTGGGTTGCACCGAATGGAAGGATGCTGGTCAAATAGCTTCTCTACTTGGCTTTCTAAATACTTTATGCCCATTGACTCTGTGTGCTTTGTAATTGGGCCTGATAGTTCTGTAATTACTTTGTCTCAACAAACACTGAAATTGTGAATAGGTTTTATTTTTTCATTTGTGTTTTTCTTGCCAGTTCCTCCTCTGGGACCGTGTGGCTGTAGCAACTTGATGAGAATGCGTTTGTGGGAGAGGAATGTGTCCAGTGATTGTTTATCTGTCTTATTTCTGGTTTGCTCAGCTTTGCTGCATAGGCATTGTAGCTCATCCTCCAATTTCCCAGGATGACAGTAATGCCTTTACTGAATTTACCTTTGTTACCTAGCTATTGGAGATTAATGTTAGAGAGAAGTCTGAGGTCAACTCTGCTTTGGAAGAGAGGGGTTCAACCAAAAGGCCAAGAATGTCTTTAGAGACAAGACAAGGGCTTGACTTCCACTTGTTTGAAGCTTGTTAGATCAGCATGATTTATGTAACTGCTCAAGTTACACAGTTTTTCTGTGTATATATTTTTATGTCTTTGTGCAAACTAACTTATAATGATTCTGTACATTCCTAACCTGCCTTTCTGAATCCTTCAATAAAATACTACTCTCACATCACAGTTCTGCTTATAAGCTAGAGAGGCTTAATTCTCATAGAGTCATCCCTTGTCTAGGCATTGGGGCATACATTAATGTATGGTTTCAAAATTAACAAAAATAAAATCATAGGGTGAGACTGAAGGCTGATGTTAGTCATTTTTCAGGGGATATGATTATTTGAACTTTGTTGATCCTGGAAAGTTCTATGACATGACCTTTTCACAGCATCTATATAATAATCTCCTATTTTGTGTAACTGACATAAAAAACTCACAAAAGTGTTCCAACTGAAAGCAGAATGTCTTGAAAATTCAGAATAAGTTTAATTACTGTAATCTGCCAAATGAATAGACTTGGAGTCCGGCAGAAGTATATGTTAGAATTTTTATATTTTATTATAGGGCTGTTAATTCTTGCCAGCATTGTTCTAGGCAATAGATAAAGAAATCACCAGGTGAGCTGGCTGAATCCAAATATTGATTCACTATAAATGTAATGGGATCAGACAATTTGCATTAAACAAATAAAATTAATCAACTTAATAAATACAAAAATTCTAGGTATTTATTACCACAGGTGGTCTATGAATAACATCTCAATAAATAGAGGCAAAAATCTCTGTGCCTAAATAGAGATTCTCTTGATTTTAATATAAACCATCAACCAGTGGCTGATGTTTGCTTTAGGCATAACTGTAGGGAAAGACACAACAGTATTGAAAATGTAATCTGTGCAGTGTTCTAGTCCATTTTAACAGCATTCAATGACAGGCTGTCATTGATTATATTGAAAGCGTTAACAGCTCCTTAACAAACAAAAAGATGTCTTAGTATTCACCGTTGTTTTAGAGAAATACAGAGCACAGTTTTATCTGTACTTATGCTGGTATTGCTTCTCTACGATTTAGTACTGTGCAGTTAGGCCACATTTATTAACACTTCTCCAAAGATAGGCAAGACCTGATTAAGAACAATGGGGCTACAGAATCTACCAGGGCTGACAGAAGAAAGAGAATCATCAGCTGGGATAGGGCAAGGCAATTGGCTAAAGCAGCTTAGACAGAATTTAATCTAACCCTGAGAAACCGGCACCCTGGAAAATTTGAACTGACCGTAGATAGAAAAGAGGCACCCTAACAGATGAACAGAGTTTAGCAGCAAGAGCTCCAAACATAGTTATTATTTTTATTCCAGTTTTTTTTTTTTTTTTTTTTTTTTTTTAATCAACAAACCCACAGATTTCAGGAATCAACATCAAAGTTGATTCTCAGAAAGGCAACAAGTTTCCAGCTCCTAGGATGGTTGACCAGTTAATCAAGTCAAGCTCTAATGCTGGGAGTAAAACGTGGACATAGAATTTGAATGCAACAGGCTTCAAACCCATCGCATTTCTGATTGTAAATCTCGGGCTCTTTAAGTACCCTCAAAGTCATAACCACAGTAGGGGGCATGTATCACAGAGAATAAAGCAGAACTTCAGTGCAGAGTGGAGACGTTTTTCATGAAGGTAGCTGATATTAAGATACCAAAAGATGTACATGTTTTAGTTAGACCAGCAACTACTTTTATAAAATCATTAATGATGATTCTGAAAGGGAGGGAAAGATAGACAATAACTGCAGTAGTCATTTTATGAAAATGCATTTTACATAGTCAAAATAACAGGACTGTAAAATTGTTTAATTTTGCCTTCTGTAGTTGGATCAATTTGAATTTACAAGTGAAGTCATATCTCCTTCAGGGGTGATTATATAAATTCATTGCATAAATTAAATTTCAGATAAATGCACTGTTACCTTGAAAATTCCTTTTTATTTATTTTTTGACCTTTGGTGACGGATGCAGTCTTTCCAAGTCTATTAACCAGTTTACCCCCAATACTATATAAGATCATCGTTTTCCCCAGGTATAGCAGATGAAGGGATTGCTTTGGTCATATTTTGTTGTGAAATTGTACCCAAAATTCATATTTTTAATTCTAGAACTTTAGCGTTGCAAGATGCTTTCATCATGGGAGGGTCATAGAAACTGAAATGCACTAAGAGAATGACAAACAGATGTACCTCATTTCATCTTTATTTCAAGGACAGGTGCAATTTGAATTATTTGTTCATACTGTTTCTTCTCCCCATTGTCTGTATTATATAGTCTTGTAAATTAATGATAATAGCTAACTAACATGAATTCAGGAGTTAATATCAGTGACTTCTCACAATAGTATTATGCCAATTTTACAAATAAGTCTGAGGAAGGAATAAATCATAAGACTTCTCAGGATCACACAACTAGAAATCAGCAGAACCAAGATGTAAAGGCAGGTCCTCAGGTTCCAGAGTCCAGTGATAAGCAGAATTCTACAATGGCACCCTGTATAATCCTTGGAACTGAGAGGTGACAAAGTGCTAGGAGCCACTCTGGCGGTGCTTGAGGAGCCCTTCAGCCTGCCAGGGCACCGTGGGAGCCCCTCTCTGGGCTAGCTGAGGCCGGAGCCTCCTCCCTCTGCTTGCAGGGAGGTGTGGAAGGAGAGGCAAGGGAAGGAATCGGGACTGCACTTGCCAGCCGGTGTGAGTTCTGGCAGGCATGGGCACAGGCTGGGAGGCCCGCACACGGAGCAGCCTGCTGGCACCGCCGACCCAGGGCAGTTAGGGGCTTAGCACCTGAGCCAGCAGCTGTGGAGGTTGTGCCGGGTCCCCCAGCAGTGCCCGCCGGCCAGCACCACACTCAAATTCTCCCAGGGCCTTAGCTGCTTCCTGGCGGGGCAGGGCTAGGAACCTGCAGCCCACCATGTCTGAGCTCCCCCACTGCCCTGGGCTCCCTTGTGGCCTGAGCCTCCCCAGGGGCCCCGCCACCTGCTCTGTGGCGCCTGGTCCCATCTACAGCCCAAGGGCTGAGGAGTGCAGGCGCCGCTCAGGACTGGGGGCATGCAGCTCCCCCTGCAGCCTGGGTGCAGGATCCACTGGGTGAAGCCAGCTGAGCTCCTAAACTGAATTGGGACTTGGAGAACTTTTATATCTAGCTGGAGAATTGTATGTGCACCAATCAGCACTCTGTGACTCTGTGTCTAGCTCAAGGATTGTAAATGCACCAATCAGCACTCTGTGTCTAGCTCAGGGTTTGTAAATACACCAATCAGTACTATGTGTCTAGCTCAAGGTTTGTAAATGCACCAATCAGCACTCTGTCAAAATGGACCAATCAGCTCTCTGTAAAGTGGACCAACCAACTCTCTGTAAAATGAACCAATCAGCAGGATGTGGGTGGGGCCAGATAAGGGAATAAAAGCAGGCTACCCCAGCAAGCCAGTGGCAACCCATTGGGTCCCTTCCCAGGCTGTGGAGGCTTTGTTCTTTTACTCTTTGCAATAAATCTTGCTACTGCTCACACTTTGGGTCCACGCTGTCTTTATGAGCTGTAATACTCACCAGGAAGGTCTGCAGCTTCCTTCCTGAAGCCAGCGAGACCACGAACCCACACCCACCGAAGGAAAACTGTGACATGTGAAACATCGAAGGAACAAACTCCGGAGCACCATCTTAAGAATCTACAATACCTGCGAGGGTCCGCGGCTTCATTCTGAAGTCAGTGAGACCAGAACCCACGAATCGGGCATAGAACGTGCTTGATAAATATTACTACTTTGATAGGTATGTTATATAGCACGTTGACTTCAATAGGAAGACAGTTTGGATGTGTCCTTTTCTAATCACACGAACTTTTAAAAGCAGAGATCCTTTTCAGGTGGTCACAGAACCAGAATCACAGAGATGAACTGGTTCAGATCTGGAAGAAATCAACATGACTCTTCCTGAATTGCCAATGGAAGAGACAGACTCTAACGCTAAGAGCAGTCTTTTTTTTTTTTTTTTTTTTTTTTTATTATTGTGCAGAATCACACTTGTGAACCAGCACTTGGTCTTTTTTTTTTTATTATTATTATACTTAAGTTCTAGGGTAGCAGTGCATAACGTCAGGGTGTTACATATGTATCTTAATGCCAGTTGGTGTGCTGCACCCATCAACTCTCAGCACCCTCATTCTCATTTAATCATGTATAACTCCCCAGTGCAATCCTCCCTCCTCCCCCTCCCCATGATAGGCCCAGGTGTGATGTTCCCCTTCTGAGTCCATGTGATCATTGTTCAGTTCCACCTATGAGTGAGACATGCGTGTTTGGTTTTCTCTTCTTGTGATAGTTTGCTAAGATGATGGTTTCCAGCTGCATCCATGTCCCTAAAAAGACGCAAACTCATCCTTTTTTATGGCTGCATAGTATTCCATGGTGTATATTGACACATTTTCTTAAACCAGTCTGTCACAGATGGACATTATGGGGTTGATCCAGTCTTGCTATTGTGAAATAGTGCCGCAATAAACATACGTGTGCAATGTTCTTTGAGTAGACTAATTTATAATCTTTTGGGGTATATACCCAGTAGTGGAGGCTGGGTCATATGGTACATCATAGGTTCTAGATCCTTGAGGATTGCCATACTGTTTTTCCATAATGGTTGAACTAGTTTACAAGAGCAGTCTTTATCCAACAGCAGTGAGGGAAAAGAGGGGGGCAGATAATGGCAATACCAGGGAACAGACTTCTACTAACCACAGAAATGAGCCTAGAAACAGATTTTTCCCCAGAACTTCCAGACAAAAACCGCCTGAGCAACGTCTTGATTTCAAGCTTGTGATAAACCTGAGCAGAGAACTAAGCCATGTCATGGCAGAATTCTGACCTCTAGAATTTTGATCTAAGACATGGCTGTTGTTTAGTTTGTGGAAACTTATTATGTAGAAATAGAAAATTAGGGCATCTTCTATGTTTTCTGCTTTTATATGAGGGAATTGTATGCACCTTGTATTTCTACATACTGCTCCCGATGAAAGGCTCTAAAGCTATAGAAATCAGTTCGGATTGTTTTATTGTCAGTGTGAATTAATTCACAGTTGGTTTCAAAGATAGTCAAGAGTAATAACACATAATTATTTTCGTAAATATAGGTTTTACATATTTTGAAGCCAGGTATCTTTTTTTTCAACATTTCTGTTTCTACCTTTATTTCTTCTGTTTAATCCTATGATAAGAATTTAACAATCTCATTATTGGCACCAATACTACAGCAGATCTCATTTTGTCTGTCAGTCATTCCAGAAATATCTGTGCTACCCTTAGGGAATGATCTAAATTTACCTTTGTCTTCTAATTTAAGGCTTTCCAAATTTCTTTCCACATCATCTGTCTATATTTGTTCTTTAATCTTAAGAAAATTAGGAAAAATATCTAATTATCATCAGAGTATGAGACATCTTTATTTTGGCAAAATCTGGTTAAATTTTATTTTCAAACAAATTGGTAGGAATGGTTTGTCTAATAGTTTTGCTATGGCATATTTTCTAAACATTTTATTTTTACTTGCTTACAGATTCTGACTAAACAGCTAATATCTACTGTGGTACAAGAGCTTAACCACTCTGTAAGAACTAAGGAAGATTAAGTTGAAATATCTTACACTTAAGGATAACAACTAAATTAAAATTGTTATTAATATAATGCAAATATAGGTATATTTGTATGAAAACCATATTACATTTCAATTTCTTATGAGAAATTATGTGATCGATAATGAGTCATGAGCAAATCTGCTTTCCAGTAGACACGCAATATCACCATTAATACCAATATTCATATTGTAATTATTGCAAAAATTTCAATCGGAAGCATCTCAAATAGAAAGATGTCTTGGAACAAGTTTACTTATAGGAAACATAAATGAAGAAAACAAAATAAACTTAACTTCTTTCTTAAGGGATTTGAAACCTCACGAAGCCCGTATGAATTCTAAACGAGAAACACAATAAGCCTTAATTAAATATCCTGCTACGGTTTATTGTGGTAGAAATATGAATATAAGCTCAATTATGACATTTAATGTGACATATGTATTCATTTAAATTGAAGGAGGCCTCATGCATAAATGAATAATTTTACAGTTGAAAAGAATCTGAAGGTCTTCTAAGATATCTCTCTTAAAGACAGGGAAATAAGTACATAGACTCAAACAACCAACCACAAATGTGGGCCTCATACTATTTAATGTTTGTACAGTGGATTTTCTACTCCATCATTCCAACTTCAGAAAAGTCAAAACTCCTTCTCCAAGAGATCTCTTTATTCATGACTCCCAAATCAGTATTTTTAGCCCTGACCTCACATATAACTTCCAGAGCAATAATATCTCCATATATTTGCTTTTCCATTTCCTCAAGCTCGTGCTGTGTATAACTGAAAATTTTTAAACTATATACTCACATTTTATGGAACTTGTTGCAGCACTGTGACTAAATAAGCACCTCGCAGTTGCAAGTTTGTTTGCATTACACAAAGCAAGTCACATTTTTGGCTTATTTACAGCAGAAATTTTGGTCACAAGTTCAACTCTGGAATCCAGGTCTGAAGAAATACAATTGTCTTTATGGCATACCTAGCAGCAATATTTTGGGAAAATGAAAGGACTTCCTTTATTTGTAGTGTGCACCTCTCTTTGATTTGTTAAGTTTAGAGAGTAAGGTTCAAAGCAACAGTTATTTCAGTATTTCATTTTCTTTTTAAGTAGGTGACCAACTTTCTATAGTCTCAAACACTAACTATTTTGAACCTTCAAAAACTCTTCTAATGTCTGAAGCACATGTGAATTCTTTCTGGAAGTCCTTCATATGTTCTTGTGTAACAATGGATCTGTGCTCATCACTTTATTAAGGCATTTGGGATACTGTCTTTCTACCTAGTTCTATTATGTGCTCCTCATGGAAAAGGACTTTGAATTCTCACAAACACAGTGAAATACACCATAAATTATTATTGATTTAATTTTTTCTTATAATATAATTTCTAAATAAGGAAAATAGTTTAAAATGACTACATAGATTATTTTCATTTTACTCCTGTTTTTTCTGCATCACTTCCTTTTTTTTTTTTTTTTTTTTTTTTTTTTTTTTTTTACTTTATGTACTCCTCATTACTTATACAATTGACTGTACAGTATATTATACTGTGGTCACATGTCTCCCAGTAATTCAGTGAATTTTGAAGGTCCTAAAATGTGCAATTTCTGTGACAGACACTGTGTGGTGAAGATGAATAAGGTGTGGTCTGTTCTCTGAAGAAGCCTACAGTCTAACATGAGGTTGGGCCAACTATAGAACATGAGGGTGGGCCAACTAAAGTCTGTGGGCCAAATCAAACACACTGCCTACTTTGGTAAATTAATTTTTATTGCAGTGCACCCATAACCATTTAAGTACACATTTCCTATGGCTGTTTGCCAACACCACAATGACACAGTTGAACAGTTGTGTCAGAGACTGAATGGCCTACCAAGTCTAATATGTTTACTATTTGAGCCTTTACAGAAAAAGTTTGTCAACTCATGACTTTGTAGGTATTATAGACACTGAAATATAAAAGCGAGCAAAATGTGAAACTGTGCTTGAAAATTTTAAGGAAGAGAGTGTTTCGTTGCAATTATGTAAATGGAGGACAATTTTATGAGCACAATTTATGTGGATGCTAGAAAACCAGTAGGCTTTCAACTGAAATAAATGAGCTGAAGAGAATGTACTGGTTGCTGACAGTTTTGAAGTACTACCAAAGATAAAGCACATATTTCTATCAATTAATACTTAATTATGACATAGCAGTAGTGGAAGACTTTTCCAAAGCAATAATAGGAGTGTCATGGCAACTTTTACGATCTATTTTGGTTGCCAGTTATTTCTAGATGATGTCAATGTGATTATTTAATATCTTCTTAGAAGCCACATCAAGCCAGGCACGGTGACTCATGCCTGTAATGCTAGCACTTTGGGAGCCCAAGGCGAGCGAATCATGAAGTCGAGTTTGAGATCAGCCTGACTAGCATGGCATAAACCCAGTCTCTACTAAAAATACAAAAATTAACTGGGCGTGGTGGCGGGCGCCGGTAATTCCAGCTACTCAGGAGGCTGGGGCAGGAGAATCCCTCGAACCAGAAAGTGGAGGTTGCAGTGAACCGAAATCGCACCACTGCACTCCAGCTTGGGTGACAGAGAGAGACTCCATCTCAAAAAAAAAAAGAAAAAGAAAAAAGAAGCTACATCAAATACACACTAGATCTTATTTACTACTAGAGATTACATCAATTATTGGCATCAGCATTTAAATTTTTATATACAAAATAAGAGTTTGTGTTGGTAAATATACGTTTGGACTTTTGAAATCTAAGTGAAATATATTTAAATAAGCTATTTACATAAATTTGCAGAAAATATCAAAGCACAACTATTGGGGAGAAAGAAAAGACATATATAATTAGTGAGATGTTTTGAGTAAGTAGACATTTTTATAGGATGCCAATAATAGCGTAAATATTTATAATGGTTGCCAATGTCTCAAACATTACTTGCTGGAATCATGTAGTGCAAAACTAGTATTTTTCAACTTTTGCTTATTACCTATCTGTATTATTAATTTTACTTAGCATGTTTTCTTCACTTATAAAATCTCACAGAATGGCCTTCCGATTAAGATTAAATATTTTAAGTCAGTTTGTCTTCTAATTTGTCTCCTGATTTTCATTTGACATTTAATTTTATGTTCATTTGTTTCCCAATAACTAAGGCTAAATTTTCATATGTTATATTTTATTTATAGTTTGCACACTAATAATTTACACAGCATTTCTTTTCATCAGTAGTTTTAGAACAAGAATAGCATGCAATAATAGGTTGCTTGTAGTACTAAGTTTAAATATGTAGGTTTCATATATAAATGATTGTCCTTATAAATTGGGGATAATCTTGAAATATTTTATTTTTTTGTTTCAATCCAAGCGGATAATATGAAAACAAACCTTTGATAAGAATGAAGCTATTATCCTGGCATTGAGCTCATTTAGGTTCATTGGGGACAACAAATAATGCTATCTAATTAATTAGAATGACAGGAAACTGCATGACACATTTCTTATGGCTGGCTGGTTTAACATTCTAAAACCCTCCTGTTGATTAGAACTTGCATGTTTTAAATAGAAAAGGATGTTAGACATCCCATCTGTTGTGTAGCAGAGCTTCAGGAAAAAAATAAAAAAGGTACACTCAAGTCTTGATAAGTTCAAGTCAGCAGAACAAGAGAAATGTAGCATGTTATCTGATACACAATGTAACAGGGGACTAATTGTTTACAAAATTCTTTTGTCTGCCATCAAGATGTAATTAAGAAATATAACTATTTGAAATTTTGGCAGTTTTACATGCAATTTACTCATGTGTCAAACCTACACATGTATGCCCTGAACCTAAAATAAAAGTATAAAAAAATTAAATTAATTTAGATTTTTAAATAAAGACTGTCTGTCGTATTGTAGAACACCTGACCAAAGTTCAGAATTTTTCCTCCATCTATATGTGTATGACACAATTGAAGAAGCCCATTTGTTTACAGTGTTACACTCAGCACATCATGCTACAATATAGACTATTAGATCTTCATCTCCAATTATGTGCATAGTTTGAAAGAAGTTTGTTAGAAAACAGTATACTTAAAAGTATATAATTCTATTTTATGACTAAAACCATTCATGAGAAATCATGTAATGTTTTAAATATTTCATATATATTTGACAAGTATTCTGTTGAAAAATAAATTGACATATTGAAGTCCATCTGAAGAAGGCTGAATATAGATTTACAGTTTATTTGAGTGACATTATAGAGTCATCTAAAACATGTGAATGTGTAAGTATGCTATCTGTGTCAGAACCAAAACTGAACCAAAATCCATAATCATTTACCAGTAAGATTAGCTGGTGCTCAGGGAGAATCATTTATAATGTCTGTAAAACTCCCATACTCATAAAACTACTGATGAAATGTAACAATAAGCAAATTCTAAAAGTGAAACAAAAACAGTCTTTATACTTTCCTTCATTTCAATTCCATTGGAAATAATATTCTTCAGTCTGAAAATGGAAAGCACCCATCATTCAATGTTAGATTTGGCAATCCATGGCTAATTTGTAGCTCATATGCAAAGCAGAAACTACGACCAATACATAGATCAAGGACAGAAGCGAGGAAGGGATTTATCCCGGTATATAACGAAAGAAAAATAATGGAAAGGAAGTGCCACTGTCAAAATTCCAGCTACTTAAGGCAATCCTGTCAAATACTATACATACCTTGAGATGAGACAAAAATGACATATCATCTATCAGAAAATAGAGCCAGATTAGAGTACCAAGATGTACATCATAAGTGTTCAAAAAAGGGATCTTATTGAAAACAACCATAAAGGATAGTAAAATAAAAACTGTAATCTAGGAAATAAATTAATGTGAAAGTAGTGGAAACAAAAGCACAATACTTTTAGAGTCATAAATACTAAATAGTTACTTCCTGCACACTACACCAGCAATGGGTAGATCCTTTTTAAAGAGAGAATCAAAAGGAAGATGCCAATTTGGTGAAGTATTTTGTGTCTTATTTGGAGTTGTATTTTCTTAACTCTGTTCTCTCTTCCAAATATATGTTCTAAATGGTGACTTTGTCCTGATAAATATTTCTCAGATTTGTCTATGTTTTCTTTTTCAGTTCCACCAAGGAGACACTGAACTCCTCAGATACACTCATACCCCTCTATCATCTATTCTTTATTCCACACATAGAATGCAATCTTTAAAACAAAATCAGAATTGATCAGATCAATTAGTCTTCTGTTTTAAATATTGACAATGCCTTCTTTGTTTTCTTAGAATAAAGGCCAAAATTATTAGTATGATCTACTTGAGGCTTCTCTGTGCTTGTCCCTGGCCACTTCTTGGATATAAGCACATGCAATGGAGAATAAAACAGTTAAGAACTGTGGTTCAACTTCCAGCTCTGTCACTTTGTACCTACATATCCTGCGCAGTGTTCTCAAGTCTTCTCTGAACCTTCATATAAATATCTCTAAAATTGAAAAAGATATCTGACTTGAAGTATAACTCTGATGATTATATATTGTAAGTGCAAAATGCTTGATTTGTAATAAAAAAAATAGCCAATCTCTATGCAGCACTTTCTAAATGAAGCTAAGTCTCAGAATTTTTAATAACTTGATCAAAGCCACACGGTTAATAGATGATAGAGATGGGAATATCACACATACACACACACGCACATACCCCCACACCCTCTCCCAACACACACACAGTTGTTGTTGTTGTTGTTTTTCTAGCATGGATTGAAACCACCAACAATGTAGCTTTTGGGAGATGGGGAAGAGATTAGTATATAATAATTTAGGAAGTGACAACTACTAGCATTAGATTAATCTTCCTTCATTTCCTTTCCTTGAATATATTTCCTCTTTCTGTATTCACTTTCTAACTCTGCTGAACAAATTTTTAACATGGGCTTTGTGACTTTAATGTGTTTTTGATGACCCTTAGAAATGACAAGTGACATGTGTACTATATAGCCTTATAAAAGAAAAAAGGAAAGGTGTGTCTGCTTAGAAGTCAGTACCTTAAGTGATTTTTGATAACAAAGAGCTCAGTAGGCTGCATCTTGTTTTCAGTATTAGAAATACAATCTGAAGGAAGATTTACATTGGTAAAAATATCAGTTAACTAAACTGGTATCTACTAGCTATTTACATAATCAAGCTCTCTCTCTCTCTCTCTCTCTCACACACACACACCATGCTTCATCTACGAAATTTCATTCCTGGGGTGCAAGATAGTGATAACTGAAATCCAGAAATAAATTCTACATATTTGGAATTATAGTAGGAGGTTTTTGGTGTGTATTTGTTTGTGTTTTTATTTTTAAGTAATCTACAAAGAAGTCCTAAGAGATGACCCTAAGTCAATAAGAAAGTGATGTATATGTCACACCTACTGAAGCTATTTTCAAGTGTTTTAGATTTCAAGAGTTGTAGGAATTCTATTTTGGTTTTTTTGGATTTCACATAGATTCTATTTTGGACCCAAGCATTTCACAGGATGCTATTTTGGATTAAAAAAAAAAAAAAGCTTTACTTAGCTATTTAAAAATACACTAATTGAGCAAGGTAGGTGGATGTAAATTCAACCATGGCATTTGTGCATAGCACAGATCAAGACATTGTACATGCAAAATACAGTGTCTACACTTAGGATATGAACAGAGATGTATTTAAAATAGGTTTTGAATAAAAGGATATTATATAATACAACACTTGCCTGAAATATTTTTTATTTCTTTTTCCTTTCAGCTACTTGTTATATTAACTCTTAAATGATATTCTAACATATAAACACTTGTCTCATTAATCAATTCTACAAAGAACATGTAATGTACATTTGAGTCAGCTCAATGTACGATAGCTAAATTTTCAGCTATATGGTATTGCACAGGCAAAGCATAAGTATATCTAGTTTGGCTGCATTAAAATTTGACCCTTGCAGTAGTCTGAAAAAAAGGAATACTCTAGAAATTACCCAGCAAATTGAGAGCAAAGGTTCTGAATTATCTGTCTAAACTACAATTACCTGTAAGAGTAAACTCTGTGGGTTATCTCCAGTCTCCACTTCAAAAATCTATTCTCAATCCTCTGCCCTTCTCTGAGGTGGGGATGAAGGGTGACTGATCCAATATGTTACATTACCAGGTTCCCTAACCAGTTGGCTTTCAACATTAACTTTTTTTTTTTCTTTTGAGCAGGGGTCTTGCTCTGTCACCCAGACTGGAGTACAGTGGTGCTATCTCTGCTCACTGCAACCTCCCCTTCTTGGACACAAGTAATTCTTGTGTCTCAGCCTGCCCAGTAGCTGGGATTATAGGCTTGCACTACCATGCCTGGCTAATTTTTTGTATTTTAGTAGAGACGGGGTTTCACCATGTCACCCAGGCTGGCCTCAAACTCCTGAATTCAATCAATTGACCTGCCTCGGCTTCTCAGAATGTTAGGATTACAGGCAGGAGCTATTGTGCCCACCCTCATCTTTGACAATAATTGCATTCCTTCACAGCACCACAAGATGGCCTTTCCTTTAGCTCCCAGTATCATTAATCTCTGGTAACATAATTTCAGTCCTGGTAGAAGTAATGTTTCCCCAGTGCTGATGATGTCTGAGATCCTCAGCATCCCTTACATGCTCCCTTAACTTTGTCCATGACTCTGTTTGAAATTCCTAACATTTGAACCACCTGTGAATTTTGTTTGCTTTGGTGATACTGACTGATATGTTCAGTGTATCCAGTTGATGACAATAATTTTGGACCTGCTCTTTGAAATAATTACACTGTTAACTAAAGAAAACTTAATCATATAAGAACAAGAATTCCACACTGGATTTCATACCATTTTTCTAAGTAATGTATTGCTTAATATAGTCGAAGGACATGCACTATACTTGCAGACAATTAGTTTTTATACACATATACTCAGATCTTATGTACATAGATCACCATTTATTTTAAGGTGAGACTCTTGTTTTCAAAGTGCAATATGTAACTCATGCTTCTCTGCTTATCTTTTCCTTAGATACTAATAGGGGATTGTGGCCATCCTATTATATCTTACTCTATAATTTCAGGGAGTTCACAGATAATGTTGTATACGTTTTCTCCATGTCCAGTGACATTCCTTCATCTACCGTAGTCATGGTCAGTGCTGAAGTCTTGAGGACCTACACAGTGTAATGTGTACGGGAGGCCTCTCCTGCCTGTGTGTGAATGATATTCTGACAACTACTGTCAACGGGCTAAAGCTTTCAATAGAACTCCTGTATGCACAGTAGTCTTCTGTCAATCAAAGGCATGCCTTACTGAGAAGACTGATCCTCTCCCTCACTTTGTGACTACTTTCTTATGTAACTAAAAAAGTAATATTGCTCAGGTTCTCAATCTATCACTAGAGTTCTGGTAAATATAGCTCTTCCAGACATCCCATCTCATTTGCTTGGAGATTCATCAGAAATCAAGGAATTCAGGTTAAGGGCCGAATATACCAGATACATACCATTGGTTGTTCTTACCTTGTTTTTGTTTTCTTAAGTGTGTGTGTTTGGTTCCACCTGTTTTAACAAACCCTCATGCAAATTTTGACTCTGCTAACTGAGCTGACAAGACTTGCTTAGACCTAGCTGAACCCAAGGGATCCAGCTGAGACCATTTAACCTATACAAATTGAGGTAAAAGGGGTCAGAATCATGGAACCGTGTATTTAGGTGTTTTCTTCCTCTTGTTGGAAGTATAAAGATCATATTTTGGAACACTCTTGGAATTCTGTATGTGTTAATTACATTAGAATCACATGGGCAATGCCTAAATTAATAATGGTAGATAGTTATTTCTTCTACCTGCATCACACACATGGGCAGAATTTCTCCAGCTGATATTCATAATTTGTACTTATTTTTGGTTATCTTTATAACCAAAATTCATTTTTAAATCTTGATCCCCAACCTTTTTTTCACAAATTATGTTGAAATCCTATATAATTTTAGTGTATACCTTCATAAAATAGTGTTTATGTGTAATACTGTAGCTATTCAACTTTATCTCTCATTTTTTAGGCTTAAAAAGTAGTTAGTTCCTTAAATATTTTCCAAACACCATGTTACAATTTTGATTTTCAGAAGCTTAGATAATAAATTGGAATACAAGATGATAAATGAAATAAATTAGAACCTATTTAACTTTTGATTCAAATTCTGAAAGAAAATTTTAAAATCAAATAAGAAACAGTTTTATATTTAAAGCTCCTTTTGCAGCCATTAATCTTGAAGTGAATTCTTTGTATAATCACTGAAGCTGTCTTATTGTACAATGCTCCTTCAATCACCTACTCATAATCATGCACTTATTTTTATAAAATTGTTTTTTTCTGGGCAATAATTTACATTAAATCAAAAACTTTGTGGGATGGGATACGGAGAATGTTAAGAAGCAGCACTGGTGACTCTAATGCCTTCTAAAGTTCCTGTAGTATCTTCATAGATGGAGCTGGAAGCTATTATCAGTCAATCCACCTGCCTCGTCATTTTGCATGTACAATGTCTTGACATTTTGCATGTACAATGTCTTGATCTGTGCTATGCACAAGAACAGAACACCACACTACATGTTCTCACTTATAAGTGGAAGCTAAATAGTGAGAAAAAAAAGGGAATAACAAACACTGGGGACTCCTTGAAGGTGGAAGGTGGGAAGAGGGAGAAAATCAGAAAAAATAACTGTTGGGTACTAAGTTTAGTACCGGGTGATGAAATAATCTGTATACAAAACCCCTGTGACACATTTTCCTGTATTGAAAACTGCACATGTTTCCCTGAACCTAAAAGTTAAAAAAGAAAGTTCACGTAGTTTCTTTAAGCTGGAAATTATTTAACATTAGTCAAACAGAAACTATTTTACATTAGTTCTTATATTGCCAACACCTACTGCAGCACCTAGAGCAAAAAAGGTAAACAGATACCACATAAATTAAATCCATGACTTTTGTTAAATAAATAATGGGACTGATTGATTTCTTCGTCTCCCAGTTTCTCTTTGATGTGGCTTTTATCCTACTCAACATGCTTGTTTTATTCTCTAACATCTGAGAAATACATAAATTATCTTCTCCCTTTGCTCCCATAACCCGTGACTCTTGATTTTTATCCTACCCCATAGGTGATTTATTTTTATTTTTAATTATTTGCTTTTCTTCTTATAAGTTTACAACTACCGTTACTATACTTCTTATAAGGTTATTGTAAGTCAAAAAGGTTAAATAAATTGTTAAAATATTAAATGATATGCTGCAAAGTGAGGATATAAACTCAAGTGGTGATTCACTTCTCCAACCTTTTTTGTGTTTGTTGCGTTTTTGGACTTAGCTTTCATACTTACCTAACATCTTCTTTATTGAATGAATGGATGAATGTATTTATTGAATGAATTTCTATAGTATAGTATTATTTGAATGAATTTATAGTATTTATTGAATGAATGAGTGAACGCCTGAAAGAGTATGTAATATAGTCTCTCAGTTGAGAGAACATTAGAGGTTGTTTAATCTAATTCCTTAGTAGTTAAAATCACAAGTTTGGTGTATATGTGAGTGTGTGTGTGTGTTTGTTCCGAATTGAACAACAAATGTGTCTATCGCTGAAATTGTTGAAGTCCAGAGAAGGTAAGAAACTTGTCCATTAGAAGTCTACCCACATTGGGTTAAATGAGCTCCTGAGATGTTTCATTGTTCCAAAAGAGGAGGTCTATTCCCTTGACTTGACCTAAGAAAATTCCCATTAAGTTAAGTGAAATAAGTCAGGCATAGAAAGACAAATATCACATGTTCTCACTCATATATGGGAGCTAAAATAATTGAATTAATGGAGATAGAGAGTAGATTGACGGTTCATAGAGGCTGGAAAGGGTAGTGGGGAGTGGGGGATAAAATAGAAATGGCTAACGGATGCAAAATTACAGATAGAATGAATAAGATTTGGTATTTGGCAGCACAATATAAGTGACTACAGTTAACAATAATTTGCTAAATATTTTCAAACAGTTATGCTTGAGATGATGGATACTCCAATTACCCTGATTTGATTATTACACATTGCATGCCTGTTTCCAAACATCTCATGTACCACATTAACATATACAACTATTATGTACCCACAATAATTGAAAAAAAATTAAAAAGAAAATTATCTATCAATGTTTTTTCCCCTAGGATCGGTTTTTCTGGCAGGTCTGTTACGGACTAAACTGTTGGCAGACAAATGGATAAGGCACCTTCACCCAGCTTCGCAGACATTGAAATATCAGCAGCACACTGAGCTAAAGAGCAGTGTGACTATTGGTAAAAAAAAAAAAAAAAAAAAAAAAAAAAAAAAAAAAACAATATAACATTCACATCTTCACTGAAAGATTTGCTCATTGGAAAAAGGGAATTCTCTTAGTCCTAGAATAATTGGAAGAAAAGTAATTTATGGAACAAAGATTTAGAGGTCTCTTAGTAAGTGAAGACAAAATTTAGGAAAATGTAGATAATTACTCTGGTTATTATTCCATTTTTTCAATATCAAAAGAATAATGAGAATAAAACAATTATACATTTTCAAGCCACAGATTTAAACAGCAATAAAATATTCCTGGATTTCCTTTGAGAGATGCGAGCATCTCCAGATTTGAGTCTTTTGTTTGTACATTTATTCTTTCAGCATATAATAAGCATTTATAGTATAAACAATGGGTCAAGCATTGTGCAAGATATTTAAATACAAAATCAAATAAAATATAATTCATTATTATTGAATTTGTGGTCTAGTGATGATGCAGATATATAAATACATAATTATATTGAGATAAGTTTTAAAAGGGTACCATAAAATTAACTGTGACAACATAGAAGAGGAAGCAACAAATGGGCTATTTCATGCACAATTACAACCATTTTCTCTACTATTTCTCCCAGCCTAGATTTTTCTCTCAATGTTCATGTCACAAATCCTTTTTCAAAATGATGTGCCTAATAAAAGAGCATTCATTTCAACATCTGGGACTTAATTAATTAAAATTCAATTTAACAAACAGAAACTGAATGCCTATCATGGAGACAGAGCAGTGCTAGTTATTATTTATACAACAACCCACACATAGAGGTCACCAGGAGCTTGAACCATATCTAGAGAGAAATATTGTTCTCAAAGAACTTAAATATGAGACTAATTTTCCTAACTGCTTGCACACAGAAAATAGTAGACAGGTTTTACTTAAACTAGGGAACATAGAAAAAAAAATTGTGTAATTATAAAACTGAAAGTGACCTGTGAGAACAGATTCAGTGTTGGCAAATACCTTAGAAGAGTGCCTTGGAGGGGAAGGATTTATTCAAGCAAAGATAGAATGAAAAAGCACAGGACATGCTTACTTGATCAGTTGCAGACAATTAAAGAGGTTGCACAAGTGGAGGAGAGTTTAACACAAGAAAAGTTAGGAAAATCTGATTTGGCTTGGATGATTAAACACTTTGGACAACTTTGCATTTTGTTCGCTGTGTAAATCAAAGGCAATGAAAGCTTTAATAAGTAGAATATCTTCTGCTTTAGGATGCCTTGAGAGGCAATGTATAGAGTACCTTATAGAAGTAAGGAATGTAGATCATATGATTTAAAAAGTGTAAATGATTAAAAATAAAATGTTGGAAAACATCTAATTGAAGGAATTAGATCAGGGAAACAATCCACCAATGAAACAGAGCACCCAGAGAGGAAATAAATAGACCAAAGCATTTATGGCCATGTCTATATATCCAAGATTATGTTTTGATTCATCTATCATAGTTACCATCACTGGCAATGCTACTAATAGCCTTAGACTAATTAAATAGCTTATGATCTACATTAATATTTAATTTCTTAAGCATAATTGAGTTAATTCTATTGAAATCAAATGTTCCAAACTGTTCGGTAACAAAATAGATTGGCATGTGTCATACCATCTGCACTATATTTTTTAATAGACAATATAAAGAAAATTTGGTGGGTTTCTATGAAAAAGAAATCTGTAGTTCTGTCTTATAAAAAACATGAAAATAATACAAGATGGTTTGACAATCCTTTGGTCTTTCTGCATGTAAACAAGTGACTGTTGCCATTAGAAAATACAGTGGACTTAAAATCCTTACCATCTTCTATTAAATTCCTGAAAGCAGTGTAGGGCCAATAATCATTTATCATCAGTCTTGTTGTAAAATATAAGGAAAATATTTATCAATAATCATGCTTCTATCAAATGTATAAACACTAAATATAGATCAAGGGGTATATAAATGTCAAGAAAATTGGTACAAAATTTATTTCAGTACCTAGAACAACTCCTGACATTACATTTCAATAAATATGTATTTAATGAATGAAAAAATGTATTTAAATAAATATGTATCAAATTAATGAATAAATTTATACTTCCTATGTGCTTTTAATTAACTGCCTACACCATAGTAAGCATTTGGATTTTTGAATCTCCATCAAGAATGTACTGCTTAGGTTCATTACAACTCAGCTTATGTATTACCAATAGAGAGTAAACAATCTGATGACTTCACAGGGTCATTGCAAGAACAATGGAATTTAAGAACTGGTGAAATATAACTGGAACTATTTTCTGCCTTTCACATTCAATAATGCTAATGATTCTATCTTTTTGTTCCAACCCAAAACAATTTATACTAATCGAATTATTATTGACTCAATGTTGCCAGTCAAACAATAGCTAACATTTACTCTAAAATAATTGTAATGTGAAAAATAAAAGGCTATATTGAAAATGCATTCTCTATTATCATTTATATACTTGTACAAAAGATACTATTAGAGATAACATCAAATAGCACATATGAAACAATCCAGTAGAAGCAAGAAAAATATGATTATGTTGGTTCATCCATCAGTTTGATCATTTTTTTTCCACTCACATTCCCTGTTTTTACTGGAAATGTGTTGACTTTTAAACTGTTTCTGTTCATTGTTTTGTTTTATTTTTCTCTGTTTAGGTCTGTTGTTACAGCAGAAAGTATCTTTCTGCCAAGATATAATCCTCTTGATTATTTTATTATTCACGTCCAGAAAATCTGATTTCAGTACTTCATAAAACCAGATATTTATAGAAATGCTAGCAACACTTTGATGTGGAAATGGAATTGAATAGTGCTAGAAACTTGGAACAAAGAAGCAGGAATTACAATCAGTACATTAGTGTAAAATATAGAGTATAGTTGATGTGAAATGAATATGCAAATGGACAATGGCCAGATAATATATAAAAATAGAGCTTTGACTCACAACCTCCAGAAATCTGCCCAGGAAACCAATCCCTTACTATGAAAACAACCCAGAAAGCCAGCCTACTATAAATCAGACTTGCAGGAAGCTAGATTGCTGTCTGTAGTGACAATAGATTAAACAATAACCTCTATAACAATCATCTCAAAATAGTCACAAACGTTATTAATAATTGAAAGTTTCCTTAATTTTTGTTTCTGCTTCCAACTTGGGAAGAATCAGAGAAAGTAAGATACACACTCCTAACTGATTACATAAGGTGTCTCGCCTTTAGTTAGTTCACCTACAGCCTTCCCATGTCAACAACCACCAATCAGTGCATAAATAAATCCTTTCCTTTTTCCAGTGTGAATGTTTATCACTTCTATGCCTGCATTTGAGTTTTGGGCAAAATGTAAGTGAAGGTGGATGACTCCCTTGCCACAATAAGCTATGAATTAATACCCTTTGCTTTTCCCATTTGATTGGTCTTATTGTGTGTGTGTGTGTGTGTGTTTTCTGCATTAAAGATATAAAAGAAATTGTATAATTCAATGGGAATAGACACAGAAAGGAAAGAAGTACAGTATACATGATGTAAAGTAAAATGTGGACAGTCTTCCTTCTGGAGTCTTTAGTTTTTCATCTGCATGTGAAGAGTTCAAGTGAGACATTCATGAGTGGGCTTTTACTTATAGTTTCTCATCAGGTGGCAGATAAAATGAAGTCCAAAGTGGTTGCCATGTGAAGGCTTGACTAGTGATGAAGGATCCCCTACCAAGAGGGCTCACTCACATTGACCAAGGACCTTGGTTTCTCACTGGTTGTTAGCAGAATGCCTCGTTTCCTTGTCGTGTGGGTCTCTCAGTCCTTGGTTTCTCACTGGTTTTTGGCAGAATGCCTTGTTTCCTTGTCAGGTGGGTTTCTCGATAAGGCTGGTTGAATTCTCTGTGCAGTATAGCTGACTTTCTCCAGAGTGAGTGATCCTAGGTAGAGAAACAAAAGGAAGCTACATGCCTTTGATGACCTAATCTCCAAAATCAGACTCACCACTTTTGCTTTGCTCTATTTCTTAGAAATGAGTTAAAATGTAGCCCACACTCATGGGAAGTGAATTTATGTTCACTCCACTTTTTTCATGTCTGAAGATTTTGTGGATATATTTTAAACCACAATAAACTTTTGTTGTACTGGTTTCTATTGTTATTATTTTCTGTGGGGGAGACAGGGTCTCCCTCTGTTGCTGTGCGTGAGTGCAGTGGCACAACCATGGCTCACCATAGGCTTGACCTTCCTGGCTCAAGAAATCCTCCCACTCAGCCTTCCGAGTAGCTGGGACTATAGGCATGACGCACCACACCCTGTTAATTTTTTTTTTATTTATCATAGAGACAAGGTTTCGCTATGTTGTCCAGGCTAGTCTCGAACTACTTGGTTTGAGTGATCCACCAGCCTCGAACTCCCAAAGTGCTGGGACATGATAAAGTTTTTACTATAGTTATTAACTCACTCAATCTTTCCTAAAACTTCATAAAGTGGGCATAATAAATATCTCATTTCACAGATGAAGAAGGTGAAGCTCAAAAAGGCTAAATAATGTGTTCTCACAACAAATGCATTGCAGAGCTACAATTTGGATTTAGGCAATTTAGTTTGTGAGTCTATGCTTTTAATTTTTATGTAAAACTGTCTTTCTGTCAACAGTCTACACATCTCATTTTATAACAGATTACTTTTGCGTTCTGAGAACTTCTTTTTCCAGATTCATGTCACCAGATATTCCTGCTTCTCAGGCTTCTTTTCTTCTAGTCCTTTCTCCTATCTGCTGAAGCAGCACCCTTCCCTTGAAAGGTAAAAATAATTCCCAGTTTCTTTTTAGAACTTCGATCTCATTGCTTACTGGAGGATTTACCTTGTTCAGCCAATAAAATATTTTCTCTTCTGATCATGTCCCTGTCTCTTGGGATAGAAAGAACTGAGCTCATGCATCTGTGAGGCAGGATTGAATGATCACATTTAGAGGTCCAAAACACTGAAGAGCTTATTGCTCAAAGAACATGATGACATAGGCAGGAATGTTGGTTATTCAAAATAAAAACAACACTTAATCTTAAGCTATAGTAATGCAAGGAAATACCTAGCACGTTTTTTTCTGTTCCGTTTGGACCTCCATCAGTGCTTCTTTTTGAAATAGCAAATACTTTCATTTTGTTTTCATGGCTCCATTTTGTAAATGTTCTAAGCACACATTTGTCCTGACTCTTAAGTAAATCTAACACTGGAAAGAGATTTATGTCCCAAAGCAACACAGGCTCAGAACTCTGTCACTCTAATTTCTAAAGACCCACACCAGCAACAAGTATTATATCAATCGAATTGTGGGTTAATTAGGCAATTACTGATAATATTCTGACAATGAGGGAAACATATTTTATAATCTAAAGTGCTGACATAAAACAATTGAGAACAAAATGGATATGAATAGCATTTCAATGTAAAATTCCTCCTATATTTAGAAAAAGTATTTCAATCTGTGCAGAGATCCAATATTGCAACATTGTTAAATTCAGCAAGGATAATTCTTTTCTTTTTAAGACATTTCTGAATACTTTGTGTGCTACAAGCTTTTTTTAATTTCAAGAAAAAAATAAAAGAAGCTGTAACTGCTATAATACACCGGGAAATCAGAGTTGGAAACCAACCCTATAGATATCCTAAAATAAAAATTACTAGGGAAAAGTTTTAAACAGTACTGGTTTCAATGTGTTTTCTTTCTCTGTATATTAGAACATACACAGATCTTTCCAAATTAGCAACACTAAGACAAATACATAATTTCAATTTGTTTATGTTCTTCATTGATGATTATTTTTAACAGTTTTCATGCCTTCTTTTCTAGCACATGGAATAATTTGAACAGTGTGGGAAATCTCTTCAGGAAGATTAGGCTAGGACCCTGAAGGCAGCTCATGCTAAAGTTAATATCAGTTGTACACGTGGCCTGGAGATATCTCAGTCCAAACAGAGTTCTCGTTGAAGCTAGATGAGATTTTCTTTTTTCTTTAAAAACGTTATTTATGTATAACATAGGAATCAAGATATCTTTTTAACCTAATATTAAATTGGGCATGCATAGTCTCTGTCTTCTAGAAACCCAAAGAACTGCAAACCTCACCTATTTAAATCTGTGGCTACCACTTCAGTGGAGATGGCACCCCTGTGGTTAAATGCAGTGATATTATTTATCTGGACACCCAAACTCCGTGACCTTTGATTGTCTTTTAGTTTATTAGTGAAGATGAGATGACTGTGTTTGAAAGAAAGAATGAAGGGAGATTGAATGAAAACTGCAGGCCTAGTATGTATGTCATCTCTTCCTTTATCTTAATTTCTTAGAAATGGCAGAGAACAGGGAGGGGAACATCACATGCCAGGGCCTGTTGGGGGATGGGAGCAAGAGGAAGGAGGTCATTAGGACAAATACCTAATACATGTGAGGCTTAAAACCTAGATGACGGGGTGATAGGTGCAGCAAACCACCATGGCACATGTATACCTATATAACAAACCTGCATGTTCTGCACATGTATCCCAGAACTTAAAGTAAAATTAAAAATAGAAAGTAAAAAAAGAAATGGCAGAGAATGTTTTTAAGAAATATATCGAGAATGGTGCCAGAAGTGCCAAGAAAATAACTATTACCATCACAGCACCCCCCCTTTTTTTTTTTTTTTTTTTTTTTTTTTTTGAGAAATTCCCTAAAGGATAAAAGCAGTCGGGAGCAGACAAATGGAGTAGAAAATCCAAGAAATATGTGCAGCCTACAAGCTGGCTAGGCCTGCTGGGAAGAAGGAAGTGGTCAGGGGGAGTCCTGGGGCAATTGACAGAGTGATGAACAGATGAATTGTCTTAGGCTCTGCTGGATTTCTAAACACAGTGCTCTCCACTCTACCTTGGATTCACTGAAGATCTCACTGCAGCAACACCTGCCTCTCTGACAGTCAAGTAGTTATGGGTGTTGGGGTCCAAGAGGCACAAAGAGGTCACAGATGGTGAGCCGTCCTAGGGAAGATAGAAACATCTAGCAAAAAGTGAGCTATGTGTCCCCGAGTGTAGAACATTTCATTCTTACCCCATAACAGCAGAGACTATCCTTATAATCAGAATGTTTTCCTATGGATACTTTTTCAGTGTTTAGATCATTTATAGTGGGAACACAATCCTTTGTAACTTATGTGATTAAAAATGTTTCAATTACTGTGATTCTGAGTGTTATAGTCTAATCTCAGCTGCCTTTCTTCCCTTCTCAGTCTTATGGTTTTATTCACCAAAATCCTGTTCCTTTCCCATAATTTATACTTTCCCAAACTGGATTATGCTAAACCACCAATATTTGAATGCATTGCAGGGCCCTAGTCTGTGTAAAGATGGGTCCTTATCTTTTCTGGTTATAAATTTTAAATTACTTTTTACTTCAAGAAAGTAAGTCTGTGAAGAGAGATTAAGAACTTCAGCCTAAGAGGTCATGTAAGTGCTAAAGGGAGAAGACGAGAGAGATTAGAGGTTGATCTTACAAACAATTTGCTTTCAGCTCTAGGTTCTTAAGTCCTGATTTTCTATTTCTTCTCTACTTTTGCTGGCTAGACCTGGTACATCATATATTTATGTCTTGGATCACACCGTGTTCATTTCAGACTGCCAACTTCCATGGCAGAGACTCTGCTTAATCTTGGTAAGTGATTGAACTGCTCATGTGTCATGAGGGCCTGATTTGAAATATAGTGACACAGAATACATTCAGCCATTTCTAGAACTTTCTTTAGCAGTGGGAGTGCCACACTTTGAAACACCAACACAACCCAACAGTGCAGAGCTGTTCCTCTTTACCATGCGAGTCCCCTGCTAGTGTGTTATTTCTATACTCTGCATTCACAGCTTTGTTTTCCTTTTGAGACCACACTGTATTTCCCATTCTTTAGTCCTATTTTAGAAAATTTTAGAATCAGTGTAACGAGCATACCTATGATGTCCAAAACAACATTAAATGCAGCAACGTTTCTTTAAATGAAATATTATGTGGAAGTCCAATGTGAGAAATGTTTAGAAGTAGTAGTTCCCTGGCTGATGGAAAAGTGGAAACACAAACTTTCTACTGTCTTCTGCCATTCAGCCTTTCTGAGTATCTCCATGGAGCCCTTCCATCCAGAGGCACTTATCTCCCCCATCTTCAGTAAAGGCTATACACAGTGCAGGTCCCCAAGGGGTCACCAGTTCTTCTTGGGGTATCAAGGTTAAATCTTGTCATTGTGAGTGACAATGTAAGTGAGTATTTTATGTTAAAAAAAAAAAACCCTCAGGTATAGGCTACACCTTAAAAATGAATTAATAATACAAATGAGTTTATATGTACATTTCTTTATTCCTTTCAGATTTAATTCATCCACCAAACAAATCTTTGGAAGTATCTACTTTTGTCAGGCAGTGCTGTAGATACTGGGCAGAAAAAAAAAAAAATTGCTGAAGCTTTCTGTGCCTGAGGCATTTACATCTATTATATTGTGCCTACAATGGACCAAGATTGAGCAGACAGATTACATGTGAACCCTGCTTTGACCATGCCCTTTAAGAAATAAGTATAAAAAGAGTTTCTCCCACCTTTACACTGATACACCCTCTACCAAAGAGTTAACATTTGTATCCTCAAAAGTAATGACAATGAATTATTTTCCATTCATACTTACACAGGACAATGGTGTGCACCCTCGAGTCTCAGAGTATCCCTGTCTGGCAGCAGAGATTGGAGGTCGATAGCATTAAGACGTACTCTGGTTAGTGAAGGAAGTCTCAACCCAAGGTTGCGAGCCAAGTGGAAAACTACAAGGCATTCTAATTTTAAAACAATGAACTGCGCTCTTAATTATGTGTTGCAGCCTGAAGAAAAAAGATGAGACTTCAGCTGACTCTGCTTTTTTGTCAGGTGCAACTTGGATTTGTAGAACTTAGATTCCTGATACAGCTTTTAGTCAGACTGTGACACCTTTTTGTGTGTAAAGTAAGTAATTTTTCATTTGCTTGTAAGTTCAGAAATACCGTGTCCCTTGAATTCAGAAGGCATGTAGATTTACAATTTCATTTATTTCCATACTTGAGTGTTAATGCAGAATATAAATAATTCTTTAGATTATTTAAAGTCTTTAAACTGTATCTTCAGTATTTCAATAGCATCTTTAAAATTTCTGCAGACCAATAGAAAAAATAAAGTAAAATTATTTCCTTCTAATTTTAGGTAATTTTTTTTTCATCTTACAAGATAAATATAAAGGATCAAAGGAAAAGGGAGACATGGATAGAGTCTATTTCTGAATCTGTACATGTGTTTCTTCCATATGACTATCTCATGCTCAACTATGCAATGACATTGTCAGCAGTTATCTTTCTGCTCCCTTACCAACTTGTAAAATTCAGAATCATGAATTTGTCTTTGACTATATGCACAGAATCATGTTATTGTTGAGTCAAAATTAACCTAATGCAGATAAAATCCCAAGTATGTGAGGGCTCCGGTAGTGTTCCTCAGGTTTAATGCAGTACATGCGGCAGAGTGAAATGGGAGAAGGGTTCTGGAAATTCAAATAGGAACTACAAATTTGACTTGCTTGCTTCTAGCAAACTAAGGAGCGGTCTTCCCACTAACAATATGTATTGTAATAAGTCTTAGATTTGAGAGAAAAGCGGGGCTAGGGATAAGCTTGACAATAACAGCAGCAATTGCCACAAAGCATGATTAGTAAGTAATGATCAGTTTACAGTGTTACGTCTCCTTGGTGCAATTAAAGTGCATATTGTGAATTTATATTAAAGGCACTGTTGGGAGTATTTCCATCAGAATGTTTTAACCTTGGGATCAGGTTTGAAGAAGTATCAGGTATAAGTTGACATAAGCAACAAAAACTAACTCCACATAGGCCCAGTATGAAAGCTCTATAGAACCATAAAGAAAAGCACAGCTGGCGTGGTAGTATTGTAAAATCACAAAGAAAAGTATCCATCTTCCTGACTCCTTGCCCCAGTCACTCTCCAGCTTTTCTCATCTCTCATTGTAAAGATTAAGCACATACCTCCCACCTCCCTATTCCTCCCTACATGTTATGTTTTGACCATTCAAAGAACCCTGCCATCAATCTGAAATACCTAGCTCCAAAATTCAATCCATTCCTTTTCTATCCCTTCATTAATTCCTATTTCTCCAGCACAGGCAAATCTCATGCAGTCCTCTGGAAAAAGAAGTATTAACCAATGAACTGACCTTAAAGTTGTTACACAGAAACACCAGCTTGAATAATTCCATTTATTACAAAATACATTTGTTAGTTCTCTATGTCTCAAGCTGTGTAGAACAAGGTCCCTGCCCTTTGAGGGATTAGTATCTTAATTTTACATATAATGTTTGTTTGAATTTTCTAAAAGGACAAATGTATCTATAAGTAGAGGGATTGTTCAGAATATTAGCAGACTAAAGAAGCTGACTGAGTTTTGGAGAAGGATACCTTTCAAACAACAGTAAAATCACACCTCAGAACAAGCAGTGGTTGCCTTGGGAAGGCTGGTGTGGGGCACACGTCATCCTCTTCTGGGGGAGAGAAAAAATTACTTTGCCTCATTTATTCATAACCCAAAATAAAATACGGTTTCCTTTTAAGGAATCTCAAGCCTCATTACATATTTTTATTTTGATGTATTTATAGAATATGTTGTGTTGAAACTCTGAATGCCAGTCACTAACAGGGAAACACAGGTAATTATGACTTAAATACAGAGACAAAAACAACTCAGAGGAAAAGAGTAGAAAGTTCCAGAAACTTCCTCTTCTGGCCTCCCAACACCACCTGATGGGGGCATCTGAAGAGCCAGAGGCAATGAATTGAAAAGACCCAGCCCTTCTGTCCTCCTGGATAACAGAACAGGTTGACTGAGACAGACCTTGCTCTCCAAGGCAATTTTGTGTCTTGTGGCATGGAAATTCCTGGAGTACTCTCAGATACAGGGCTGCGTTCTCCACTCCTGCCCATACCCAGTGCTCTCCCTATCCCAGGGGCTCTCTGATTCATTGACATATTGCGGTTCTAAATTTTTCTAGACTTTTTTCCTGTGGTTTGGAGAGGATGAGCCAGGAATGAAGTATTATGTATTGGCCTCTGGGCCCTAAAGTATGAACTAAATTGAATTCTGTTCCTCAACAAAATATGCTCAGACTCTCTAGTTGGTAGTTTATCATTTCACAGAACAATACCAACTGCCTGAAACTTGACAGAAGAGAGGGAATGAGAGAGAGAGAGAAAATATTAATGACAGTCATAAAAATAGTTTTGGTTCACAAGTTTAATAACACCCAAGAGTTTAGACATTTTCCAGAGGAAATATTAATTTCTTGATTAATGGAAAGATCTATTTTAGGAAACTTACCTGATATCCTCTTAGGTCTCCATGATTGTGTTTGCTTTGGGGGTAAATATAATACTTGCAGGAAGTTGCCCGCATTCTCTCAGGCTAGTTATACATGAAGGAAGGGAGGAGATGGCAAATTAAGGGACACTACTGCATAGGAAATGTTGGTACAAGCTCATACAAACTGTTTTGGGAGATAATTTGCAAGACTCAAATTGCAAAGGCTCGAATATACATGGTCAGAATTATGTAAAAGCCATCTGTGCTTTAGTTATACTATCTAATTATATTTTGTTAGACTTACTATTGACCTAAATGCTGCTATACTGTCATGTGTAACTTACTATTTTTATAAATATATTCTTGCATCCAAAGTAATTACTATCTTTACCAAAACTTATGAGGGAGATACAAGGACAGAGAGGAAAAATTGTCTCCCCTACCCTTTAGTTTTTATAGACGCAGAGATAGGAGATATCGGCGTATGTGAATCATCATGATTTCAAGAAATTGCTTGCAGTCTTCTGACATTTCCTCTAACTAATTTTAATACATTGCTCACCTATTTCAAAATGGAGCAATGAGTAGAAATGCTAATCCTGAACTCTCTCCTTTTTCTTCAGTAATAGAGTAAGCATTTTTGAGAAACTCGTAACTTGATTTCAGTGAGCAGACAGGCCTCACAGACATTTCATTAAAGCATAAAGCACACAACCTGTGACTAAAATACAAGATACTATTATTACTTTAAATTTCCAGGTGGAAAAACAGAGTTTAGGTACTTCTGTAGGGGTACCCAGCAGATGACTGTTAAGCTGACCTGATAGACTCCATTCTTTGCCATTCCCCCAGAATTCAGATCTTTTTGAGTTTGCCTTCCTGATATACTATACACCATCACGTTGAAAGCGTACATACTGTTTATGTATTGCCAGCCAAGTATTTACTTCACAAATGTTTTGTGCATTACAATTTAAGATGACTGTTTGGCTCACAATGTTTCCTCCAGTGACTGTTTCCTGTCAAGTCCTCAAAGATGGATAACAATTAAAAAAACCCTCCTGGATTAAATATTGAAATAAGCGTATCATGCCGGGCACAGTGGCTCATGCCTGCGATCCCAGCACTTTGGGAGGCCGAGGCGGACTGATCACAAGGTCAGGAGATCGAGACCTTCTTGACTAACACAGTGAAACTCCATCTCTACTAAAAATTTTAAAAAATAAAAAAATAAAAAATAAATTAGCAATGCGTGGTGGTGGGTGCCTGTGGCCCCAGCTACTCGGGAGGCTGAGGCAGGAGAATGCCGTGAACCCAGGAGGTGGAGCTTTCAGTGAGCCGAGATCATGCCACAGCACTCCAGCCTGGGCGACAGACTGAGACTCTGCCAGGAGAAGGAGAAGGAGAAGGAGAAGGAGA
>NW_016806339.1:601607-611768 GCF_001698545.2 Rhinopithecus bieti
GGAGGGGGAGGGGGAGGGGGAAGAGGAAGAGGAAGAGGAAGAAGAAGAAGAAGAAGAGTAAGCCTATCAGATTCTATATCTCCTGGTAATTTGAAATGTGAACAAAAATACATATGCTTTAAAATTATACTGAAATACTCATAAATGATAGCATTCTAGACAGAAAGAAAGTAGACATGCTTGAAGAGCCAAAAACCTGGGGACACCCTGGGTTGTAGGGTTGTAGTCTTACTGAAGCTTTGTTGTTCATCTCTTACTTGACTCTATGATCTAACATAATGTCCACGCACCAAAGAGGCATATAACAAAAAGAAAACTATAATTCAAATAGTTTGTCTCTCTTTTATAAAACTATTCTATTTATTCACATCTTATGTAAATATTTTTAAATCCCCTGACCAAATAATTAGTCATATTACTAAATGATACCTCTGTTATCATCAGAAAACCTTCTCAACTGTGTGCTTCTTCGTGTTCTCACATAGCTTTACTTTCTTCCATTAAGTCTAAATATGTTGCCTTTCATCTATTTCATCATCTATGCAGCTATATACTCAAAAGTCCCTGTTTTAAAATCCCATATTGGTTTGAACACATCCACCTATTTATTGATTTGTCAGCAACAATAAATAAATGAAAAACTAGATTAATATCTTATAAATACAAAATTTAAGTACCACCCATTTCCATGAATACATTTAAGATTAAAATGTGTAACTGTTAATAATTTATGAATTCATTTTCTAAAAGTAAAAAAATAATTTGGATAAAATACATATATTTTCTCAAAATACTTTTAAAAAACATAGAGTAATACAGAAATAATAAAATCATGATGTAAGTGGTCTTGATTAAATATGTGAATGCGTCATTAAATATTACCATTGCTACTGCTTCTCTAGAACACACACAGATTACTGTGTGAAAAAGAACAATGAGAGGTTACAGAAGAAGAGTTGAAAAGGGAGTTCTAGATTAACTCTAAGTCCTTAAGTTCATAGCATTTTTATGAATGTTTTGAAAGATCACAAGGACATTTATGAATCTAACCTTTGTATTTAACATAGTGACAGATAATAATGTTGATAAATATTTTAACATGTAGATATTATAATTATTATGTATTATCATTACTATTTTCAAGTGCAGTTACAAAAATTTTATAAAAATCACAAAGTATAAAATCACTAACTGCTAAAATGATTAATTGGAAAAGATACAACTGATATTACACATGTAAAAAAGAAACTACAGGTTAAAAATTACATTACATGCACATAACACACATACACATAAATATATAAATAGCAGATAGATGAATACACACTAGGTTCTGACCATGAATGTTTTGAAAATCCTTCTGTGATGTCATTATTTTTCCAATCTATTATATTTCGATGGGAGTGGGCAAAATTAGTGGATATGCTAAAATTAATTTTGTTGCAATGCGTAGATACAGAGAGTTTTGACGTAGGCTTTGAAACCATTTTGATTGAGCTCAAATCCAGGCTCTCCTGCTTACTAGTGTCTTCAAATGTATTTATTTTTAGTAAAAGGGAAAATAATATTCAATGTCACAGTGTTGTTGCAAAAAGGAAGTAAGATAAGTACACACTGGGCATTGCACGATTTCAATCTTATGTATCATCATTACTGATCATGTGGAAAATTTCCCCATCAAAACATCCAGTTTAGGGGGAAGGGAGTGAGAACATTAGTATACCAGTGGAAAGACAAGCATTCAGGGCGTGCCAACTGTATATAATACCCAATATGTCCTTCGGCTTAATGTAACATTGTAAAGGGACTAACTCAAAATCATGCATAGTGTGTTGGTTGGAGTCAGTAAGAAGAATCTGCCTAGAAACTTTGACTGAAATATATGTAATGAGAATGAATATATTTAAAAATCTACTATATTGAAATATGAACTGTCACAAATGACTTAAGTTTGCTTAAGATTTTCTGTGATTATCCCATTTATTAAGAAGCAACATTGTTACTTTTCACAATAAAATATTTATGTGACAGAGAATTCATTGCAATAAATAGTGGAAAAAATATAAAATATTCATTTTGTTTTGATTGTCCTTTTGAAAGGAAGAAGAAATCTTGTTAAAAGAAGAATACATGATTAATATTTAAATGATAAAATATGTTATTATCATTTTAGTTTTATTCATCTATATATATTTTTTAATTTCAAATTTATTTTAGATACAGGTGGTCCATGTGCAGATTTGTTACATGGAGATGTTGTGTGATGTTGAGGTCTGGATGGAGTATGGATCCTGTCTCCCTGGTAGTCAGCATCAGGGTAGTTTTTTAATCCACCTTCTCCCTTTTGACACTCTAGTAGTTCAGTGTCTATTGTTCCTGTATTTATGTCCATCTATGCTCAATGCTTAGCTCCAGCTTATACATGAGAACATGTAGTGCTTGGTTTTCTGTTCTTGCATTGATTTCCTTAGGATTATAGCCTCTAGCTCCATTTATGTTGGTGCAAAGGATATGATTTCATACTTTTGATAAAATATATTACTTTTATTGAAACTAATTTTATTAAAGAGCTATGTTAAATGTCATTTTAGCTTTAGTAATTATTAAAGTATTTTGATAAAGTGTTATAGCTGCTTTTGATTTTTTTGTCTTTCTGTGTCTCCTATTTTAGTCCACAACTTTGATGCAGAGTATTACTGAATGCTGGTATCAAACCAAGAAAAAGAGAAAATGACTACATCTCAATGCTTGTGAACATACAGTGGCCCTATATAACTTCTGGTTTCCAATATATAGTTGTGTGGGTGAGGCTATGCACTGACATGTGAGCTAACCATTCCCATATGATATATAAAAAGAGAAGAAATATCAATTTATTTAGACATATATTGGCCAATATTTCTCTTAAATACTGTTGCCAGTAAGCCATTCCAGTTGCAGTAGAAAATAAGCATGTTTTATTTTTAATTTTTAAATAGTAAACTACATCTCAAAACTTTCCTTCTAATACAAAAATACAGAAAGAGTACACAACTGCTATCACACTGGCTGACATAGATTTAAAAATTTTATACGATTATGAATTTCTAACAATTAATTAACAGGCTATTGTTGAATGCATATTGTATCCATGTGCAATATGAAGTATTAAGAGTGGGGAAAACAAAACAGACAATTGCTCCACAGTTTCAAGGGTTTGCATTTGAAAGTCCAAACTTTAAAGTATTAATATTGCTAAAGGTATTGGACTTCAGAACATGTACCTGTAAGTTTGCCTAATATGTTTGACAAATTTGTTGTATGATCTTAAATGAATTGTTAATTTTTTTAATGTCAGATTCTTCATCTGTAAAATGGTAATGATGACAATGGTGACTATAGAGATGTATATTTTGTGGTTTTTATCAAGAGGGGTTAGTAACATTGCATACATGGTTTAGCATATGGCCCAGTGCATACCAAGTGTTCAGTAAAAAGTGAGGTATTTTTATTATAAAATTTTAGGAGTTGCTTTGTGGTATATATTTTAATAAACAGACACTATATAAGTGGCTATTTCTCTTGATATGCTGAACTTGAAATACCCACAATAAAATATATAGAAAATCAAAGGTCATGACCATATATTTAATCACATAATATTCTTTAGTTGTAGAGAAATTTTTTCTTTCATTTTATAGAAACTTTAATTAATATTTTGTAATGACATATTCCTTTCAAAACATCCTTTTTTCTGCCTTGCTATCAATGAACTTCTTACATGGGCTTAACTTATAGGAACTTAAATATTACACTTCTAGGAAATATTTACATGAAAAAAAAGAAACTCTTGATTCAACTGAATGGCACATACTTTTGTTTTATGGACTGCGCAATAGCAGTCCCAAAATACAACATAGAAAGCTGCCCATTCTCGTTGTTTTTAAGACTTGCTTCGATTGGTACAGAAACCTGTAATTTATTTTCCATTATGCCTTCCAGAAGCCTGACGGAAATAAGGCTACAATATTCATTTATGTCAGTGGCCACAGAAGTGAGCACATGTAATTCTGTCTTCCTCAGTAAAGTCCACAATTTTTGTTTCCTCTTGCCTTCAAATTCTTGGAATAAAAGTTGTCAAAATTATGGCCCAATAGGAATTTACTTACAGCTTTTAGAAGAAAGATAGGGCTTTTTTTCTTTCTTTGGAAGAATTCTGTAACTGCCCAACAGGTTCTTCTTGCTCATTGCACAGATAGAGACTATTTACTGAGACAGCATTCTCGCAATAGAGAAAGATTTTAACAAATGTAGGCTGGCTAAATGGAAGAATGGAGTTTGATTTGTCAAATCAGTCTCCCAAAAAGTTTGGATACTAGGATTTTTTAAGGATAATAGGACAGGCAGTAGGCCAGGGATTGGGGAATGCTGATTGGTTAGGTCAGCAATAAAATCACAGGGGGTTGAAGCAGGTTATTCTTTTTGTCTTCACTCCTGGATTAGATCACAGAACTAGTTGAGCCAGCTTGCCAGTCTGGGTGGCACCAGCTAGTTCATCAGAACGCAGACTCTGAAAATTATCTTGAACACCAGTCTTTGGTTTTACAATAGTGATGTTATCCGTAGGAGCAATTGGGGAGGCTAGAAATCTTGTGGGCTCTGGCTGCATGACTCCTGAGCCATAATTTGTAATCTTGTGGTTAATTTGTTAGTTTTAGAGAAGCAGTCTGGTCCCCAGGCAAGGTGGCAGTTTTGGGGTGAAGAACTGTTACCATCTTTGCTTCAAAATTCAACTATACACTAAATTCCTCCTATACCTAGTTTGGCCTATACCCAGGAATGGACAAGAGCAACTTGGAAGTTAAAAGCAAGGTTGAGTCAATTAAGTCAAATTTCTTTCACTGTCGTAAATTTTCTATGTCAAATTTTTCTCACTGTCATAATTTTTGCAAAGGCAGTTTCAACTCTGCTATTGCTTGGATGTGTTCCCTCCAAAATTCATGTTGCAACTTAATCTTCAATGTGGTGGTGTTAAGAGTTGAGGCCTTTCAGAAAGCGATTAAAGAGTACTGGATTGTGCATCATTAAGGGACTGCAGAGAATTAGTTTAAACCTCTTTTTCCCTTCTGCCTTCTGCCATGAGAGGAGGGCCTCACAGCAAGAGGGCCCCTATCAGACACTAAACCTGCTGGCACCTTGATCTTGGATGTCCCAGCTTACAGAACTGTGAGAAATAAATTTCTATTATTTATAAGTTACTCAGTCTCAGGAACTTCATTATAACAATACAAATGGATTAAGACAAACTCTAAGGGTAAAGGGAAAATAAAATGACTTGAATTTACTTTACAATAAGAAGAGTATAAATTCAATTATGAATTACTTATATAGGCACTTTCCCTTTCTCTCTCTCACTGTGTCATAAACACACACAATCTCTTTCTCTTTCACACACACACACACACACACACACACACGCAAACACTATATTTATAGTAGTAGTTAGAACTTAGATATCTTTGTTCCTGTGTAGTGCAACAAGACTTCCTTTGTTTCCTTACTTGTCGACTGTGCTAACTTGTGATAAATGCTTTCCAAAGCATGACAACTAAAAAAGATTAGTTTGGGGTTTGAGATTATTTTAATCTAATTCCTCATTTAGTGATTTCTATTAAAAATTGAATTGATACACAGTTCAAAAGTACCATAATCACCATATTTAAACGCCTTTCTGATGAACTAGGAACATTCACCAATTAATCTCCTCAATGTTTCCAATCAATTAATTTTCCAACGCTTGAAAAGAAGGGAACGGCATAGAGAGCTCATTCCCCAGTTGATGGGCATGTGTTTTAACTATGAACAGTACTATGAGAATAAATTATTTGGTATTGAAATATTTATCCCTGTTGTTCATAAGGTTTTAATTGTAATCCTATTCTTTTGATTAGAGATTAGAAGGTTAAAACTTGACATATTGTAATGTGAGAGAGGCTTGGTGATTCATGTTTTTCAATTTCAAGTAATGCATAGACATGACTCGTTTGAAATTTTGAAAAGACACAACATAAAAAGAAAAAACCCTGTAATCAGTCAACTTCAGTACACACAGTACACACTCTTTTTTATTTTGCTTTTGTTTGTTTTTTTGCTTGTTTGTTTTGAAAGTTTTATCAAGACATTCACTGTTTGGTGAAAAGGGTAGATGTGCTATTCCTGTTATATATAGGCATTAAAATAATATGTATTGAATTTTTTTGTGAAAAAAATTGATGTCATTTTAAGTTGACATGAGTAGATTTTTGCTTTGTTTTATCTTTTGTCTATCAAGATTTAACAGGCTTCCTTAGAAACAATAGGATGTTTATTTTTAAGTTTTTTTGAAGCTTAATTCATAGATAACAATAATTATACAACTAGTGACAACAAGTAAAAGCATGCAGTAGTAAATTGCAAGGATGGATAAGAAAAAAAGCAAACATGAACTCAGAGAAAATTACCTATAAGGGTTTTCTCTCACTATTAATAGATTCATGATTATGATGTGTGGGGTCATTTGGTTATTTTGTTTTTTTATCTTTAACCAACCACTTCATTTTTTTTTCTCAGTAATAATGCTTCCAGTTAAGAGAATCTGGTACATAGAGACCATAAAAATATAAATTATAATAACAGAAATGATAAAATATTTATTTAATGCCTGATCTTTTTCAAGTATGATCTTAATTAAGTCAGATTATAAAATAGGTCTAATTATCAAGTCATTTTATAAATTCAGAAACTGAGGAAGAAGATTTCTAAGTGGATCAAGGCCACATAACTAAAAAAAGAAGGAACCAGGATTTTAGACCAGGGCTCCCTGATTCTACACCTCATGCACTTACATATTGGTTATATTATTTTTGTTACCATCTAAAAGGTCAGTTTTTTTTGAGTGATAATTACATTATCTCTGATTAGAAATCAGCATATTATTCACAACATTTTTCTTTTGGAACTAATATCAAATTTCTTTATTTAACTTATATGTTTGAAGAAAATTACCATAACATTTTGTTATAATGAGTGCGTTTATTATAATTAATGAATTATGATATACATTAAATTTGGAGCAAAATTTAGAGAAATACAAATACTTAGTTGCAGCCTGTGCAAGCATGAATACAAATTAATTCATAATAATTAATTATTAATAATCAATATTTCATAATAATTAATAATCAAGGATAACTATTAATTAATAATTAATAATGATAAGATTTGTAATAATCATTACAAAATGGAAATATCTGCCACAAATAACTTTTAGTTGTAAGAATAAAAGTGTACGTGAAATAATTATTAAAGTATTGATCACATTTATAAATGTATTATACAAAGAATGGTGAACTCTATCTGTAATGGGCCAGTTAGTAAATATTTGGAACTTTGCAGGCCAGATCGACTGTGTCACAAGTCAGCTCTGCCATTGTATTATGAAAGCAGCAATAGAAAATACCCGAACAAATGAGTATGGCTGTATTCCAACACAAACTTTTAAAAAGTGAGCAGAGAGCCCCAAATTATATTATCATTTTATACAATAATTTTACATTATGTTAATGTAATTAGTCGTCAACACTGTTATGTGGAACATGAATATGTAAATTCAGCTACAGAGAATTCCAGCCATTAGAAGGGCAAAAATTAAATATTTATATACTCAGGTGAAAATCAACACTGCCCATAACTGTGAGCTCAGTGATGTGATGTAGATACTTTTATATTCAAGAAGAGAGAGTGATCAATGAAGATCTGAGTAGTAGAGGTAATTAGCCAGGATATAAAATTTATTCAGATGTTGAGTAAAGAGAAGGACTGGCTTCTGCACAATTTTGTTTCCTCTTTGATCTCAGTGCTTTCTCAAATTTGCTACTCTCTGTAGTTCAACTAATTGAATTACTATTCCCCCAACTTCTGGAATATTTCTTTGTCCCGTTGCCTTTGATTCTCTTCCTCATAATTGGGTTCATCTCTACGTAATGACATAGTTTCCCTTTCTCAATTCCAGTATCAACATATACATCCTGTAGAAAGCATTTTCTGATTCTTTCAACATATTCCTCCTTGCTCCATAACCTGGCTATTTTGCAGCACTCACATTCTAGATATTAATATTCCTTTGTCTATGTTTCTCCCCATTGCCACAGTAGTTGTTTAATTACTTGAGAGTCTTATTTATTTGAATAGTTTAATAGCGACTCGCCATCAGAATGAAAATGTAGAGACATGGAGTCATATCTATTAAACTGAATTAAATGCCTTCAGAATAAACTAAAACAAATAAGTAAGCTCCTATGCTATGGAAACCAACAAGTGTTTTAAACATAGTGCTAACAACAACTGAATAATCTATGGCCTAGAGCTGTATCCTATCTTTTTAAATTAACTGTGTTGCCATCAGCCTAAAATAACATCATGTTTATAGTATCTGTCTTGACCAACACTCTTATGAATTTCTGCCTACGGAGTAGAGATGGCAAAGTTTTAATTTTGTGGAAAATATTACTATTCAGTTGATAGAAGGGTTTTCTAAGTTACCTAATGTGTAACTACTTCAATCTATTGGAGCATGGACTTCTATCTCCACAGGAATCTTTTAACTTGTCATCTAACTGCAAATATTTTACAAATTTGGAAACATATTCTCTATTTTCCTAGTTTATTCTTTCTGGATTGGAGAACTTTGAGCTTCAAACAAATGTTTTTCATGTACTATCTATGTTGCCCATATTGCACTGATACTTTTAAAATCCTATGTGTGATCTTTGCATCCATGACCATCACAGAGAGCATATATAGTAGACATTAGTGCTGCTCATCGTTTTCAGTTCTTCTGCTTTCTTGGTTCAAAATAAGGATTCATGGCCTGCCTCCTTTGAAAGTGGATGGGGCCTTTTGACTAGTTTTAACCAAAAGCTTGTGAACACAAATGAGATACACGGTTCTTCTGAAAAGCATTTAATTGCCAGTGAGACCTTCCAGAGCTCTATTTTTACTCTGTTGTGGTGACTAGCAACATTCAATATGTTTGCCATCTGTCACTCTTGGTCTAAAAGTGACTAGAGTTGCTGAACTTTGATGAACTTACAGAGTGAGCAAAATATAAACATTTTGCTATATCCAAGATTTAGGATTGACTGTTACCATAGCATCACCTGATATCCTGAATGATGCAGAAATCAGAAGAGGAATGCTGCTGTAACTAAACAAACAAACCTAAATGTGTGGCAGTGTCTTATGGATGGCTCATTTCAGGGTGAGGAAACCTAACAGTAAAGATCTATGTGATTCTGTGGCAGAAATATTTGGTTAAAGATCACCCGAGATAGTTTGGAACTTAGAATATAAAGCCGAGACTGTTGTAATGCTCAGAAAAATAGGTTGGACGTTAGAATTATAGTAGCCCATGTTGGATTCTATTAGCTGCATTTGACAAGCTATTACAATTAAGAAATAGCCTCAGTAAATAATTAGGCCTTGTAAAAGCAGAGATAAAAGGATAGACAGAATCCACAAATAGAGAAGTTTTTAAGTTGGAAAAGCCTGCTGCTTCTTCACCCTAAGGAGATTAAGATAAAAATGAAAAATGTTATAAGCAAAAATACCAATTGAAATTTATTTTACAGGAGGATTAAATCAAATAGAGGACCATTATACACTGATGGTTAAAATGTCTGAAAGAATTATCATGGTTTCCAAAAAATCTCTTTTGTTGACAGAATTGTTCAGGAAAGGTCTCATGGTGTAACATGCCCATTAAAATCTGATAAGCTCAAGTTACCTGTGATTAAGAAAGAAGAATGTATTATATCAAAAAGAACTGTGGTTACTATTATTGTTGTATGAAACTAACTGCATGCAAATTGTTAAGAAGCTGAGGAAGTTATTGAGAGACTTCTATGGCCAAAAAGCCTGCAACTCTGACTAAAAGATAAGTGGCAGTCCAAGGTTTGAAATGAATTTATGTTGAAAGCAATCAGGCTGAGCATACTATTCAATGCTCAAGGATAATATATTCTTCCAATTTGAAATTAACATATGGACAATAAGGAAAGCAAAGAGGGTAAATTCTCTCAGAGAGGTATAAAGAATCACACACACACACACACACACACACACACACACACACACACACACACA
>NW_016806339.1:614869-633003 GCF_001698545.2 Rhinopithecus bieti
ACACACACACACACACACACACACACACACACACACACACACACACACAAATGGTAGACTATTGGCCTTATCTTCCAGAACAGAATCAGAGAATATCCAAGGAGAATTTCTCACCACCAGCAATAGGAGTACATCAAAAAGTTTTCCCAGAATTGCTATAGATTATTATATATGTGTCTTGTATCTTCTGCTTTTTAAATGTGACCACTAATTGCAGTTTTAAGGCATCTCTTGTACCATTATATATCAGGTTGTGGGGGCACATAACAACTACATCAGTGGATCCCCAACCTTTTTGGCACCAGAGGTCGGTTTCATGAAAGACAAATTTTATAAGAACAGGGGTGAGGGTGGATGGTGTCAGAATGAAATTGTTCCACCTCAGATCATCATCTGGCATTAGATTCTCCTACGGAGCGCACAACCTAGATCACTCGCAGGTGCAGTTTACAATAGGGTTCACACGCCTCTGAGAATCAAATGCCTTGGCTGATGTGACAGGAGGTGGAGCTCAGGTGGTAAAACTCCCTTACCTACTGCTAACTCCTGCTGTGCATCCTGTTTGGAATCGGCCACAGACAGGTATGGGTCCAATGTCCCTGTGTTGGAGAACCCCGATGTAGATCAAGAAAAGCCATTTCTTGTCCTGATGTGGGAAATTTAATGTATCACCTTCTTATGCAAAGACTACCATTCATCTTCCAAATAATTTCAGTCTTTAGATTAATATTGTGAATAGTGAAGGCTTAATGTGTTGTTTACTTTGAGGTTCAAGTAAGTATATATTATACAAAGAAAAGACAGAGAATCAGATAGTCCTAGTTCATTTGGGCTGCCATAACAAAATACCATAAACTACTGTGTGGCTTAGAAACAACAGAAATTTGGCTAGGTGCAGTGGCTCACATCTGTAACCACAGCATTTTAGGAGGCCGAGGCAGGCGGATCACTTGACGTTAGGAGTTCAAGACCATCCTGGCCAACATGGTGAAACCCGGTCTCTACTAAAAATACAAAAATTAGTTGGGAGTGGTGGCGGGTGCCTATAATCCCAGCTACTCAGTAGGCTGAGGCAGGAGTGTCACTTGAACCTGGGAGGTGGAGATTGCTGTGAGCCGAGATCACACCACTGCACTCCAGCCTGGGCAACAGAGCAAGACTCCATCTCAAAAAAAAAAAAAAAAAAAAAAGTCACAGTTCTGGAGACTGAGAAATCCAAGATCAAGACACTGGTAGATTTAGTGCCTGGTAAGGGCCTGCTCTCTTGTAGATTGTGCCTTCTGCTGTCTCTTCACTTGATGGAAATGGCCAAGCAGTTCTCTGGAACCTCTTTCATAAGGGCACTAGTTCTATTCATGAAGTCTCTGCCTTCCCAAAGGCCTTTCAAAAAGCCCCTGTTCTAATACCTTCACCCTGGTTGTTAAGATTTTAACATATGGATTTGTGAGGAACGTGAACGTTCAGACCACAACACAGATATTTGATGATTAGAATAGTGGAATGTGCTAATCCTCAGTGCATTCAGCAAATGTTTCTGGTTCTTCCCCTCCTAGGTATTTGGTAGGATGTACTTTTTGGCCCCCTTCTAAGTGGATGTAGACAAATGACTAGATACGTCTTTTGAGTTATGAGAGTAAGTGCTGATGCATAACCTCCTTTGTCTTTAGAGTCGTAGCCAGCAAAATTTGAGCTAATGGCTATAAGTCATAGATGACTAGGAAAAGCAAGGTGGCTTGCCAAACATCAGTGGACATGAAGGACAGCAAGAAATGAAACTTTGTGGTTTTCAAGGCCTTGAGGTTTTGTGGTGGGGGAAGGGTGTTTGTAATTTGGCCTATGCTGATGGATTCAGCATGCTTTCTAAAAATCAGCAGGATGAGCTATTTCTTTAATAAATAAGCACACTTTTTCTAGAAAGAACTAAAAGTAGATTCTATGCCTAACAACAAAATATTTTAAAGACCTGTCATTAGGAAAAGGAAAGCATGTTTTTACCAAGCCAATACAAAACTGTTATTTAAAATGACAATACTACACATCAATCTAATTTACATATAAGTATATCTATTATTAATACCCTATATTCCAGAACACTTGAGTATAGACCACAAATAATGATATTCACAAAATAAGTTGTCACATTTAACTTAGAAAGAAAGTCAGTGTACTGTAAGAAGGAGACTTAGGATGACTTCCACTGTGCTTAAAATTTAGGAACAAACCTGTTAGTTTGAAAACTGTAACAGTGTATTTTGTAAAATACATACCCAAAGCATGTCTTTCTGGTGCCAGGCTGACAAAGAATACTAGCTCTGAAAGACTGTTACTTAACCGATTTCTCTTTCAAAGTAAGGAAAATATTATATAAACTGCCCAAAATTTCTCCAGTGTCTCAATACAGCCAAAAGCTGTACCGTTAATAGTGCCAGTTGTCAAAAGAAAATCTTCATATCAAGACGAATTATTTAGCATTGAATCATCCCCAGTAATAATTGAACTCAAGGCCTTCAAACACAGAGGCATTTCACAGTAGCGATGTTTGCTCCCAGTTGTTGATGTAGCTCTTTTCCACTGTGTTCCCACAGAGAAACAACAACAACAACAATAAAAACAGATTATGAAGGCAGGATTTTGAAAACATTTTGCACCTCTTCAAGTGGATGTGTGGCTTCAAAATTAATTTATAAAGTATTATAAGGAAAATTGGTGGAAAAGAAGTACCGAGAGGTTCTGACAAAAACAAACAAACAAAAAGCCGATGTGTGGTGCACATACATGGAGCTTCAAGGAGTAAAGACAACAGGCAATTGGGTACATTGACTAGATGCATTTTGGTGTGTATAGCCATACTAATAATGTAATATCATCCTTGAATTGTCCTAAATAATTATTTTTTTGTTATACTTTATTCCTCTCTTTTTTCTTCAGTCCTACTAAGAATACAAAAATTAGGTTTTAATCACTTGCTATTTAACTAAAATAATGGACTCATCTCAGAAATGACTCTCTTGCCTCTCCTGAGATGGCCAGGGTGCCTCTAGAATTAACATGAAGTCCAAGAATGCTAAGAATTTACTCAGCCTGAATGTGAATCCTACCTATGATGGAAAAACAGAAACATTTTGGTGAGATCAGTTTATTAGTGACTCATTTCTCTGTTGATTTGTTACTTAAAGTGCTTCCACAACTAATATCAGCAACACAGTAATCACCAAAATATAAAGAAAAGAAATGGGAGGATCCTTCTGGCCCTTCAGTATATCCGCAATTCTGTTCCACCACACGTGTCGCACCCTCCTTGAGCATGCCAGGCTTTCTCACCAGGAAAATCCTTTCTTTTCTTTTTTTCTAAGTAGTTTTCTTTTATTCCAAATTTAAATCTATCTATCCTTCCTACACCCTGCTTCCAGCCCCTGCACAGAGACTTACTTTCAAAACCTGACCTGTTAACATGATCTTGGCTCATCATACAAAATCTGAGTTGGTCAGCTCCTTTTTTCCATTTCCATACTGAAAAATATAGATATATGAAAAATCACATATATCAGGCTCTTAAATGGGCTCTTCAGTCTTTCCTTGCCTGCATCTCAGAAATGCACGATTGCTCTTTCCAAATATAGCAATGCGAAAACATGATTTCTGTTTTGACATACCTTTAACCCACTTCTTTATTCCCTAAAATTACAGTCTGATTTAATTCTAACTTAGCTCAAATAACTCAATCTTCGGTAGTCTATGATTGCATAATAAAATTAGTTTAGCTTCTGCATAAATTATGCTTATACAAGACTACACTGGAATAAATTCCCCCCAATTAGACCACTGCCATTTATTGCTTGCTATTTCTGGAACATTTCAAAGAGTATTTTAGATGCTCACTAAATGAGTCCATCAGATCCAATCACCTTGATGTTATCTGTACTGTTCTCTTGCTCCAGATCCCAATAGTCTGCCTGTACTATTTAAAAAACCACATGGATAATCTTCGTTGGTCCTACTTTTTTAAATCAGAAATTCAATATCATGACAAATGAAATATCTTTAAATGATTGCCAAATTGTTGAAGGATTCCGACAGAGGTAAAAAAAATATTTCTCACCTGTTCTGTACCTATCCCATATTATATCATAGGACCAAAAGCTTCTTTGCTTTTGCCCTGAATCTAAACTGAAAAGATTTGTAATTCCTGGTATAAAAGTCTTTTGAAAGTTCAGTAAGAAAGGACTTTTTATCCTTCTTAGTGAACATATATTCTACTTAACATAGGTAATAAGCATGAGTTCAGTAAGTTCACATTTTTATGATTGCCTTATAATGTTCCACTCAGATTTAGAAATTTGTTTTAAAAATCCTATTAAATCATATAAACTTATGAAAATAAAAAATATAAAAAGAGGGAAATATGAAAATTTCCACAATTAGAGTTGACTCAATAAATAATTGGTTACCTTTCTGATGAAACAGCTACAAATGCTGGATTTTTATACAGTTTTCAAATCTTATTTATTTATTTATTTATTTATTTATTGATGATCAGGAAAATGAAATCTTAAGACCAAAATCTACANATATAAAGTTATGAAAATAAAAAATATAAAAAGAGAAATATGAAAATTTCCACAATTAGAGTTGACTCAATAAATAATTGGTTACCTTTCTGATGAAACAGCTACAAATGCTGGATTTTATACAGTTTTCAAATCTTATTTATTTATTTATTTATTTATTTATTGATGATCAGGAAAATGAAATCTTAAGACCAAAATCTACATTAACTCACAGAGCTAAGTAAAACATAAAGCCAGTTTTCAACACAAGACGTTTTGCCCAGCTATGATCTTTAGCTTCAGGTTTTACATCCTTTTGGGAGAAAGGACACAGGTGATAAAATCTAGGCTTCTAGTAAGTTATAATCCCTAAGGTGCTATATTACTTGCCTTAGAGTAAAATAGAAAAAAAATCTTATCATTTACCAATTCCCTTACCCTGTGAGTAAAGGGTAAAAAGAGAAACATTTTCCCATCTCGGCAATTTGTGTTAGTGGTGGAAAAGAATAAATTAAAAAAAAGAAAATCTTCCCATGTGATGTCATAACCGTAAGCCACGTTTGTAATAAAACTCACACTAGGGAAATTTTATGGAAGGAAAATAGAAATCAAACAAAATTATATTTGAAAGTATCCTGGGTTGTCAATGTCCCCAATCCTGGAAATAGGAAATATACATAATCCTAAGAAGTACATAAAGCTACTTCACAACCAAACCTGAAATAATTCTTCCTGGTGAAATTCCAGTGAATATCAGCTCACGACAAATGCAAAGACTGTCAACCCAGAACTTTATAACTAGCAGAAAATAAACACACACACAAACACACAAAAAGAGAAAGCAAACATTCAAAATGGGGAAGAATGAGGGTGAAAGTCAAGATGCTTTCAGAGCAAAACACAAGAGTCACAACAAACAGATTTTTATCTATAGGAAATTCTATGGTGTATAATTCATGCATGATTACATTCATTTTAATGAAAGGTCTAAACAGTAAGATGATGAATAAGAATAACGGTAAGCATATGAGCATTTTAATAAACTGCATCATGTGATGATTATAAAGTTTGGAAGTTAAAAAACATAACTAATAACAATACAATTTTATAAATTAGAGGGAGAGTTTCAATTGTTCTAATATTCCTGCAATGCTAGAAGGTGAATAGAATCTTGGTAAACGTTAAAGTTTGGTATTTTAAATTGGCAGATGAAAATTTCTAGAGTAACCACTAAAAGAAAAGAAGTAAAGTGTATGACTTTTAAACAAGTAGAGGGAAAAAAATAGAATGAAAAAATAAAAACAAAAAAAACATTTTGTAAAACAAAGCAAAATAACAACTGAGGAAGCAAGTCAAGGAAGACAAAAAGTACAGAAGAGGCGAACCTCATGCTCAGTGAAGTTAAACAACAACACAGAATGAGCACCGTTTCACAAACATTAGATTGCCCAAAATTAAAACTAAAGTATTGCAATAATAATATGCTATAGAGTATATAGATCAATAAGATCGTTTAGTAATTATATACAGGACTATCAATTAGTACAATTACTTTATGAAATAATTTGGCATTAACTGATAAAATTGAGTATACAAATATTTTTCAAATAAGTAAATTATACCTAGGTTTGCACCAATAGTAGCTCCTCTGTGCACATATCCAAAGACCTATAAGAACATCCAAGCTCACGGTTTAGATGGAAACAATCTTAAATAATCTTAAATAATGAAATGGATAAATTAAGGTAATATGGTTAATCAAAAGAACTCTGTATATCTGAAAAGCTGGTAAATTAATGTTGCATTCAACCAAATGGATGAACATCAGAAAATTGTTTGTAATGTTTTAAATGTTAAACTTTTTACTAATACAAACCAATGTAGTAAAACTCTTAAATTAGAAAGTAAAAATGATAAACCTAAAATTTAGTTAATAGTTAACCCCGAAGAGGAAAGACATGGGGATGTGTATAAAAAGTGATTTTAAGATACTATTCTCTCTTTTAAGCTGGATAGTGGTACATGGACATCCAACTTATTTTATCTTTAAAACTCACACCTGTTTTAGTAATATGGTTTCATATCTCTCTAATATTGAAGGAAAATGACAGGTAAGGTTTACAATTTCAGATGTCGTGGAAAAGTTGTCCTTACTGGCCTTATTGGTAGCATCCAGGCCCCTATTTATTCAGCCTCCCCAAAAGGTGCTGCAAGTGTTTTATATTAATTCATTTCTCCATCCTGTGGTCTTGCTAAACTTCCTTTCATTTTCCTCTTTGTCTTTATGTCTTTCTTGCATTTAACTATCTATATATTAATTGCTTTTAATAGATATTCTAAGAACTTTAAGGCATATCCTAAAATGCGTTTTAATCTTTTTGAAATATTTTAACAAGAAATTGCAATTTTTCCCATAATATGCCAAAAGGGCAGTTGCATCACAATATTTGTGTAATTCCATGTTCGCATTGATTACTGATTTTAAATGGATTGTTTTGTCCATAAAGTTTTGATTCAGTGCTGGCTATAGAATTAAAACCCAAGCATAGTCTACTGTCTTCCAGTTTTCGCACAACCATTTTCTCCCCACACTATTAATTTTGAGAGTCAGAGGATTAGGACTCCACATGCATTAAATGTGCTGTAAAGTTTAAAGGGTTGTCTGTTTTGAGACATTTTTTCTAAATGGATTCTGTGGTTGTTCAAACAGTGCACGTATTTCAACTTTTGTCTTCATTAGCATTTTATACTGCATCATCTAACATTTAGCTGTTTACATTTTTCCTTATCCTTTCTGATGGGCAAAAAACTGTGTAAACATTCCACAAGAGACCTTTAGGGTTTATATTATCTCTTTCAGCAAGCAAAGTAGTTGAAAGAAAACTACAGTGAATTCAAAACTGCACCCTTAGGTTAATGTAGAGCAAGTATAAAATGATTAATATATGAATGTAGATGTTTTTCAAGCCAGATACTCTTTTGTCTTGTTGGCCTTTAGACTAAGCAAAAATAAAGCATTCAAGCAGAATGTAATCTTTACACTCCGGATGTCAATGCTTTGCTGGCAGAGTTGTTCTTCATGCCCTGGCTATTTTTGCAAAACCTCCAAGAAAGTGATACATCTTGGTTTTCTATTTTACAAAGGCCCTCTTCTCTTCATCACTTGAGATGCATAAGTAGTTTTAAAATCCATTTGGTGAAGATACTGTGGAAAGCATTAGCCTGCTACAGTCAATTAGTCTTCATCAAAAAATTAAAGGAGCCACTTATCTTTTAAAATAAAACATGAGTGATTGAGAACTCAGTATTTTATTTATTTAATTTATTTATTTAATTATTTATTTTTTGAGATGGAGTCTTGCTCTGTCGCCCAGGCTGGAGTGCGGTGCAGCTCACTGCAAGCTCCGCCCCCCAGGTTTACGCCATTCTCCTGCCTCAGCCTTCCAAGTAGCTGGGACTACAGGTGCCCGCCACCTCGCCCGGCTAGTTTTTTGTATTTTTTAGTAGAGAAGGGGTTTCACCGTATTAGCCAGGATGGTCTGGATCTCCTAACCTCGTGATCCGCCCGTGTCGGCCGAGAATTCAATATTAAGCTGAACTCATTCTAATTCTGGAGCACTGAGGCTCTCTGTATGACAGGAAGCCATGGAGGTCCTAAATGTGCATGTAAGCATTATTTTGCAGAATGGACAAGGTATATGTAAATACGATGAATATAAATAAATGGAAATGAATTAAGTTATGGTGTCTAGCTGGGAAGGTACTATTACACCCACACGAGTCCATGAAACCCTGGACAACCCTAGTAAAAGAGACACTCTATAAGAAACTGCACATGTGAGAGACATTTCAAAAGATAATTCAGAAATATTTAGTGAGTAGAAGAATATGCATCAGGTGTAATCAGAGGATGAGTTAAAGAGGGCTTTATGGTTTGCTTAACCTACTGAGAATTTAACTGGTTTTTTGGAAAATAGAAAACAAAGCTGAGAAAGAAAACTGATGGCGTGGCTGTACTTTACGGTTTCATATGACTGAAACATACAAGAAGACATATCCAAGAGGCAATTTCAAGATATCAGAGAATTCCAGTGAGAAACTTAGTAATCATTAGCAGAGTGAGAAAGATAATGTGCAAAACTGTTAAAATAGTTCAGATCTCCACAAGAGAAGGGGCATACATCAGAAAGGACAGATTATTCTGATTTATTACTATATTACTTAATATAATACTCATAACTGTGTAGGGGAAATAGAACATACTGCATTTTACAAACAAGAAAAATTTCAGAGAATGTCAATATTGTGTCTAAGGGAAGGTAACACAGTTAATATATGGTGGCACAGTGAAGGTGCATTGAGAGAGTCTCCTCATATAGTACTGGTAGAAATGGAAACTCCAATCAAGTGTCAGTTGAAAATTCGTAGTATGTACAGTATTAAAAAGGTTCATATTTTAATACAGTAATAATATGCCTGTTAATTTTCTTAAGGAATAAAACAGACACACATGGCAGGGAGCGGTGGCTCACGCCTGTAATCCCAGCAGGTTGGGAGACTGAGGTGGGCAGATCACCTGAGGTCGGGTGTTCGAGACCAGCTTGACCAACATGGAGAAACATATCAAATTTGACTAATTCTTAAATAGTTTAAGAAATAAAAGTTAAGTGCACATATTAAAATTATGGACAAACATTTGGAAGGATAGATGTGGAATCTCGAACTTTCAAATAAACCAAAAAGAATAGAGAAAATTTGTCCATACTGAAAAATGATGTGTATTTATATATTCCACAGATAAAATTAAAACTACAATATAAAACTAAAATGAATATAAAATTATAAACAGTTTGGGGTATTACATATATATGTATTTTATTTCCAGAAAATCTAGGATAAGCAAAACTTTTAAATCTGAGAATAGCAATTAGCTTTGAGTCATCTTCTAGACTCAAAATTCTTCCAGTTCATTCTTCACATAGCTTCAGGACAGAAAACTACCAAAAATGTTATGAGTAATATTTCTTCAAACTACTGCTTTTATTGTGCTGCTCCCCAGGGTATAGAAAAAGAAAAAAATGAAAACAACTTCAATGGCGTTTCTTTATTCTACTGCAGAAGTCCAAATTACTTTACCTGATTTTAGGCCCCTTCTTAATTTAAACTCATACAACATATCTAATTTAACTTCCAACACACATGCATTACCCTACTCTTGCCAATTCTCCCATTACCTCATGAGATTACCATAGAATTTCATGTTTTTGTGTGTGTGTGTACGGGGTGGATTATTTTTGTCATTTACTCTGGAATTCCTTTCACTCCACCTTCTTTTCCAACTCTGTAAATTTCAACATCTTCCTAGGTTACTTCTAAGTCTCACCAATGTTCTGATTATTCAAGCCTCCATTGATTTCTTTCTTCCATTCATTGACATATACATTATATATTTTTGAGAATCTATGATCTTATGATCTTAGCCTTGGGTATGTAATATTAACAAGACAACCATGGCTTATGCTGTCTTAGATAACATATTCTATTGAATATATAAATCATATAGATACAATACATTAGGTTGGTGCAAAAGGGATTGCGGGTTGTGCCATGAAAAGTAATGGCAGTTACTTTTCGCCATTATGTAATGGCAAAAATTGCAAATCCTTTTGTACCAACCTAAAATTAATTTAAAATAGAAAAACATTAAATGCTATATTTGGAAATATAAATTAAAAGGATAGAGTAGTGTGATACCTTACAACATGAACGCCTAAACTAATTTTAGATATCAGGTAAATGTTTTTTAAGGTTCTGACCTTTTTCTTTTAATATCCATGGCTCTAAGCTGAGGTCTATTAAAACTTTTATGTGTCTTAAGGCATTCAAATCCAGTCCTCACAAATGACAAATTATTAACATTTATGTATAGATTTTTAGATTACAGAAATAAGCCAGCATTTATTTTTATTTTAATTTACTTGAAAACTAAAAGTACTTTTAAAACTACATTTTACATAATAATTCTATTGGCACTTTGCAAATGGTTAGCCACTGTGGAGCTAAATTAGTGAAACCTACATGCTTAAAATGATAGTTCCCAGAGGGGGTCTATTGTGAAGAGGAAGAATTACACATTAAAAGGGAAAGTAGAGCCTGATTCTCTGGAAGGATTTGTGTTCTGTCATTAAAAATGCACAGCACACATCTCAGTTTAATTTGGATCAATGAAGATACTAGGAGAATAATAAAGGTGATATTTGTGAAGCCAAAGGCCCGAGCTGGTTAACGGGTGACCAGAATGCTTAATAAGCTAGAAAAATAATATCTCTCTTAGTTGAAAACCAAGTTTGAAAAGACAAAAGTAACAGAAAGATGAGACACAGGCAAACTGACAGAATTGGGCAACTGGGCAAGGAGTGTAGAGAGTTTCAGAAGTGACACCACCAATAAACTGAATAGGTAACTTAAATGGCTGAGGACTACTACTCAAAAACAAAACAAGATAGCCTTATTTCTTAATGTATAATATTACATAATACAGTGCACTCTGATGATTTAAGAGATGTAGAACTATAATTAAAACAGATTAAAAATATTCATGTGCAGCTTTCAAAGAGGTAACCACATTTTATGAATTCATCTTAAAATATTGACACAATTGGAAAATCTTACTAAAAAGCATTAGTGATTAACATTAAGATAGCCAGGTATGGGTAATGGAAAGAAAAGCCTTTGTTAATAATAAAACAAATTATGAAGGTAACTGAAACAATTCTACTATATATTATTGGAAAGATTAATCAATCCACATGTTTTGGTTGAACAGTGTGTGTGTCAGAATGTGGATTATAGGAGAGGTCTGTGCCATGTTGACAAGAAAGTAAAGTTCTTTCCTATATATGATTCAGCTGCAAGTGAATTCTTATGATTTGGGAATTGGGGGTTAGCATTAAACTCTGTGTGTCTATACCTAGAATATGTAAAGACATATTAAAACTCAATAATTAAAACATAAATAACTCTATAAAAATTGGCAAAAATCAGAATAGATATTTTCCCAAAGAAGATACATAAATGGCTAAAAAACACATGAAAAAGTGCTCAATATCATTAGCTGTCAGGGAAACCTTATTGGAAACCCCAGTGAGGTTATTTACACCTACCAGGATGGCTTTAATAATAAAAAGCTGATAATTACATTTGTTGGCAAGTATGTGAAGAAACTGGAACCCTCATACCTCATTCCAATTAGGACAGCCATATTGGAAGACATTCTGGCAGTCCTCAAATGGTTAAACTATATGATCTAGAAATTCCACTCCCAGGCATACAAACGAAATAAATAGAAAGCATATATTCAAGCAAAAATTGTACAATGGTGTTCACAGCAGCATTATTTATAAGTCAGAAAGTCAAAACAAATGAAGTATTTATCAACCAATGAAAGTTTAGATAAAAGCAGAATATCTCTACATTGGAATATTATTTGCCAATAAAAGAAAATTAAATATTGATACATGGTACAATAAAGATTAAACTGAAAACATTATTCTTAGTGGAAAAAAATAGTCACTAAGGATGATGTATTGCTTTATTCTATTTATATGACATATCCAGAAAGGAAGCTCTATAGATACAAAAAGTAAATTAATGGTTGCCCAGGGTTGGGGAATGATGGCTAAGTAGACTAAAGTTTCTTTTTGGGGTAATGAAAATGTTCTAAATTGATTTTGGTAATGGATTCACAACTTTGTGAATGGACTAAAACCACTTGATGGTACAATTTAAATGGATGAGTTGCATAGTATGTGAATTATCTCTGAAGAAAGTTAAGTAGTGTGTTTGGATGAATGAATGAAGCACTGACTTTGCCCTGTGCATGTCACCAAATTATATCACAGATTTAATATGAAGCTTTTTGACTGGTAATCACTTTTTTATATAACATGGCTTAAAAAATGGTAATTACCAAATAACCAGTGGTCTTGTCACTCTAAGTAGGAAAAATAGATTAAATGGCTCTACAGTAGGTGGTTATGTTAATTATAAGCAGAATGATAAATACCAAGTTCAATGCAGGATTTTAGGCTGAATGAAGTAGTGTAGATTTAAAATAGATCATCTTATTCTTCTGAAGTTCTTCATGACCTAACTAATTGTAGTTCAATTTGTTGTGTTTGCCCAGATTGAGTTGTCCCAAGATTTCACATTGGAAATCCATACCATGGGATTTTAGGTATACACAAACCATGGGCCATATTGTTGCAGTAAAGTGTACGGGAAGTTTCCATGCAGTATCTTTTAAACAATAATAATTCTAATTTTCATAATAAATACTTTAAAATTCTATAGTTTAGCTATTAGTTTCTAAATATTTTATTTTAAAATTTCGTCATGCATCCACTATAGAGTAATGACCATATACAGGGTTTTTAACTTTTTAATTTTCCATGTTTCAAATGAACAACTTGGGATGGTGTTAAGCATCTAATAAAGTGTACAATTCCCCTTCAATTGTGAATTAGTAAAACAACATGTTAAAGCATATTATTCATCACCTTGATTCACTAATATTGTATGATTGTCATAAAAAAAGAATTATTGTTTTGCATATGATTTGACTGTTTGAAGTACTGGAGAACACCAACTCCCCTCACTTTATGGTCAGTTAATTTTATTTTGGGTAGCTTTCCATGAAAACCATTATTTCTTTGTTTTCGTTTTCCCTATAGAAACGCCGTCTCTAGTAAAATTACAAAATTAGCTGGGCGTGGTGGCTCATGCCTGTAATCCCAGCTACTCGAGAGACTGAGGCTGGAGAATTGCTTGAACCGGAGAGGCGGAGGTGACGGTGAGACGAGATCACACAATTGCACTCTAGCCAGAGAAACGAGTGAAATCCTGTCTCAAACAAACAAAACAAACAAACAGAAAAAGACACACACAAATTCATGTGTACCCATATTCATTGTAGCTCTATAAACAAGAGCTAAAATCAAACGTGGTATAAAAGTACAATGATAAGACTGTATTTATTCATGTTATAGGACATCCATGCATTCTAGTACTAAGCTGCCTTTATAATCATGTTTTTAATGAATATGAGAATATGGAAATATTTGAAATATATAAAATGAGAAAAGCAATATAAAGTGGAAAATAAGCTGTCTAGCCAAAGTGCCATTTAAGGAAAAGTAAAGAAAAGTTTACAAACTACATTCTTTTAATGTAAAAAGAAAATCACTGTAAGTCCAGAAGAAAATGTTTTTATTAATAGAGTTTAGATTACTTTGTTTAATAGATAAATATCAATAAGAAAATGACACTGCTTTCTAGCTACTAACATAATGTTAGTAACTAGAAATATTTATTAAGTACATACTCAGAGGCTCTTTTCTAATTGTTTTCTATGTTCAGTACTTTACAGTTCACTAATTTCATTCACTTGTTCTACATATATCTGTGAAGTAAGCCATCTAGATAGAAACAGAGGATCAGAGAAACAAAATCTGTTGCCCCAAATCACACAGGTATTTAGCACTAGATATAGCTAACTCCAGAATTACTATTCTTTGAATCCTAGGTTTCCTAGGAACACCTTCCTTCCTTCCTTCCGTCCTCCCTCCCTCCCTCTCTCTCTCTCTCTCTTTCTCTCTTTCTCTCTCTCTCTCTTTCTCTCTCTCTCTTTCTCTCTTTCTCTCTCTCTCTCTTTCTCTCTCTCTCTCTCTCTCTTTCTCTTTCTCTCTTTCTCTCTTTCTTTCTTTCTTTCCTTTTTCTGAGATAGGGTTTTGCTCTGTCCCCAGGCTGGAGGGCAGTAGTGTGATCATCGCTCACTGCAACCTCCACCTCTGGGACTCAAGCCATCTCCCCACTTCAGCCTACGTAGTAGTTGGGACTATAGGGGCAATCCACCATGCCCGGCTAATTTTTGTATTTTTGGTGGAGACAAGGTCCTGCTATGTTGCCCAGGCTGGTCTTGAACTCCTGAGCTCAAGCAATCCTCCCACCTTGGCATCCCAAGGTGCTGGGATTACAGGTGTGAACCATCATGCTGGCCAGAACACAGTATTTTTTTAATTATATTTTTATTGTGTGCAAATAATTGTTAATAACAATGGAAACATTATACTTAACATACCTAACATAATCTAAAATTTCCCAAATAACAATATCTTTTCCCACTATTACATAAAACTATTTCTTTAGTATCACAATAAACCAAATCTATGTTGCATTCAAACTCTCAAGTTTGAAGAGTCTTCTAAATTACTTTAGGCTTCAGAGTGACCAGTTTTATTTCCTATACCATGTTCAGGACCTTGAATTCTTTGGTTTATTTAAAATTTCCAGCATATTTTAAAAGAACATGAACAATTCTAAGATTTGTCTGCATTTTCTCTTTTTATTCCACTAATTGAACTATACATTGTTGAAAGTTAAGCAGCTGCATAAGAGTCACCCGGAAGCTTTTGACAAATATTCAGCATTTGAATTATGCTCCTGCCAGACATACTAAAATGGCCTTCTAGCCATGACATTTCTGGGCTCTATTTTGAACGATTTTGAAATGTCTGCTGCCTTTAGTTGCTTTGCCTGGTTGATGGCAATCTTCTTCAGGCCTATAATTCTTTCAATACTGCACCATGGGGTGCTATCTTTTAAAACACTTAAAGCAATTTTGGGTTATGTTAAGTGGAAATGCATATGTGGTGATATAAATGGAAAAAATTCAATGCACTTGATGGCTATATAGGTTAAATTAACTTCATATGGTTAAATTTGCCTGTGCCTAGATAATAACTGCTAAAAATATACCATAAGCCACTTCTGAGTGACAACTGAAATATTTATTTTAACTTGGGTATAATACAAATTCTGACTTTAGAAACACAATTTACTAGGGAGAGAATGTGCTCTGGGGTCTGGTATATATAGTAATTCATTTAATGATACATTTATTGAGTACCATTGGCTACATGCATTATGCTATGTCTGGAGATGCTGCAATGAATAAAGAGGCCTCCTTCTTTCCCACCAGGCAGCTGTTACTCCATGTTGAGCCTGACTTTCCGCTGGTTGAAACATTTGCTCTTGGCTTATAGTTATGGAGCGAGGCAAGCTGTACAAACAGGAAGGTCTCCAGTAATGCCCATTTCATAAACATTCAGTTCTAGGCCCTTCTGCCGATTTAGTTGTGTGCTCTTGAGCTCTGAGGCTGTTCCTAGTGCCAGAGGACACCAGATCTCAGCCATGGCACAAACAGGCATCACCTCTGCTGTCATGGGTCCTTTCATTGATGTCTACCTTCTTCCTGGGCAACAGTTCAGCCCTCCACAAAACATGGCCTAGGCACAAGTATCTCCTTGAGGCATCAAGAGGCAAAACTATGTCAAAAATATACAAACATGGTATCCTTCATCCCTGTAAGTGGTACCTGTATCCACCTCATTTTTGAAGCCCAAGTCTAGGAGTGGTCTGTGATATCTCACTTTTCTTCATTCCCTGTATGTAGTTAATCAGCAAGTTTCTCTTACAACTCATCCTAAATGCACCATTGTTAATGCCTTGCCCATTGCTTCAAGTGCAATCGGCTCTATTTCCTTTCTAAAATATTGCAATAGCCTCCTATATATATATTTTTAATTCTTGCCTCTGATAATCTTTTTTCAGCTAAAATGATGTTTCTAAACATAAACCTGATACTGGAACTTCTTTTCTTACAATCCTCCAATAATTGCTGTTGTATATCCGGACATATTACCCTGGTTTATGTCCCAAAATATTACCCTGTTTTGTAAGGTCTTACTTGTCCTTCTCCTGACTGTGTCCCTAACCTAGATTCTTTCTGCTGACTTTTCTGTAGCCACACTGAGCCTTTGTCTGGTCTTTATTGTGCAACAGTAGTTCCTGTCTTAAAGCTTTGCATTGATCTTCAATCTGGAAGAACTTCCTCTTGATCATGACAAGACTGACAACACTAGCTACTTCCTAAATCTCCCTTAAATGTTACCTTTTTGAATGCAGTTTTCCATATCCAACCAATCTATAGCTAGTCATTAACCATAGTATCACAATAGCATTTTTTATTACCCGTTATTTTGGAACACTTACATATATTTATGTATATATTTTCTGTGTCCTCCTAATTAGAATGTGAGCTCTTTTATAATAAGGATCTTGTCTCTCTTCTTCCCTCGTTATTCCAATAGAAGGCCTATCCCCCTGAAGCAGGTCAGCAGTGACATCTGCAATAGGGTAACTCTCCCGAGGAAAAGAGAGAAATAAACAAGAGAAGGATGACGGAAGAGTGGTTAGGTAGAAACATCTTATCATCAATGGAGTTCTAAGGAATATTCAGCAAAGCCACTGAGGGATCCTCAGGCCACCCATCAGAGAGTCCTAATCCCCAGGGATCAGCCTGCCTTAGTATCTCTGCCATGCTTAATCTTCAATTGGGAGTAGCCAGAGGTAAGTGTGACCTAGGCACCAGTAAAGTCATGGACTTGAAAACACAGCTGCTGGACTGTTTGATGAATTTTCTCTCTGCAGTTAGAAACCTGAAAATTATATTAACACCATCACTACAGAAGGTTAAAGGACTAAAGGTTATTTATCAGTCATATATAGATAGTACCATATAATGTGTGTATGTGTATGTGTATGTGTGTGTGTAGTAGTGTATGGGGTGAAACTTGCGGGTTTCCTACATATATATAAAATAAAATACAATATATAGGTATATATTTTAATAATAGTAAATAAAATAATGATTATATCTAACCTATATCTTAATAAAATATAAGTTTTATGAAACACATTGAAAGAGAAAAGAAAGGAAGGAAATCACAAAATTTTTATCAAAATAGTTATATTGGCTGGGCATGCTGTTTCACACCTGTAATCTCAGCGCTTCAGGGGGCTGAAATGGGAATATCAATTGAGCCCAGGAGTTCAAAATCAGAGACTTCATCTCTACACAAAATAAATGAAATGAGCTGAGCATGGTGGTGTGCATCTGTGGTCCCAGCTACTTGGAAGGCTGAAGTGGGGAGATTATTTAATCCCAGGAGGTTGAGGCTACAGTGAGCTGTGATCCTACCACTGCACTCCAGCCTGGACAACACAGAGTGAGGCCCTGTCTCCAAAATAAAGAAAATAAGAAAAATGCTTATGTCCCATTCTGTAGGCTGCCTGTTCACTCTGATAGTTTCTTTTGCTGTGCAGAAGCTTTTTAGTTTAATTAGATCCCATTTGTCAATTTTGGCTCTTGTTGCAATCATTTTGTCATTTTATCATGAAGTCTTTGCCCATGCCTATGTCCTGAATGATATTGCCTAGGTTTCTTCAGGGGTTTTTATGGTTTTGGGGTTTTACATTTAAATATTAATCCATCTTGAGTTAATTTTTGTATAAGATACAAGGAAGGGGTCCAGTTTCAGGTTTTGCATATGACTAGCTAGTTTTTCCCAGAACCATTTACTAAGTAGGAGATCCTTTCCCCATTGCTTGTGTTTGTCAGGTTTGTCAAAGATCACATAGTTGTGGACGTGTGGTATTATTATTATTATTATTATTATTATTATTATT